>NW_016690348.1:1756032-1837258 GCF_001604755.1 Lepidothrix coronata | reverse complement strand
AGGGACAAATAAATTAACAAAAAATATAATTTCTGCATTTGGGGATTTTTAGTTGGTGTTTACTGGAACACAACCATTAATGCATGTATGTTGATCAAGCAGGGAAAACAGTGGTTACCCTGGTCCTCACTACGCCCATGAGAGACTTGCCAAACACACCAGAACACATCCACACACGAGACAGAAGTCTTTTGATTTGAGTTTTGCTTGAGTCCATGGGGAGGAAAAGAAGCAGATTTCTGCTTCTTCAGAGGCAAACTCCGTGTTGAAGTTTCACTCTTGCCTAGAATACATACTTCCTATTTTTTATACAAATATTGGTGTTAAATAACCTAAAGTCTATCACTTAAATGGACACAAATGACAAGAGGGATTGCTCCTAATTTCTAATACAGATTTCTAATAAAGTTTATTTATTATTTATTACTTATTACTTGCACTCTTTATTATAATCACGAGTACAATTTAAATCATGCTCACTGCATTACAGGTTATTAACTCAAAGAAGATTTAATAAAATGACAATACAACTAATCTGACTCCGAAATAAATCTTTAAAAGGCAAACTATGAAGAGAAACAGTGAAGAAGTACAAGGTCATTTCTAGGACTGCCAGTTGCATCAGCCACTTCTGTCAACTATCAGTGATTTGGTAACACTTTATATGCCGTAATAAAAGAACAATATATTGAGAACAATATTACAATAATCAAAGAAAAGACAGAAACAGTATCATTAACTGTGAGAAATATAAAACAATTTCTCTACACAAGCCTTGCATGAGAACTGAACTTTAATACTTCAGATTGAAATAGAATCCAGAAGGGAATTGGTGACACATATGCTCAAACATTTTCCTCTGTTTTCATCTCTACAGCTTATGGTATGTAAGGCTATGATCATTCATATAAACATAATCATTTCATGAAACATTAACTTAAACAGTTAATAATATTTAGAAAGAAAATGTTGGGGTTTTATATTCCTGTTCAGACCATTGCGAAACCACAGAACTGAACAGGCCTCATGTGAACAATTTTTCCTTCTCAAGCAGGCTTATCTATCCCTACATCATTCCAGGAAGATGTTTTTCTAACCTGTAGAAGATCTTCAGTGACAGAGACTCCCCAGTCTCTTTAGAGATTCCACTCAAAATGTTTGGCTGTTCTCACATCAGAATAATTTTTTTTCCATATTTAATCCAAAACCTATCTCACTGCAATGTACATGCTACGTTACTTTTCATCTACACCATGAAGATGTATCCAGGCTGCAAAAGAACCTTGCCAGGCAGTAAGCTGCATGGGAGCCAGCAGTGCTTCCTTAGACCTGATCACATCTGGAATACTGCACTGGTTTAGTGCAGACAGTGATACATGTCAGTGAGTTCATCAGAGAGACACCAAGATGGTTGGGGACTGGAGCACTTGTACTCTGAGGAAAGCCTGAAGGAATCAGGCTTGTTCAGTCTGCACAAGAGACAGCTTTGGGGGAGACCTTACAGCAGCCTGCCAGTACTTATGGGGAGGTTTTCAAGATGAGAGATGCCAGACCATTCGATGTGCACGGAGGGGAGGACAAGAAACAACTGGGATCAACTGAAATGAGAGTTTCAGACTGGATATAAGGAAAATTATTTTTATCATGAGTCAGGCAGTGGAGCAGGTTATGCCACTGCCAACCTTTGAGATTACTACTGCATAAAGCCCTGAGCAACTGTGTCTGCTGACCTTGGTTTGCTCAAGAGGCTGAACTAGAGACCTCCTGAGGACTCTGCCAACCTGAATTATCCTATGATCTTATAACATGTATACAGTTTCAGAGAATTACAGAATCATGTAGGTTGGAAAATCATTGAGTCCAACCTTTGACTGATCACCACCTTGTCCTTGGCTGTTTCTTGAACACCACCTCCCTGGGCAGTCCACTCCAACGCTTAACAACCCTTTCCATGAAGAAATTCTTCCCGATGTCCAAACATCAAATATAAAGATCATCAAACATACAAAGGCAAGACCCCCTATTTCATTGTTTTCCTTTACAATATAACAACAATTGTACTTATTCAGACTGATGATTGATCACACAGTATCTCACCTCCATGAGTAGTGAAAAGTAGTTTCCTAGGGCAAATGAAACAACAGAAGAAGGATATTCTCTTCTCCCTAATATTACTTCAACTAAATGGAAATTTGAAACTGATAACACTCCCAGAATTCTCAATTAGACCCCACTTCCAAATGCTGTTAAAAATATGTTAGTTATCCAATCAGAGGGGATCTACTTAGTGTGGATTTATGCAAAAAAGAAGACATTCGAAGCTTTCATTTCCCTGCTTTCTCCTGTTAACAACTTTCCTCTCTGCTCAGCAGCAGGGAAATTTCTTACTGTCTTTGCTCATATTTATTCAAAATATAACACAACTAGTAGCAGAGATAATTAGAAAAGAAAGCCATCTTTAATTACTCTTCCCCTAAATTCTTTGCATAGTTCACTCTGCTTTTTTTTTTTTTTTTTTTGCCATAGCAGGCTCTTGCTCTGTTCCTTGATGAGACCACAGAATCATAGAATCAACTAGGTTGGAAAAGACCTCTGAGATCGAGTCCAACCTATGACCCAACACCACCTTGTCAACTAGACCATGCCACATCCAGTCTCTTCTTAAATACCTCCAGGGATGGTGAATCCACTACCTCCCCGGGCAGTCCGTTCTAATGTCTGATCACTCTCTCTGTAAAGAATTTCTTCCTAATGTCTAACCTAAACCTCCCCTGGCACAGCTTAAGAGTGTGTCCTCTTGTCCTATTGCTGGTTGCCTGGAAGAAGAGACCAACCTCCACCTCACTACAACCCCCTTTCAGGTAGTTGTAGAGAGTGATGAGGTCTCCCCTGAGCCCCTTCTTCTCCAGGCTAAACAGCCCCAGCTCCCTCAGCCTCTCCTCATAAGACTTGTGCTCCAGTCCCTTCACCAGCCTCGTTGCCCTTCTTTGGACACACTCCAGCATCTCAATATCCTTCCTGAACTGAGGGGCCCAGAACTGGACACAGCACTCAAGGTGTGGCCTCATCAGTGCTGATTACAGGGGAAGAATCACTTCCCTGGTCCTGTTGGCCACACTGTTACTGTCACAGGCCAGGATGCCATTGGCCTTCTTGGTCACCTGGGCACACTGCTGGCTCATGTTCAGCTTCCTGTCAATCCAAACTCCCAAGTCTCTTTCTGTCTGGTCTCTCTCCAACCACTCTCTCCCCTGTAGGGCTGCAGGGGGTTGTTGTGGCCAAAGTGCAGGACCCTGCACTTGGTCTTGTTAAACATCATACCATTGGATTCAGCCCATTTATCCAGCCTGTCCAGGTCCCTCTGCAGAGCCCTCCTACCCTCCAGCAGATTGACACTCCCCCTCGAATTTGCTAATGGTACACTCAATCCCCTCCCTTCAGATCATCAATAAAGAAATTTAACAGGACTGGGCCCAACACTGATCCCTGGGGGACACCACTAGTGACCGGCTGCCAACTGGATGCAGCACTGTTCACCACCACTCTCTGGGTCCAGCCCTTCAGCCAGTTCCTGACCCAGCACAGAGTGTCCCTGTCCAAGCCATAGGCTGCCAGCTTTTTCAGGAGTATGCTGTGGGAGACGGTGTCAAAGGCTTTGCTGAAGTCCAGATAGCCTACATCCACCAGGCGGGTCACCTGATCACAAAAGGAAATCAGATTGGTCAGGCAGGACCTGCCCCTCCTAAACCCATGTTGGCTGGATCTGATCTCTGTCCATCCTGTAGGTGCTGTGTGATTGCATTTAGGATGATCTGCTCCATAACCTTGCTGGGCAGGTTGACAGGTCTATAGTTTCCTGGGTCTTCCTTCCAGCCCTTCTTGTGGATGGGCGTGACACTCGCCAACTTCCAGTCATCTGGGACCTCCTCAGTGAGCCAGGACTGTTGATAAATGATGGAGAGCAGCTTGGCAAGCTCTTCCACCAGCTCCCTCATCACCCTAGGATGGATTTCATCCAGTCCCATAGACTTGTGAAGATCCAAGTGGCTCAGCAGGTCACTAACTTCTTCCTCCTGGATTACAGGGGGACTACTCAGCTTCCTGTCCCTGTCTACTAGCCCAGGAAGCCAGTTGTCCTGAGAACAATGTGTCTTGTTGAAAACTGAGCCAAAGAAGGTGTTAAGTACCTCAGCCTTATCCTTGTCTTTGTTAACTATGTTCCCCTCCGTGCCCAACAAAGAATGGAGATTCTCCTTGCCCCTTCTGCTATGGATGTATTTATAAAAACACTTTTTGTTGTCCTTAACAGAAGTGGACAGCTTAAGTTCAAACTGTGATTTTGCCTCTTCAATTTTTTTTTCTACATGACCCAACTACATTCCTAAACACTTCATGAGTTGCCTACCCTTTTTACCAAAGCCAATAAACTTTCTTTTTTCCCCTAATTTCCTGCAAAATCTCCCTGTTCAGCCAGGTCAGTCGTCTTCCCCACCAGCTCGCCTTTGGGCACAAAGGGACAAGCCTGGTCCTGCACCTTCAAGATTTCTTTCTTAAATTATGTCCATCCTTTCTGGACCCCTTTGTTTTTAAGGGCTGTTTTCCAAGGCACTCTCCAAAACAGCTTCCTGAGGAGGCCAAATTCTGCCCTCCAGAAGTCCAGTGTAGAGGTTTTGTTGACACCCTTCCTTACTTCACCAAGTATTGAAAACTCTATCATTTTGTGGTTACTGTACCCAAGATGGCTTCTGACCACCACATCTCCCACCAGCCCTTCTCTGTTTGTAAACAGGTTATAGTCACCCACAATAACAATGGTTGGCAATTTTGAAACCCCTCCTCCAGCTGCTTGTAGAATAATTCATCACCCTCTTCATCCAGGCTGGGTGGTCTGTAACAGACCCCCACCAGGATGTCAGCCTTATTGGCCTTCCCCCTGATTCTGACTCATAAGCACTTCAACCTTTTTGTCACTGACCTCAAGTTCTACAGAGTCAAAAGACTCTCTAACACAAAGAGCCACCCCTCCACCTCTCCTACCTTGTCTATCTCTTCTGAAGAGCTTGTAGCCATCCATGCAGCGCTCCAGTCATGTGAGTCATCCCACCACATTTCTGTGATGGTGACTACATCATAGCTTTCCTGCTGCACGATGGCTTCCAGCTCCTCTTGTTTGTTACCCGTACTGTGTGCATTGGTGTACATGCACTTCAGCTGGGCTGCTGATATCACTCCTAATCCTGGCTTTCAACCCTCAGCCTCATCTCTGGAGAGCCTGATTTCAAGCCCTTCCCCTTTCAGACCTAGTTTAAAGCCCTCTTGATCAGCCCTACCAACTTCTATGCTAGGCTTCTTTTGCCCTTGCTAGAGAGATAAAGCTCATAAAACCTGAAACCGGGATCATCTGATCTTCTACCCCTATCAGAAGTATCACATACACATGTACATAGTTAAACTGCTGGATAATCTCTTTTTACCAGTCCAAATTTAGAGTTTCTGTAGTTTTGGGGTTTTTTTGTTTGTCTTATTGTCCATTTTCTTTTCCTATTTTTCTCCAGTCTGCAATTATTTTCCCATGTTTTCCACCAAAATGACAATTATAAATCTGTAGTGCAAAAATGGGAAGATCAGAATAATTATGGTAAAAGAACCTACATCATCTAATTTTTCATCATAATAAATAGAATCACAATAAGTGTCTACCTGGACAATAAATTAATCCATCCAATTCTTAATGACACAACCCCAGTGAAATAATATTTTACAATTTAATAGATGCATTCTACAACAGCTCACTTTTCTGTGTCAAGTGCCAAAGCTTCTAAGAGATTTATTATTTAATCATAAATGTTGAGAAAATTCAGTGCCAAACTCATACAAAAAAAAGTATAAATACATATTATATCTAGTCACACTTTGTCAGAACAGTTTGTTCCAATAAAGACTTCAGTAAAACAAAATTATGCAACTTTCAGTATCATTTAAAGCATTTATAATTTTTAGCACACTGAAGTTGCCAAGAAACCCTGAGAAGCAGATGGGCATTTATTGCTGTTGAAATGCAACCAGTTACACCAGAAAAGAATTGAGCCTGTCATACTTAGAGGAGAAATGTTTAATATTACAGCTTCCTATAATTTAATTTCTTATTTTAATTAGCAAATAGTTTAAATTAAATAAATTTTTAAAATCTGGTTTCCTTAGTAGATTCCACTAGTGGCATCACTATTTCTATTCTATTTATGAACATGATCATAAAAATAAATAAATCACTATCTGGGCAACAGTCTTATTCAAAGAATTCATAACAAACCACCTGAATCTCTGTCCCTAGCTAAAGTTTTTCTTACTGAAAGCATAAAACAAAGCTTGATTAAAATCCCAATTTGTTTAAAAAAATTAAAAAAAACAACAAGCTTCAAGACAAGGAGTACATTCTACATTTACTTACAATTTTCAAGACAATTCTTTGTTATATTCGATTAATATCATAAAATGTCATCCATTATCATCATATCCATTAATATCAATAAATATCGTTCATTCATTTATTCACTATAGAAGCAGCCCTCATCACATCTACTACAAGGTTATAGTCTTAAACAAGCATAAATTATAAAATTTATAAGAAATATTATTTCAAAGTCACTATAAGTAATATAAAATTAAGGCTTACCTGAGACAAGCCTTCTAAGTTTGATTACTCCAATGTAATTTTTCTAAACACTGTTCTCACCAAAGAAGGTGTTTGATTACTTCAAGAACAACCAATAAAGTACTTCCAAACTGGCACAATATTTTGTTTCCACTCTTTATTCAAGGTATAATTTAATACAGTTGAATGCATATCCTGTGGATTATCTCAAAATGCTCAATAAATTTTCAAATTGTCCTCCTAGCTTGTAGAAGATTACAGTGGTCTGCACAGAAGATTACAGCAATTTGGAACACACACAGAGGAAATCAGATGTCTAAATCAACATGCTCAACATACTTTTTTAATGACCCTCATTACAACTATAGAGCTATTTTCTGTTATATCAACAGAACATTCATCATCTCTTTTACTTTCAGAAGTAGATCGCCTGATCAAAAGAAACTATGTTTTATAATAGAGGGTACATTTTGTAGTCAGCCATCCATATTGGGACCTATTTCAAAGCTGAGGTGTTTTTACAGTTAGCAGCATCTTTTTGGCTGTTGGAGGTAAATGTCATCTGTAATTCATTAAACAAACAGCACTTCTTTTCTCCCAGGCAGAAAATGCTGCCAGCAATAATATACTTAAGGTATTTTTTATTATATTTAAGAAATTTTTTGCAGGTGTTGTTACTGAGATAACAGGAAAGTGGATGATGAAAAGGGAGGTCTCTGAAAAGCATGCAGCTGTTTCACGGGTCCTATTTGCTCCTAGAAGGTGATATTCTGGACGAGCCAAATAAAAGCTGAAGCACACAGATAACAGTCAACTTCTACATTCTAAGATTTAATTTCTTAATTTTAAGTCTTTCCGTTAAACATGATACAGTAATACAGTGCAAAATTTGGAACATGTAAAAATTTTTTTAGGAAAGGATATTCTTTGGTGCTTGATCTTTGTACACTTTCAAGCCTAATCACCAAGAAGGGAGATTTAATCCATGAAACAGAGGGCAGCTAACAAGCTCTAAGTGATATTTATGTGTTAGAAAAACAAATTACTTGTTGGTAGAATGGCCTTGTTAGGTTTTAGGGCTGGACATGCTTCAGTGATCTCAGACCTAAGGGAAGAACAGTTAACAAGGCTTAGGAAGGAGGCCCACTAATAGTAGACACAAAGAATGTAGAATTTATGGGCTATACAGCAGAACTCCCAAGATAAGGAAGAAATTAATAAAGCCAACTCACTAATTGTGCTGAAATCAGCTCCAAACAGGTAAAAAGTAATTCCAGCAGGGGGAGATGGCAACCACTGACTCATAGACACTCACCCAAGAAGACCACTGACCCAAAAGAAGGGAAAGAATGAGCATGAGGACTAATCAGCATGAGAAGCAAAAGAATCATTAACCAACAGAAGACAGAACATTAATTAACAAGATAACTATGTAACTTGTAGCCAAGGAACACTAAGTCCTTTGTTTGCTAAAATGTATAAATAGTAAAGTTTTGATAGTGGGGGGCCTGACTAATGGAATGCCACTGAGCACTGAGGCTTGCACAACTCTGAAATAAATAATCAATGTCTCTCTCAAGTGTGTAACTATTGGCTTTCTGCACACTGGGTAACAAATCCAATTTTTGCAGATAAGAATACTCTTCCCATCCCCCACTCCCAGCAGCGATTAGGAAAAAAATTTTTCTTGACCAGCCACCCCAAAAAAAAGAATTCAAATTGTAAAAAAAACAGATGACTGGGAAGTTTCACCGTCCTGAAAAGGTAGGTCAAAGAAACCTCCCAGAAATAAAAGGCACAGAACAACAAAACTTCCATCTGCGTACACAGCCTATTCCATGGAGGGTAGAGTTTCATGAACACTGCTCCATTCAAATACCCAGCAGGAAGCAAAACCTGACATTTCTGAAGGTACTAAAATGCTCTGGATGAACAGAATCACAGCTTATCTTCCCATTTCTTCTCATCACACAATTATTCGTGTCTCTGTAAGAGATATTTTAACTGAATAGAAGCATTCTTTTGCAAGTGTTAGATTTTAACGTTCGTCTCTCTTTTAAAAAGTGGCAATCAACAAGCAGTTATCTGAAGTATACTAGAACCAAACGTAGAAGTTGCATGCATTAGGCAAAACAACGGCAATGGGCAATCCCATTCAGTGGTGATGCAGATACACATCTTTATCAGCCCATGTGAGAAGCAAGATAGGGGCTGAGGCTTTCTCTGTGCTTCTGCACAGCCCTATGGCCTCTCACCCAGCTCGTGATGCCCAGGCCTCTTTCGTCTGCAAATCTTTCATGTTCTACCCCAGTATGCTTCACACATGGGCTGACAGAAGGGTACTGAAATAGCAGTCTTTTGCTGCCATTATGCAGGATGCCTGCAGTGTGGCAGGAGATCATGTGATGAATCACAGAAGCATGAGTCTTGTGCTCCCCTCTGAGACTTGACGTTTGTGTAATTGAAAAAAAAGACAGAGATTCCATAAAAATAAGGCTGAGATAAGGCATAGAGCACGATACTCATAATCCAACTGACAAATGCATTCATACACTGAGTCACTCAAAAAAGTACATTATGAAAAAACGAAGTTTTTTGTTGTATTGGGGTTTTTTTCCAGTTGCCAATGCTACAACAACAAATCCTCAGAAGGACAAAAAAACCCCAAAACCCAACACCAAAACAAAACATCCTCCTTCTGAGACAGAATCCCAGTTCCTCCTCCACAAGTGGACTAATACGATAAAGCTCAGCTCCCAGGATTCATTAATTGAATACTAAAGTGTTGATTAAAATGGGAAAGAACCAAGTTCTAAACAAAGAATGCACCTTCACATATATAAAACTGCAAGACAATGTACGTCTTGATGCACAGACATATGAAAGTCATATTTTCTGATTTTTTTGGCCTTTCAATATGCACTCTCAACGGTGCCTTATTCATTGATATTGCCCTTCAAAATGAGAGCAGTACTGGACTCCTTTCTCCTTTAGACTTTCTTGATATATTGTTAAAACTGGCTTTTAACTAGCCTGTGAAAGCGAATTCATTACTTCATTCATTCTTCTTATTTTTGGCAAAGGCGTCAGTAGATGTTTTTAAACTGGCAAAATTACAGGATTAAAATGCATAAACCAGAAAAGTTTACTTAACAGACTAGACAGCAACATACATAATTAGCAAGAGCAAACTAAAATTCCAATATTTTTAATATTAATTTATGAATTCATTACTTAATGAGACAGATTTTAAACTGTACCACTGCAGTAGTCCTTAATTGTGTCCTAATTATCAGGCAAGTCGAAATTATATCTTTATGTACTGATTTCACTTCAAAATTGCCAAGCTTATAAAATGAGTCTTTAGAAAACCCTGCATACAGTCTGAAAGCAGGAAGAAAGCACTTCTTTTCCCACACAATACATGTACAAAAGCAGACATACACAAGGAAGATTATAGAGGTTTTCGAACAAGACATGTTTTCCTACCTCTCCCGGGAGACTTCCAGAAATCATTCCTTATTTACTGGGAAACTGGCAATTTTGTGTCTTTTGCAGGACGGCCCTGCTCTTCTGCAGAATATAAACATGTAGCTCATTTGTCACATCACAAGACAGAGAATGAACCACACAATATCACTATGAAACCATCTGAATTATGGACTTGTGTTTTTCAGATGCATGACTATCTGCTGGGTGACAACTACACACATGGCTCACAAAGAACATTCTTTAAACTAGAAGAAGAATATGGGGAAACTAATAACCTTTCAGGTAAGTCTGAAACTTAACAAAATTCAAACCTTAGCTCAACTGAAGGCTGAACAATATAATTTCAGTGAAATTAATGTTCATCTATTAGAAAGAAAAGGTATAAAATTTTACATTAGTGAATGTCCAAAAACCTCTTTTAATCTCAGTTATTTTGTAACCATGTAGTATTTTTGAAGGAAATTGTTTTCAAAATAATGTAAGACATGAAGAAGAAAGGGGATCCATAGCTGATTGTCTTCTGGAAACAAGCTGTTTCCAGGCATTTATAGATAATAGTTTCTACGATTTGCAAACCATAGGCTTTAAAAAAAAATCCGGATACCTGTAATTCTATTTAATTCGTCTCTTCATAAATATATGACACTTTCCCTACCTAACCTCTAGTACATTAAAAATCAACATAGCACATACCTTTAAAAAAAACAAAAACCTTTTGGAACAACCTAGCCTAACAACTCAGACTTTACTAGTACTATTAGCTTTATACTGCTTTCTTAAATTCAATTGACATCAAACATTACCTTTTACCCTAATTTTCATTGATGAAGGAGGGAGATCTTTCAGAGAATTTCTAGCAAAACTTTTTAACTACTATAATTTTAACAGCTCCAGAGAACTACATTACAGATTTCAAAATATATGCAGATAGACTACAGTTTACCCAGAGCCTGCAACATTAAACTACTCCTTTCAATATTCCCTCTAATCTGAAGTGTACTATGAAAACCAGTACCAACCTAATCTCAAGTTAAGATTCTCTTCAAATATTTGGTCATAAGAAGACAGTTGCAGAGATGAGACACAGTAACTTCTCATAGCTATGAAATCTGCAAAGGATGCAAATGTTTCCATGAATTCTTATGTACCAGAGAGAGGTCAAAATCTTTTAAAATTAAAATCACAACAGAACATAGAACTTAGAAAACAACTAAGGTGAACTAACTGCTCATGCTGAGGTTTAAAATTAATCCTCCAGCTCTAAAAACTCTCTAAAATTCAAGGCTCCATAAATTCAGGGGATGGGGAGGGAGTAAAAGTAGAAACTAACAGAAGATAATAGGAGAACAAACGCAGATTTCTGTAAAACTGAGAAAAAGAAATGCAATTTGCAAATACCATAATGATGTAGCTCTTTCAAAATAATTTCTTAATTCAGAAGTTAAGAGGGTTTTCTTGCAACATTTATAGGTTTTGGTTGTTAAATCTTATAGTCAGTTGGGAAAAAACTCCAAAATCAATTTTCTGAATATGACTTCAAAAGCAGCAATAGAAAATGGCTAAAAATTAACCAGATTCTTGGAGGCAAATGGAAAGCACATTAAAAAGTGAAGGAATAAAAGGATGATAAAGTGTTTGGACATAGGAAATCCAGGTTGAATATTTCACCTGTCTAGGATCAAACAGAAAGTCTGTGCCAAAGACATCAATTAGCTTTTAAAAAACTATTTATATTACTCAGTTGAGAAGTACCTGCAATTTTTCTTCAGTGTAAGATGTACTTAAAAAAAAAAACTTTCAAACTAGACTGATTAAATTAAATATATAAAAATAAAAATAAAAGAAATTTGCCTTTGAAATTAATAGCTATGATTACTACATATCATTAAAATCAAATCGAATTAGTCTTCTTTTAAAGTTACATGTTGTTGCTAAAGTTTTTCAAACATCAATCAACTGAGGTGATACAAACAAATGTCTAAATACCTGCAATTATATTTTACTACACTGAAGTAGAATCATAGATTAACTAAAAAAGGAACATAAAATTACTTAGATTTGAAGCAAGTGTAAGTGAAGACTTTATTTCAAAGTAAAATAAAAACAATAAGGGATTAAAAAGCAGCTGAAAGTTTTTTTCCCTTCTAATTTATGAGTAACAATAGTACAGAACAGTTTCTAAAACTGTGTAACATACGGTTATATTGTTGCCTCCTACAGCAAAAAGGCATCATTTTGCTTTAGAGGCAAGTGTCTTGCAGTACATTTGGCAATAAGATAGGTTAAAAAAAAAGCAAACAAAAATCCCGTGAATCCTCACAGCTATACAATACATAATTATTCAGGGCAGCAAGTTCATGCTGTGCCTTGCAAATCCACTTGAAATAAATGTGTTTAAAAAAAAAATCCATTTGGGAGGAGTAAAGTCTTTGAACAAATCCTTTATCACATTCCAAGTGGAATCACTTGTTCCAAAGCACAGAGCATATCTTCTGCAAATTAGGTAATCCCTCAGACAGGTTACCCAGGTTAAACAATTCCCAGATTGCAGAAAGTTGTACTGTAGTTATGCACAATTCCTTGCTAAACTCTTCAACAGAAATTGCATCTACAATGACTGACTTTTTTTCAGTACTAGCTTTTGTCCATAGACTCGCCCTCTACTTCTTGCATTTCAAAAATCATCCCCCATTTAAGATTGCTAGTCTTTACTTAACATAAAATTAACTATAAAAGTATTGAAGATGTCAAACATTTATTTCTCAATGCAATATGAAATTCTTATATTAAAGAGGTTACATTTTTCTTACTTCCCAGAAAAGCACCATGTTCACACTAACCTTTTAACTAACAGGAACAGATGGGTCTAACTGGATACAGGCGTGATGGAGCATTGTGGAAGAGCAAAAGAACATGTTGATTCTCATACCTCTGGCAGATGGGAACCAGTCAAAATTAATTTTAGACTAAAAATGTTTTGCTACTTCTCAGTAAAAAAGAAAAAAAACTTGAAAAAATATATTTTATACATGCCATCAGAGCTCAGACAACAGCAGCTTTCAAAAAGTTGATACCATACATTAAAACCAATTACATAGGCTTACTGTGTGTCATTTTTAAGCCTGTGAATAAATTAGAAATTCCTGAAAACAGTAGCTTATAATGGAAGTGCTGATACAACCTTAACTACAGCAGTAAATGCGCTGCTATTATGAAGTTGTTATGGCAACTAGAATGATCAAGTTGAGAGGGAAAGAGGAAGAATGTGCATAAGCAAACTTAAAAAGTCTTTGACACCACCCCCCCAAAACTCTTACAAAACTTGTGGTCACAGTGCTATCACTCCTTACCTTGACAACAAAAAAAATTAACTGCAAAACTTCCCCTTCCACAGGTGAGGGGGGTGAGTTGCTACATGAGTTTAAAATCCAAAACAAATTAAATCCAAGATCATAATCCATCTGGTTCCTGCATATATATGAACAGCCTAAAAAACAGAGTCAAGTGAAAGATATCTGGGCAGCATCTGCTGAGCACATATTCATCAGATATTACAAGTTAACAAACAACAATTACGCAAAACTGTTCAGTCTTCAAGACAATTTCATAATTTGTTACCAATCTGAATAGTTTAGTAATAGCGCCCTGCTGTTATTTGACTGAATCAAACAGTCAGCACATTCAGAAATACTGATCCATTAATTAAAATGTGATTACAAATATAATTGAAGCTCATAGATTTGTGAAACAATTATTACTTACCCTTCCTAATAATGTGTTAAAGAAAAGCAAAAATCTTCAGCTGTTTCCAATATTAAAATAATGGGGAAAAATACATACCACGGCAGTCAAATTTTTATACACAAAAATGCCCAAATTATGATTTCTAAAACATATTAATTAAAACATGTGTCAGCACACTAGTTCATTCTCCAAAAAAAAAAAAAAAATTAATTGCAAGTATCATTCTTGCAAAATTTCACTGAATAAAATTTCCACCAAAATGTTTGCAAGTACTCAACATTAAATCATCATTATTATTATTATAATACAATTTTATTAAAGCATTCTGTCCAAATACATCTACTAGCAACACTTCAGCTAGAAAAGTAGAAAACAAACTATTTGCCTGCCTTCTCAAAGGATTTCTTATTAAAGTCACTTTGCCTCAAGTCTAACTTGACTGCCATAACTAAAATCTAGGAAACACAAAAGGCCTCAGATGTCTGACACGATAAGAACTGTGCTAAGTACTTTTACTCACTCATTTCCTAGGTAACAAAACCTCCTTTTCTTCCAAGCTATCTCAATCCATTTCTCTTTGGAGTTTGTTGTTCTATACCACTTTTCAGACTACAGGAAATACTAATTTGATGAGAATAGTCTCATTTTAAGAGATGACAAAGTATCTCACTGAGAGCTAGCAGATATAGTTGTTAAATTAAAAATAATTAAGATTCGGGCTTTTGTGTTTTTAAGTCAAAAATTACTCGGTGATAATTGTACAACTGATTTCAAAAATTTAAAACTTTGAAGATTTTTATTTATACACACATTGATTATTTAATCTTTTTTTTTAAGAAATGTACAATATATTCTATATTGAACACTGAAAAATACAGGTTTGCACATGAGTTTTATTTAGCTGGAAGGTAATCAAATATTCCACTCAAAACAGAATTATTTAATCTTCAATAACAAATAATTATTGATATGAGATCACAACAAACAAACACACCCTCAAAGAAAAACGGAAAAAGAATAAGGCAGAAGAGTATTTTGTTCATAAAGGCAAGAACTACTTGTAAGCAACAAAAGAAGCAGCAATAATGACAACATTTTCTTCAGAACATTAGCTCTGCAGTGATTAAAAAATTCTGATAGATACACTGCTTTTCTCTGAAAAGCAACGACTACTTATCAACTTCCTTGAAACAGGTAATCTGATAAAATTCTCAAAAAGGAAAATGTTTAAAAGTTTTTTCTAACACTATGTCTTCTTTTTTTTTCCAACACTCTGTCTTCTTTTTTTTTCCCCTCAATTTCTTTACATTACTAACATTAATGATTATCATGCATTTTATAATCTGTAGAAACAGTTGACTGAGATACAGCTTTACTGATCACTCAGTTTTATTAGAAAAATGTTTTTTCCAATATATTTGACAAATTATTTTCATACAGTAGGGGTAATATTTGACCTTTAAGACTTGAAGAATCCATAATTATTAATCATGAATGGACTAACACAGACTAACACATGGCTTAATACTATTTGCAAAGCTATCAGCTTTGATACTGTAAATATTAAATATCACCAAGATTCCCATGAAATTTCAGTGAGCTTTTAATTCAAATGCTCACACAAAGTGCAAAATGTTTTTAAAGCAAACATTGTGCTCACTTCTTAAGTAACTTTTACAAAGCACTTTTCTTAAAGCAGGTAAGTGCATTATTCACCCTAGATCTGATTTTTGGGTGCAGTTTCAACCTGTTGCTAACCAAAGCTACATAGTAGTTATTTTGAGGTTTTTGGCTATAACGTGTACACTCAAAAAAGTAGGAACTGAAACAGAAGTCTGTCCAAGAAGTACAGGACTTCTTCCTCACTGCAAATTAACTTTTCTGCTATCAGAAAGTAATCACAGAATCACAGAATATGCTGAGTTGGAAGGGACCCACAAGGACCTTCAGCCATTAGCCCTGCACAGGACCATCCCCAAGAGTCACACCATGTGCTTGAGAGGATCATCCAAACACTTCTTGAACTCTATCAGGCATAGTGCTGTGACCACCTCCCTGGGGAGCCTGTTCCAGTGCCCAACCATCCTCTGGGTGAAGAACTTTTTTTTTATTCCCCACCTTAACCTTCCCTTGTTGCATTTTCGGGCCTTTCCTTCGGTTCTTTTCCTTGTTCCCCCCGGGGAGGCGTTCCTTTTTTGCCCTTCTTTTTCCCTTCCCAGGGCCTTTGCGGTTTGCATTGGGTTTTCCCTTCGTTTTCTCTTCTTCAGGCTGAACAGACCAAGTGACCTCAGCCACCCCTCATATGGCTTTCCCTCAAGGCCCTTCACCACCCTCACTGCCCTCCTTTGGACACTCTCTAAGAGCTTAATATCTTTCTTCTATTGTGGTGCCCAAAACTGCACACAATATTCAAGATGAGGCCGCCCCAGTGCAGAGCAGAGTGGGACAATCCCCTCCACCGACTGGCTGGCAATGCTTTGACTGATGCCCCCCAGGACAGGGTTGGCCCTCCCGGCTGCCAGGGCACTGCTGATTCATGTTCAACTTGCCAACGACCAGGACTTCAGGTGCCTTTCCGTGGCACTGCTTTCCAGCATCTCATTCCCCAGTCCATACATCCAGGGTTGCCCTGTCCCAGGTGCAGTATCCAGCACTTTCCCTTGTTGAACTTCCTATGGTTGGTGATTGCCCAGTCCTCTAATTTGTGGAGGTCTCTCTGCAGGGCCTCCCTGACTTTGAGGGAGTCAACAGTTCCTCCCAGTTTTGTGTTATCTGCAAACTTGTTTAGTATCCCCCTTACAGTTCTGCAACATGCCTCTGATCCAAATGAAAATATGTAGAGGGATGTAGCCAGCCCCCTGCGAGTACTTGCTCCTGGCTTAGAGGTTCAAGAACTTCATGTCAACTGACACTGTTTACAGATATGGAATCCCTCATCACGCCATCCTGTGCGTGCAAGATAACCAAACTCTGCAAGAAGTAATCACATAGTACAGCACTGATAGCCATATACTAGATATCCAGGCACAAGACAGACTATAGGACCTTCAGAGTGCTCAGTGGTGCATGCTTGAAGCTTTTGCTACTTCAGTAGCAATATTCTCCACCAGAGATGTTATTTATCCCCTTTAGTCATGCAGCTTATATATATATAGCTTATTCTTGCTACAGCTTGACCAAATGGAAAAGATTTTCAGAACACCATGCTAAAAATACAATTCCTCTTCTTCATGCTGTAGTCAAGGTTGAAAATTTTAACCAGCTTCATCTTCAGAGTTTGAATTCTTAACACCAATCATCTCCTTATCTTACACTCAGATTGCATATCAAGATGTCAGGACCACTGTCATCAACTAAATTTTAACGTGCTACTTTATCCAAGTTTATCCTCATCTCTGGGTTTGAGACAACAGAATACTTGATACTTTTTATAGTAACATACAAATAGCTCAGGTTACCTTGTTCTGAAGAGGGGAAAAAAGTGGGGTTTATAGATGTATGTCTATATGTGCACTTGCACATGTGTGTATTAAAACACTCCTCAGTTATTTTGTGCTTCAGGACTTCTTATGGGGATAATCACAGAGTAGATATTTGAGTCCTCTGTTTTGGGATTTGCAAGGAGGGAAGCAGACCAGGCTAGCATTGTCTCCCAAAAGGTTATCTAAGAATACAAAGGTTGTGCCTTGTCAGATTCCAAACACTTGGAAGGTTTTCATAAGAATCAGCACTTTCATGAAATATCCTGATATATTTAGGACACTTGGAGTTCAGCTTAGGCTATCAACTCCAGGCATGGATTGTATGCTTGAGGACAGAAATCATGACACAGAAAGTGTTAATATTATTTCAGAAAGTATGCCTCATTCCAGTACTTTCAGCGTGGACTTTACATCATATACCCATTGTAACCTTGGCAACTCAACTTCTTACCTAAAGAGCAAGATTGACAACTTAAGATTTAAAGTTACAGTCATCATATTTTACAAGGCTTGGATTTGGTCTTGAGCTAGACAGAATGCAAGCTAGAGACTGAAAGTATTCCAAAAGTTATTTGATGTGATGTAAGGGCATTATTGATGTTATCATTATTGACTGCATAAACCAAAAAAAAGCTTTATCCAGATACTCTTCATGATTTCATAATAAGAAAGATGAAGATAACTTTGCTGCTTCAATAAAACCAAACTAAGGCAAATTATGAGAGCAAACAAGTACAAACCAGTAGAAGTAGCCCCTTCACCTACTGTGTCTTTGATGTGGTTTATGTTTCATCCCAGTTTTAAAGTAGTGTTTTCTTTCTCTCATCATTTTATCTCTTCTTTACCTTCAATGCACAGAAGGCAAAAAAAAAAATTGATTGTAAACATTTTTTTGTCAACATATTTTCAAAGAAAATTTACACTAAGTAAGGTTCCAAAGAGAAAAAAAAAAAAAAGAGAGAGAAACTATATTCTAAGGAAAAGTTCCGAATGTCACATTATTTTTCCCACAATCAGCATACGTTGCCCCTAACAACACTGAATCAGTGAATGAAGATTTTATCCATCATATTTTAAGACAGATTTATGAAGGCTTATGCTACATTGAAGTGACTAAATATATATAATTTCTTACATATTAATCCTAAGAGTGTGGTTACTTAACATTAAATCAGACGATTTACATTTCCAAATTAATTAGAAATGGATTTGTGAGTCAGTCTTTGATACGAAGTGTGCAGTGAGTTTGAACACCATCTTCATACACAGAGTTCTTTTAAAAATATTTTTTTTTAACATTAAGGTTTCCTTTTGCAGGGCAAAAAACCCAAATGTGTAGGCTTAATCTGCACATTAAGGTATAAGTGAAAACCCACAAGACTACAACCACGTTTCCCCAGTGAAAGGCTACATGAAGCAAAACACAAACCACGATTTTCAAAGCAAATCTTTTGGAACATCTTTTTGATAAAAAGCTAGCTATGAATTGACCTTACCCTGAATGGCGTTTTTAACCCTATGCATGACATCCACCATGTCAAAACAACTCTGGTCTGTTTTACCTGATCATATCCCAAAACCACATTTTTTTCCTGGTTTGTTTCTTGATGACAAGCTGCTAAAACACAGAGAACCTATCAAACCTAGTATTATCATCTGCTGCTTTTTTCTTCTAGTACATACTGCTGTCCATCAGAAGAAATAATTAATGGTTCTATTATGTATGAAATCGTCATCCTGTCAGTTCAGTGACTGGTTTGAATAGCTCATATCTGCTACTCATTGATGCCATGCGTGCTCACTGTCCTGAGAGATGACAAAACACTACACCCTTTGGGATTTTTTTTCCCCTCTGCTCTAAAGCAGCATTTCACATCTGTGTCTGACAGAAGCATAAGGAGCTGAGAGAGGCAGACCTTCACCATCCTTCACAGAATAATGTTGCATGGATTAAAAGTTAAGACCTGATGTCTACTGATCCTGCATATTTCCTACAAAAATCTAAAATGTGGAGGCTACCAAATATGCAGGAAAATAACTTTTCAGTGTTGGAATAGCACCAGAAAACAGATCAAATTTACTGGATTCTAAATATTTAAATGATTTTTTAAATGGGTGCTGAATACTTGAGTTAACTGGGGTCGGTGCATTTGCCTTTTTTTTTTTTTTTTTTATTGGTGGGGAGGGGAAGATGCCAAGTTCACAGGTTCTTTTTTGTTACCTGATTAGGGCAGAATAAACAAAAATGCTGAATGTGGAAGAAATCAGATACTGGAGATACCTGGAAATAAACTGGAAACAACTAATACCACAAGACCGAAGCAGCAGTGAACAACAAGATGCTGTGGAAAAGAAATCACAAGACGAGAGTGCACAATGCATTTCAAATAGGAAAAAGCTTCCTATCTGCTGAGTGAGTCTCAGTATATTCTGACAGAGCACAGACAAAGCTTCAATCAAATATCTCCTAGGTAAGTTTTTATTTCATATACTGCTTTAATTGTTTATCACAATAACATATACTTTCATGTATGGACAATAACTCAATGAATTTAAATTTCTTTACACTGATACTGAAGTTTGAATCATTCTATGCCAGAAATTTGATGTTCTTAGATTTCCTATACTGTTCAAATAACAGATCTCTTTTAATATTAAGGTTATTCAAAGGAAAAACTATTAAATGCTCTCTCTTGATGTATACTAGAGTGAAATATATCTTAAGATTTAAATCCTTTAAAATATTTTAATACCTATGTCCATGCATGGGTGTTTAAGAAAAAAAATGAATAAAAAGCCACATTTCCAAAAAAAAATTTACTGCACTTCATTATCTATATAATCTAGCAAAGCAAACAATGTTTTGCACCCCAGCAGCAGATGTAAAAGGTTATCTTTCATTACAGAATAATGAATCTTTGTTTATATAAAAGGATATTAAACAAAGCTAGAAGTGTTGCTTAGTTATTTATGAAAGGTAAACTACAGCACAATAAGGAAACAGCACCATGTTAATACACCCCAAGGTACTGTGTACAGAGTTTCAATCAGAAGATTGGACAGCTAAAGTATAAAAAAGAAGGTACAGGTCATCTCATTTTTTTAACTCATTTGGAGCATTCACAACACAAGTCACATTGACATGAATTCTATATGGAAATAACATGCAAAACATTTTAGAATGAGATTCTAACGTCTAGTAGGTCTTGAAAAATAAACACTGTATCTGTTAATCAAAAAACTATACTTAGAAGTCATAGAGAAAGCTACCTTTGCTCAAACACAAAAAACCTCCCACAATCCTTGAAACTAAAAAAGCATTAAGAGTCATATATCATTTAACATACCATTTTATAGTATCACACTGGTAATTTTGTATGCAACAGCAGCTTTGAAAAACTACGGCTTTGTTCCTACTGTTTTTTTCTGATTTTGCACATTTTTTTCTATTTACTAAGATGCAATATTTCTTCTTCTAGCACTGTTTTAAGTATCTCCTCTACTTCTCTTTGTATCACTTCCCTCATTTCTATTTAGCACATCTTATTATATGATATTCTTATTTACTGTAACCAGCAGTTCTTTTCTTGTTTTTTTCCCTTTTTATGTTTTGCTAACTTACTAAAATAATCTCTCTTCCTGATACTTGCTAAAGACAGACTCATTTGCTATTCACAAACACCTCTTTTGAACTCTTCATTTATGCACAAAGAATTTATGAATTCTACCAAGTGCTAGAAGACTAAACTTACTTGCCAAAGACAAAAAAAATCAAGTTGATATGAGACAAGGCTCATCATAATATCAGGAGTCAACAGCATACTCCAAAAATAACGGAATTCCTACCAGACAAGATATGTGAAACAAACTCTGCAGGAGAGGGGTCATCTCATGCACATTACTGTAGAGTACTTTATATATCTGAAATTCTTTCTACAAGGTCACACTTCGCACTGCCATAGAAGGGGGAAAAACTCATGTCTCTAAACACTGACACTTAGGTCTTCTGTTTAATACAGGCAAAGTCTATTAGTCTAACCCTTTTCCACTTTCCCATTTGCTGTCCCTAATGAGAACTTAATGGAATTTTTGCTAGTGCACCTATAACTCAGCCATTTTGTTGCTGACAGCTTCCAGCATTCTCTACATTTCCCCAATTTCTGTCCTTCTCTTTTATAAGTAGCTCCAATTGGTCAATCGAACATCTCTCAGTCATTTTCTTCCTCTGTCTCACTTCACACATTCAAGTGATCCAGTAAGAATTCTCCCTGTCTCCTTACGGCTCCTATACTACAGGCACTGATACTTTGTCTCACATCTAACGAACCAGGAAAAAACCATCAGTTAAGAAGTAGGTTCTGTACAACACAAACCGAAACAATACGGTGACAAGTTTTCAATAACACCAGTTCAGAATTTCCATAACTTGAACCATCAAAGCCTACTACTACAACTCGATAACATTTGCAACAAGCAGCAGATGCAATACAGCTTTTGTCAGCTGATTTCAGAACACAGCTTTGTTTCTGCTGAATTTGGTTCAGAGTTGGAAGTAAAAAACAGAGAAAAATAAGAATTGGAATTCAACCTTTGATTCTCCAGTCACTGCTCTCACATCGGAAAAGTTTGAGTTTTTGCCTCCTCTTTTGTAAAAGATATTGTTTATCACAGCTTTAAAACAAACAAATAAAAAAGCCCACCAAAAAAAAGGGTGATTATTCAATGAAGCTCTCAAAAGGCTTACTCAAAACTTAGTGGTTTAGAAACTTAAGAACTGAGAGTTGCAGTTAGGGCTTTTTAAGCTATGAACAAGTGGAAAGCTTTCTTACAGGAAGAATTGGATACAACTAACATTTTTTGAAATATGTAATAATTTTAAAAGGTAGACTTTTTCAGACGTATGCATTAATAATTTTAAGTCATCAAGATAAATGCTATTTTTAAGTGCATTATTTCTCTTACTTATCCTCAAAGAATTCAGATGCATTAACTAAGTGAACAGTTCATCACGAAGTTCCAAAACCTAAACTTCCACGCAACCAGAAATAAATATATCATAAAATGTTTTCCAAAATGTGTAATTACGTAAAATCACCTCACCTGAAAGCAGTAAGTCAATATTTATTTTTCCAGCAGTTGTTCAAGGATCGCTAAGCATCTGACAAGGATATCTTTTCATTTCCTCTGTACTAAGCTGTTTGTATTTGTGAAATGAATAAATCACATCACAAAAATAACTACAGTCAATTGCCTAGAGAGGATGTCTGCTTAGCAAAACGGCACATGTGGTACATACAAACAGGACACCCTTCCCAACTAATTCAGCAAGTAAGAAATATTAAAGTGGCAAGATATGGTATAATAAACCTTTTAGAAATCATGCAAATGAGACACAAACCAAAAATGCAAACTGCTCCTTAAAGGCAGTTATCAGTTAACAGAAATCCACACCAAATATTCTGAGTTGTAAGGGTCCCATAAGGATCACTGAGTCCAATTCCTAAGAGAATGGCCTATACAGGGATTAAACCCACAACCCTGGTGTTATTAGCACCATGCTCTTACCAACTGAGCTAATCTCAGGGTCTAATGCACCTAGCAGCACAGACTTGTAGGTATACATACTCAGACCTGGTGGCCTATTTTCTGCATTCACTTTCATGTCTACTCAAGACTATTATGTTACAAGTAAAACACAAGACACTTTTACACTTCTATCTTTTTATTAAGAGATAGAGCTTATATAACCTAACAGAACTTATGCTCCTATAGTTAAATCACTGACCCAATATGTCCATTTCACCTTGAGTTACAGATGAATACAAAATTCTCCGCAGCCAGTTGCATCTCTCTCAAGCCCTTTCATTAAATAATCCCCTGCCTCCAAAAATTACTGTAATGAGAAAAAAGGAACTAAAACACATCAAACCATTTGTGCTGTAGATACATGAAGATAATATTATGTAGTACTTCCAATCACATCCAAAGAGACATATTCCAGAAAGCCAAATTGACTGACATTGGTTATATTCATATCCCTCTTTTTTTGGTGTTGAATAAACAGGCAGTGCCAGTTCAGGCAAAAGCAGTTTATAAGTAATAAGGCACAGTGACAGACCTTCAGGCCTCTATCAGTATGAACTCTGACTTAAAAGCTTACATACATTTACATAAGGCTTACATACATTTACAGCAAATAGACAGTGCTTTGTGAAGGGGTCTGACATGGCAAAGCAGTATCTGCAAAGAAAGAAACTTTGTTATGGTAGATGAAACTGTGTGCTCCTCAAAACCTGCAGCCCTGTAGCCTCAACTTAGATCTGTTCAGCTCATTCCTCTCTGTTGTCTGGTGGTCCTTTTGACTGCCGGTCCTTGACGAACTTGCAGGCAAAGCCTGCCTCCACACTTTAAATCTTAATTAACCAAATCCTGTATCACATTTTTCCTTTTTCCCAGGATTGATATCACATACATGGACCTACAGTTACCTAAATCATTCCATTTGATAGCATTTTTTCAGTATTCTAGAAAAACATTCTTTTGTCTTCTTCAACACTCCCGAAATGATGAGACATTAAAAATATCCATTTGTATAGTCTGCCTCATTGAGCAGTATCGATGCTTTACAAAGAATTCAACTTGCTACTCCCCTACTATATACCTGTACATCAAGCAGTGGTAAAGTAAGCAAGCTTGCTAAAAATATTAAAATTACGGAAAAATGAATCCTTTACAGTACCTCAATACCTTCCAATAGCTTTGAACTGACACCATCTCAAACTTTAAATATTAATTTAGTGATTCCACAGTTTACAACAGGGAAGAGAGAAGAACATCACTTGGGAAAGGTCACATCATATCGAATTAGAGGCTCCATACAGCTCCAAATTCTGCACAACAGTGTCCAACAGCGTAAGTCTAAGGAAGCCTGAAAATAGGGCACACACATCGGGATACTTCCTCAGAATTATTCTGCCAGCCTCTAGCTATTTGCAGTTCAGGGATTTCTTGAGCCAGAGATAATGTCTTATTTATACAATAACCTTTTCCAGTTGTTTTTGAACTTGTACAAAATTTCAGTTTCCACAAGACCCTGTGACAGACGTCCTTTCTTTGTTTCGAATTTGCTGCCAGATACCTTCATTCAATATTCCCTACTTCTTACACTAGAAGACATAATAGTAATTTCTTATTCATGATATCCATCTTCATGATTTCACAGACAGCAATGGCATACTGTTCTCAGTCATCTATTTTGGGGTTGAAGAGGTTGAAGGCCTCTATTCTACTCTACTCATACCATCCTTAGCCACACCTTATATATAAATTCTTCCAATGCTGTTAGTTTTCCTGCTGCCTTTTGCTGTACAATTGCTTCCTTGTGGAGCCTCTGCGATCTGAACTGGAAAAAGTTACACAGTATGCCTGTGTCACCGATTTATGTGGTGACAAAACCGTGATGTGTTTTCTGTTTTGCTCTCTATTATTTTCCTAATTTCTATGGTTCATTTGCTTTCAACTAGTGAAGAGTAACAATCACCTCAGACGACTTCGAATGTGATGGGGGCTGTTTACACACACACAATGTACATCACTTAATCTGCAATGAGTTTAAATCTGCCATTTTTGTGGGGTTTTATTGTAACTCTCTGCAGTCCTCAGGCTATACAGAATTAGAGGGGAAATCATATGCACACCTTAAAAAGGAAGGTAACAACACATCAGATCAATTCAAGCGCCCAGTGCGACAACCGGCTCTGAGGGATTCACAGAATTACAGAACACCTGGGGTTGGAAGGGATCTCTAGAGTGTCAAAAGCCTTGTTGTAGTCAAGGTAGACATATTTAAATCACAACTGACAACAGCTTTTAACAGTAGCTGTACTAAGAAATATGCCCTAAGTCAACCGATAACTAGTTCATAACTTACTTTGATGACTGTTCCTATTATTCAGAAAAGCTCACCCAATCAGAAATGGTTTATTTGGCTTTGTAATCTATGAATTTTACTGTCTTTGTAAAATTTTTCAGGGAAAGAAACAACAGCAAGTTACCCTTCCTCAAATTTGCCCCAAACCTTACTGAAACTGACTTTTTTATTGTATTTCCTATTTCATGTCTTGCAAGTTAAAAAATGAAGGAACTATACTTCAAAGATGTTTGTTGGTAGTATTTTATCTCTAACATCTAAAAGTAAATAATGGCAAACACTATGTCACCTAACAATTAAAATAATGTTTTAAAAATGTGTTGCAAGGAGAGGAGGAAATGGAATAATTTCTAAGTTTAGCAGTGCAAAGCTGTCAGAACTCAGATACCTAAAAACAGGCTCTAGAAAAAAATTCATTTTCTTAAACACCTATACATACTCTTCTTAATAGGCTGTTTGAGAATTTTTACCTATTCTAATATAAATTAGATAAATTAGCTCTAATGTCATTATGTGGATATCATTTCTTCCTGACTGGTATCATAGGTGTACAATATCACTGTTACCAAAATATATGTTGTCCATGTTACATTTTCCCTGGATTAACCTACTGTGCTTTCCTTTCATGATTAAATGAACTCTAGTCACATGAAGTTACATTGCAAGTGTGGTTGTTTGATGCTTCAGTTTTCAAAAATGCATTACAGTAGTTTCTTATCGTACAGTATAGCTTGCTCAGTGAGTTATTTCTGTAACAGAACAAACTATTTCAATAGTCCTTTTTGAATGAAATAATTTCAATTTTCAGTCAGTCTGGGAGATTGACAGACTTCAGGAATAGAGCTCAGATTGTTTTATTCTAGATACTTAGAAAAAAACATTGCCTATAGCATCTGTCACCACCATAAAGCATTTGCAATTGTGCGGTAAAATTATTACCTCTCTCTGTAGCTTTTTTTTAACTAAAAAAAGTCCTTCTGGTTTTCTTAATTCATGACAAAATTTAGACCATAAATACTTTTTTCCTCTACTGAGCAAGTTCGTAAACTTAAGTTTTTAATTCATACTCCCAACTGTGCTTCCCAAAGGGGTTCCATTGTTCGCTTCCTCAGTTTCCTATAACCACTGCAGCAATGGAAAATGGTAGTATGTTAAAATACTTTAAAGTAGGAAGGTTTGCAAATAGAAACCCCCCAAGAACTATTATAGGAGTCTTCTATTAATAAATGAACAGCCAAAAGAAAAATGTTAAACTTCAGATGAACAGATAAACTGTTTTGAAGTACAGGTACTAAACAGAAATAATCACTAGGGGCTTTTTGTAGTTGTTGGGATTTTTTTTTTTAACACAAAGATAACATGACCAAATCAAACACTTAAAGACTTTAAAACGCTTTGTCTCTAGTTAAATGTTACTTTACACGAAGATATTTATAAAGACCAATTTTCTTTGACAAGCTAAACTGTGCTTGTAAGGTACAGGTATGAGATCTGATGCTTTCAGATTACATTTCTACAAGTTAATTTAGTCATCTCATACTTGTAGGCAATTTTCCTCTAAGTGACTAGATTGTTCTTCCTGGAGACTTCTACTCCTCCCTTCTTTCTCTTCCTCCTCCTCATTTTTCATATTCAAATACAACTCAGAAAAATAAAGTTGTCTATGGGACAGAAAGACGATATATAAAACCAAGAGCAAGTGAACACTTAATAAGGCATTATGAAATGAACAAAGAAAAAAGATAAAGGAAGGGGGAGACAGAATCATGTGGAGTTAAAAAAAAGCAAGAGAGAATGTAGTCCCTTATTTGCATTAGAAAATTTACTTGTCAATATTCTAACTGCAAATGTACATTAAAATAAATCAGAAGTAGGCATCTGGATTTAATCCAATTTAATCCAATACACATGCATGCTACCACCAAAAAGAGAGCTCTTGCTTCTTTCCTTACTATTACTAATAGCAATTCTTGTATTTCCCTGATTCCACAAGATCTTTCCCTTCTCACCAGCTGTTCCATTTCATGTTCCTGCCAACTCTTTTGCACTATTCATGCAGTCAAATCAGGCAACTAGATCCATATCTGGTGATGGGCCAAATCCATAATATCACTGAACTGTCTTTCAAACTCTTTTCTCCAGAAGACAGGAGGCAATCATAATTTAGTATCAAGGGCAGAAGCAAAATATAAAGCAACTTCAAATTTTGTCCTGCTGAAATCTATCTTCTAACAACTTTAGAAACATTAAGTACACATAGAAGAAAAACCCAACCAACTCTAACAAGGCTCCATCAGTAAAGAAGTCAGGGCAAAAGCGCTGTTTTCCATTAAAACTGCTTTGGTACACTTTCTTGGGCATTCGAAGGGTGTCGGAACACTACAAACAGAATATCTTTTCCTGAACAGTAAAAATTGTATAGACTTTCTCTCTGGAATTATTACTCTTGCACCCATAGCACTTTATTTACTCAGAAAAATCTAATTCAGATTAGCTCCCATTACCACTGAACTGTCAGTTTAAAATATTTGACTTTCCAAAACTTCCATTCTGCCAGCATTTTCCCAGCAGTAAGTTAACCAAGTGTCTCAAATGAAAATTTCTTTGCTGTAAATATCTGCAATTATGGCCTATCGAGCCTTTATGACACAAAAATCAGTAGAATTATATCATTGTATTAAAGCATTCCACCTTGAATTAGTTCTTCCACCTTGCCCCTCACATTTTGTGATACACACTTTTCAGTGACACATTTTCTGCATATTGAAGAACATGCATATACTCAAGGAAAAGAAACACATTATCACAGGCTGTTTTCAATCAACAGTATAAAAAGTAGAGAGAGTACAATCAGTTTCACAATCCAAATTATGTGCAACAGATTCAGAAATACCATGCTTTATAAAGTGAGATGATGAGTGTGTACTGTCAAAGGAAGGTCATCTGATTCACATTCCAGTAAAGGTTGAAAATGAGTCAGAACCAAAGAAAATATAATTCTTCCCCACTTGCACCCTATTCTGACCCTCAAACATGCTTTGTATTAAAAGAGTTTTTAGTTCACAAATTTACACATGCAGAAGGTTAGATTTGCAAGAAAGGACAACAGGATATAAGAGTTCCCTTGAGGGTGGAATAGTTAACATAACTCTTGTTTTGAAACAAAAACTTTGGCAAATCTCAATATGCCTTTGACGTTCTTCAAGAAAATTACTCAAATCTAGATAAAAAATAAGCTGTTTCGGAAAAAAAACAAATCTTTTAAATGCTTAAAAGAGCCATCTTCCTATATAGCACCCAGAAATGCCAAAGACGCCACTTCCCTAATGAGCTGAGAGTGAAGAACAGGCAAGAGAACATAGACTAGATGAGGAGCTAACGTGATTTAGACAGGTACAAAAATATGAGGCAGGAGAAGGATCAAAAGAAAGCCTAGACTAGAAGTTGGATGTAGGAACTGGAAATTCTTGAGCAACAAGATGAGATCAAGGAAAGAATCACCTCAAAATGAATAGCTGTGACTCCAAAAGTATTAAAAGAAGAGAAGGACTAAGAGAGCCCAAACCATCAGTAGAAGATTTGAGGAGAAATTTCAGGACCACAGATGGGATAAGAAGAAAGGAGAAGCTGCATACAAGATTAAGGAAGAAACAGGCATTCTATTCCCTTTAGAGCAGTATCTACTTCACAGCCCTTCTTTCACTCCAAAACCAATGTTTAGAAATAGCACTGCTCCCTGCAAACAAATTTCTGACAATCTTGCAAGGAGAATAGGTCTCTCAGTCTCTTCTGAGACACAATCTGATCACAACCCTGCTTTGGAGCATTCATCAATGAACAAGGAAGCGTTCCCATCACAGCTATTTTGTTTGTTAACTGATATTTGGAATAAATGTATCCTTATGAGAAATGGAACAACAAATGAAGTTCCTGTAATAAAACAAAAATTCCAAGAAAGGGGGAATGGCAGAAAATAAATAAAAAGTAGTAAAAATAGGTGTAAGGGAACAGGAACGTAGTGGCAATAACATACTGAATTTTAAAAATTAGTACTGGAATATGAAATGTACCATCTGAGTACAAGAGTCAGAGTAATTCAGTTTTGGTTATGGGATTTCAGTGGCAGGAATGTCAGACATGTGGCAGAGACCGTGATGACCAACAGGAGGCCTAGTCAGACAGAACAGTTTAAGGGGCACTATTAAAGACAAAGGACATTATTACACAGAAGAAACAGTGAATCACGTCAGTAGACATTTTTATCTACCTCTCAAGCCTACAAATATCAAGTAGCGGACATGACAACAGCAAGACAGGAATAAGGACAAATTGCTCCACATTTAAACTTACTGATTTGTGATTTCATAACTAAAACACACTTCAACACAATTCAGCAGAAATAACATCAATATATAGAAGCGGTAAAAGATTAAGATGCAATGTTAGAGAAGGATGCTGGTCAGAAAACTTTTTAAATCCAGAAATCTGGAACTTAACAAATAAGTTAAGTGCACTCAAGATGTGAAAAATCTAAAGATTATGGAAAAGCTTACTGCACTGATTTTATTAGGAAGAAAATTTAACCCCTTTAGTCTGCGAATCTTACTCTATTCAGTTCTATATCATAAAGCATACAAATTTCTCTGAAACATTGAAAACTTTCAGATTTTTCTTTTATTACTTACCATTAGTAATGCAGTACTATCACTGACACATATATAGCCACGTATTTCTAAGATATCAGAATGTTAAAATTAAGACATTATCCTACACTTACGTACATTTAAATTATAGAGTCACATTATACTTCTCCACTTCAATCACAGTTTTGGTTACATTTTATATAAAACTTAGGAGGGAAAAAGGTTCAGATATGAAAGCATATATAATGAGTACAGATTACCTATTACAGGAAAACACGTTTATCAAGAAAATGTAATTAATACTTAAAATCTGGCACCCCCTATTTCTAGTTCAGATCAAAAAAAAAATATGACAGCTTGGCTTGTCTGATTAGAAAAAAAAAAAAAGAAGAATTTCTGTAATGTTAGGAATAGTTCAGGAGGAAGCACTGAGCAGATGGAGAACTGGCTTCCACTGACGCCTAGGCCTGTGATTTTACTGCAAATCTTTATTGTGGAAGGTTTTTTGCTGTTTGTTTGAGAAGACAGGGAGTAGGGAAGAGACTGCATTTTTGTTGATTTCAGATACTTACAGGTACATAAACCAGCAGTATCTCTCAGGTCTATTAACAACCCCAAAGTTGCAGACTGCCCTGGGCATAACTGTTGCAACTAAAACATATGCAAGTGGAAGTGAGACCACTTGGATTAAAAGCCTCCACAGATGGGAAATGTTTTTTCGAAAAGAAAAGGAAAGTTCTAATGTGCTGGAATGCATCTAGAAGGAGAAGCAGGATAGGAGAGCATGGCATGGAAACTCAGAGAACGTTTAGGGAATTAAGTAGTAAAAAACGGAGAATGAAGTAGTAAAAAACGGAGAACATGAGGAAAGATGCAAGTAAAGCACATTCCCACACCCATTTAGTTATGGAGTGCATAAACTAGGAACTAGGAACACTCTCTGTTACCACCCCTAGTGCAAAAGTGTAATCATCTTTCAAGACCAGTAACCTGGTACTAACATCAAAGGTGTTGATAAGTAATAAGAAGTAAGCAATACTGCTATGTTCTGCATGGAGCTCATATCACCTGATGAACAGCAAGAACATGAAGTTTTGCATCAGCTGAATTTCTGACCAAGTAAGAAGTAGCAGAAGTTGGCAAATACCACTGCAAAGCGGGACCTCGATACATACAGTAATCCAAAGCAACAATAAGTTAGGCATTTCTGTAAAAAACACTGATTTTCAGCTATTCTCTAGAATTTTAAAACTCAAAGGATTTTTTCTTAGCAACTGAACCACGTCCTGCTATTGCCATTCTTTTTGTTTGAGCAGAATTAAAATTAAAAATATGAAACAAGAAAACTGTCTTACTCTTCACTCTACTTTTTTTTCCCCAAATCTCTGTCAGTATATATGTAAGATAGAAAAGTTGAAGGAAAACCTATCTTTAACACAAGCCTTGCTTTACAAGTTTATGTATTCAGGTTTTTTAAGACAGCCAAACATCTTCTGAATACTTTTAATTCTCAGTTATATATTGACAATGTAAATGACAAAAAAATGCAGCAATATATTACAAGAGATACATCAAAATTAAACAGAGACCCAAAAGCAAGAGGTTAAAAAAACAAAACAAGAGGGTTTTAGGGAAGGGAATATTACTGCTACTTCATCATTCCTATACTTATTGTTCATTACTATTATGCTCCAGTAACTGCTCTTTTGATTTTTGTTCCATGTTTTTTATTGTATTCAAGGGCTCGGTACCTACAGAAATTATATCTATTCTATATATGTATTCAAAACCATTCTGCCAGTTTTGTTTGAACTACACAGCATTTCTTTTCTTACCCTTTAAGGCATCAGAATTATTCAGCCATGGCCTAAAAAACCAAATGGGAAAAAAATTCATGTCCATAATTACATTTTTTCATCTTGATAATCATCATATTTGCAATTCAGCACATTATTATTGAGGCATGTATGTTGGCAATTTTTGGCTGTGGTACTGCTAATGCCTACCACGTTTAAAGAAAAGTGATCAAGTCCCTGGATATATTTTGATCAGCTCTATAATAAGATTTTAAAAATATATTTTTAAACCTAAAGCATCTATTCAGAGAGAAAAACCTAATAAACAAGTTAAGTCTATTGTAGGTCACTTAACCCTCATCTGTCAAAAAATGAGGGCAGTTCTTCAAACATGGCAGAATTCTGCTAGCAAAGTAAGGTTATCCTATCACTTCCACTTCTCTTGTTCTTTACGCTTCAACAGCATTTTTACTAAATTGATTCAAGACATATTCCCTGAAGGCTCCACAATGGACTCGTATTCTACATCAGCTAGACATTAAAAGCAGTACAGAAAAGTTTGTTTTGCTATTTTCAAGGTTAATTAAAAATAAATAAATTATAAAATGCTAAAAAAAAGGAATGAAACATACTTAAAAACTTATCACCCTACCTTACACACAAATATAATAAGCCCTAAGAAAGAAGCTCTATCAGGTTAGTGACATCAGCTGTTACCAAAGCCACATGGAAGTTCTTAAGACTATTTTCAGCTGCCTTTTGAACTACTCGGTATGAAATTTTCCGTGTCTACTCTTTGCTTCAGGTAGCTTTTCCTTTTCCCTCCCCTAAGCACTACCTTTTAAAGAAACCCAGAGAATGGCTGGAACATTTTTATACTGTGAGAGAACCTGAGAGGCTGTAACCACTTTCCTGCCCTGAACTGGTAACTTGAAGTCAGACTGGACAATGCTTTTTTATGAAAGAGGTACACTGTGCTCTTTTTGCGAAAATATGACCTGACTTAGCCAAGGTACAAGCTTCTAGAAATCAAAGTTTGTACCTATTTTTTGCAAGATCTGCTGGAGCTTAACAACCAACCACCAAACACCCTCAGTGGCCTTGTCATCTGAATGTGCAAGGTAACTGAATTAAGTTTTCTCTAACCTCTAGCTATGAGTGAAGAGTCAGATTTTCACTGTAAAAGAATCACAGAATATTCTGAGTTGGAAGGGACCCACAAGAATCTTCAAGTCCAACTCTTTGATGAGTTGGCCCATCCAGGGATTGAACACACAGCATTGGCATTTCTGCAGCCTCAACTATGCTGATATCCCTAACACAGTTGAAAACAGTGGCCTGTCACTTCACATTGTTGAGTAACTAAGGAGAATTTAGGGTGGAGAAAAAAGGGAAGAAACAGCTTGTAGTGGATACCAGAATTGGACGCTTGAAAGAATAAAGTGGGATTGACCAGACAATGAAAGAAGCTAAGAGGAATGTAAAATGGGGTAGTGGATTAAACCAAAATGAGCAATGCCAAGCAGAACAATGCAGACCTGGGGATCACCAGGACTGGATAGAATGAGGGACAGATATTCTATCTCTGACACAATCTGACTGAGTTGGATTTTAATAAAAGTATGTGGAAAGGAGATGGCTCACAACAAAAGACTGAAAAAAGACCCATCAACAGGAATCAGACAAGACGAAAAAACAGCAGAAGCAAGGGAAAGTGAGAAGAATTTGTAGGCAGGCAAGGGCTGGCAGCAGAGAGACAGCATGCAATCAAGAGACGGTCTGGGACTAGTCAGGCCTAAATATTTGCTTGAAAAGACACGATCAGTGCTGCCCTAGAGACTGGCTTGAGGCAGGGAAAAGCTGGAAGTATAGGCAAAAACCTAAAAAAAGTGTTTGTCTTCAAGAAGCTTTTAAAAACGTAAAACAAAACACCCTAAAGACTTAACATCCTCTGCAAGTATCTGCAAACTTCTTTCTCCTCCTCAGAAAAATATCCCACTTTCCACTAATACTGATAAAAATACCATGTAAGAAGCCATAACTTTGTTCCTTTCTTAATTCAAGCAACACTAATGTTCATGTACTAAATTTAAAGTTCTAATCCTGCTAATTATTAACCTGACACCTATATCACAGAGCATCTCATTTTGCTATTTTTAGGTTGCTTTTAACTAGAAAATTACACCTAGAAGCACTTTTACAGGATATTAAACAAATATTTGCAGGATATTAAACAACCAGGGCATTTTAATTCCTTGGACATCAGGAATTCCTCCATTTAAGTTTCTCTACTAGAATTAATATTCTGTCTTTATTACATTATGCCAAACTCTTTTTTCTATGCTTTCTCATTCAATTAACAGGATATTTTCTGGGAATAAATCCAATTTTATCTTGAAGGATGACACTCCCTTCAAGATCCTGCATTCAATATTATGGAACCTAAATGTTACATAGGAGAACAGGTTTTTCAATCTGAGTTTTTGCCAAAGAATCCTTAGCTGGCTGCATTAATTACGTTGTTGTGTATCAATAGTAAATCACATGACTTTAAGACTTTTCTAAGCTTCTCTATTATTGAAAAAAGGAAATTTAACTCCATTCCCTCTCCAGTACCCCCTAACTGCTTGTTGCAATTAATTGGATCCATTTTGCAACTTCAGAATGCTAAGCAGAAATATACTAATAGCAGCAATTATCAAATAAAGCACAGGTGCAAGCTTCTTCTCAGATCACTATAAATAAAGATGTCTGTATTCTCAGTTTTCATACATAAGCCAAAAAAAACAACCCTGCCAACATATACTGCTTTTTGACTGCAAGAAATCTGCACTACTGTTTAGAAGGTACTTTTTTCTTCCTCTGAAAGGAAGTACTTTTTTTCATTGCTGTTTCTTATCAATTTATTTTATTGTAAGAGAACGGTCACAATATATCCTCTATCAATCAAAGATTTAGAATTAATACATAGAATGAATATATGAATACTAACAAGATTTTAATTTGAAGCATTGAAAGAATCTAAAGAGTAAAATAAATAGGTTGGCAATAACTGCATTGAAATATAACTCACCAAAAATACATATTAGTAGAGCTAAATCCTATTTTGTTGCAGCCTCAGTTCAAAAGTACTGTTCTTCAGAACAATTTTAAAGACATTCTGAAGGCTAACTACAGAGTTATTAAAGTTTGTTTTAGAAAGCTGAACCATGGATACATGCAGCTCAGAGTAGGTCTCTTGATTTAAGCAGTTTTGAATTGCAGTATCTGCTTTCCTCGGTTACGTACACAGTTCTGAGGTCCATACTGTGCATCTTGACTCCAACACAGTTTACCACGCAACATACCATTCCAAGAAGTCAATACACATTTCATGATCCTATGATTAAAAACTGACAGATTAGGCCCAACTTCACAACGTTCATTGAAACAGAACTTCAGAAATTGATTCTTGAACACAGAAAGGAAGCTCTGGTCTTTGTTTCTTTACTGTACCTAACTTCTAACTTACCCCACCAAGCTGTGGCTGAAAAATCCAGTTATTTAGATTTGGAGATTTCAGAGCTTCCAAGTTGCTAAAAAAAAAACCCATAATACATTGTTTGCAGCTTTCTACTGAATGGTATTCCAACATAATGACACATCTTAGTTTCTAAAATAATTTTAGGTAATTGTTTTTTGTGTAACTGTCTATACTATTCATGTATAGGTAAAAAATCCCAGGATATAGTACAACCTGTCCCTCCACCTCCTCGTTTATTATCTCCTTTAAAGAGGGGAAAACAACTGATCTTTACTTTCCAAGGAGAGTAACACTTGCTATTCACGCACACATCTGTACAGCGCTGATTACAAATCTCAGCCAAAACAAACAACTGCAAGCAGCTGCCTGACTGTTTGCTGTGTTAAGTCATACCAGCAACCTTTTTTGTTTCCTGGAAAGCAACCCAATGACCAAGATCAGCAAAAAATTTATCCTCAGTAGGAATAAACTCAATGTTACTGGATGCTGCACACACTCAGACCCATATTTTCACAAGAAATGCAGCCAGGAGCCCCCTTTTACTTCCCATCTGTCACAGCTCAGTGCAGCCTGGATTCTATAAGGCTGTTCCCATGAAGACTTTGAACACTCCTAAATACATAAATGACAGACTTACTGGACAGATAAGAATAGTGTTCTAGGGTCCTGTTTCATCATCAAGGACAACAGCCAGAAAAGTAGTAATGTTTCAAAATGCAAACCTAAAAAAACCCTATAGACTGGAAAATGCCTACCTGCTGAGCTAAGCAAAACACTGAAGTCTGTTCCTCTCTGTGACTCCCCATGTTCATTCTGTTCCTCTTTTTCTGTATCTTCATAGCGGTTCCAGTTGGAAAATAACTTTCTTCTTGAATAGCATTTCAGTTCTTCCTTCTCTTCTTCCGGTCGTGATTCGGTATCATCGTCCTCCGCTACCTGTGACATTTAAATAGACAGCTAAGCCATTGCAACTCAGCAGCAATTTGTTCTGTATTTAAACTATCATTCATACAAACAACTCCAACCACTGCAATAAAACCCAGAAAGACAAATTTACCTGGATCCTCATCAACATTTTAGATCAGGTGCTACTATCTTCCTGAAGTATAGGTAATTCATGAATAATGTATGTCATTAAAAGCACCTAGTGAAGCTCCAGCTCTTACAGGGCTCAAGCAGTCACACTGATGCCCTCCCATTCTGGAAACCCATAATGTATAGCTTCCTTCCTAAAACTGGTAATGGGTATGGAGTGGAACTAAGAATTTAATCCCAATATCTCTGTCCAAGTGTTGCAGTGATACAGATGATAACTGAAAAAGCTTATGATTGTAGAGCAGAATAAAAAAAAAAATAACAAATTCTGCAGAGAAACATCTTGGAAATGGTTATGTACATAAGAATTTCCATCATAACCAACTACAGTGTCTTACATCAAGTAATATGGAATAATTAATCAAATTAATTTCCTTCATGAAAGCCATTTAATGGAAATAGACATGAAAAAATTAAATAGGCTAGCAGTCAAGCTACTAGCCTAACCTCTTAAAAAGCTCTAGGACCAAAAAGAGAATTCATTGCAGAGTCAACTTAAGATACAAGTGAAAGAGGCATTTGCCACAAGTACTCAACAGCTATGGAAGACTCTCCCGTTTTGAATCCTCTATATATGCAGTTCTCCCAGAGCTGGGGGTTCAGCTGGAATAATCATTGGTTCTCAAACAGAAATATTTGCTTCCTGGAGGAAGGAGCACTCAACAAGCAAGAAAAGAATTGACACCAATCAGAAAAGTTCTGTACAAGACATTTTCTGCAGAGGCTTAAAAAGCACTGAAGAGCTGGAGTAAAGGAGTTGAGAAAGAGGTTCCCACCGGGGTGGCTCCCAACATTCCTGCTGACAGCTCCACTCTCTTTTCTCTCTTTACTTCATCTCTCCTTTCAAACCACAGTGTATTGAAGCCATAGGATTAAATTTTGCTGTCCCAACAATAAGTACATTCTTCATGTCAAGAACAGCAAAATTCCAAGTTAATCTACACTGCTGTAAAGCTTAAAGTCATCTCCCTTCGGTGTAAACTAATTTAAAAAGCAAGAAACCTTTTAGTAAGTCATCATATACCCATAAGCCAAAACACCCTTACAGCTCCCCATCAGATACTGGCTTTAAGGAGGACTTTGGCTTTTATAGTTTAAACCAAATGTAATCCTGAAATAAATATGAAAGGAAATATTTATGTTTAAACAAGGCCCCTGTAAGGGAAAAGCTGCAACATCTTGTGCAGAAACATTAACAAATCTCTCGTAGTTGCTGAGTTTCTAAAACTACATTAGGGTTTGGGTTTTTTAAGCATGCACTGTGAATGTCCATACTGGTACAATATTGAACAACCTGGTGAAAACAACTGCACAAAGCCACTATCAGGAACAAATCACTATCACTTGTCTAATTTGTTTTAGAATCAACAAGTAACTTTCACAGAAAGGATGCAGAGCAACGCAGCACGTTTTAAACTGATTTCAGAAATCCATTGCAAAGAAGCTCTGGAGCCCTCAGCATAAGAATGACATGTACCTGTTGGAGCTGGTCCAGAAAAGGGCCACCAAGATGATCAGAGGGCTGAAGCACCTCTCCTATGAGGAAAGGCTGAGAGAGCTGGGGTTGTTAAGCCTGGAGAAGAGGAGGCTCCAAGGGGACCTTATTTCAGCCTTCCAATACCTGAAGGGGGCTTATAGAAAAGAGGGAGACTGCTTTTTTACATGGGCAGACAGTGATAGGACAAGTTTTAAACTGAAGAAGGGAAGATTTATATTACATGTTAGGAACAAATTCTTTACCCAGAGGATAGTGAGGCACTGGAAGAGGTTGCCCAGAGAAGCTGTGGCTGCCCCATCCCTGAAGTGTTCAAGGCCAGACTGGAAAGGGTTTTGAGCAACCTGGTCTAGTGGGTGGTATCCATGCCCAAGATGGAGGGTTGGAACTTCATGTTCTTAACAGTCCCTTCCAACCCAAGCCATTTTATGATTCTATAATCCCTGGAGGTATTTAAAAGAGGTACAGATGTGGGGCCTAGGAACATGGTTTAGTGGTGGTCTTGGCAGGGTTTGGTTAATAGCTGGACTTGATGATCTCAAGAGTCTTTCCAACCTAAATGATTTCATGATTCTGTGATTGTGAGAGTTTGGATTCTCCTGTGTTTGATGTCTTAAAAATGACTACCCAGAATATCATAAAAGTAGCAAAATCAGAACTAGAACAATGACTTCCCAAGAAAAATAATCCACCAAACTTCATAAGCAAGCTTCTTTCAGCACTGTTTGAGAGACTTGGTTAAGAACTGCATGAAGGAACGGTAAAATCACTGAAGAGATTAAAAGCTGCCATAATTACACAAACATACTCCCAGTAGTCAAACAGCTGACAGAAAGAAAAATGTTCTGTGCATTCTCACTGGTTCTGTGCAATTTTTAGGCAAATTCTCTTTTCTTTCTATTCATCAGATAAATACACTAAAATGGGTGTTGTGGATAAACGGTTGGTTGTGTGGGCAAGGGGATGAAGTAGCAACTATATTACTGGAAACTGATGCAGAACTATAATTTCCACACAGCAAAGGCCAAATCCACTTACATCCAGATAAAAATAAACTTCTTTTCTGTTCTTCTCTGTGAATTGAATGATTTGCTATAATCCAGCAAACCTAGTGAAATTCAGTGCCCTAAATAACTTGGAGCTGATATGATTCACAAGACAAAGCAAGAATAGTGCTACACATATAGGTCAGTTTTGCACTTTACTTTTGTTTTTAAGAAAAAATCACAATCACCTTAGGCAACTATGACACTATCCACAATTACTTATTACAGACCTGTTTGAAGAATTCACCATTTTCAGCTGTCAACATAACCAAATCAGGAGTACCACCTTCTTATTTTAACAAGCTTCCAATAAACTAACATGGATTCAAATGTTCACTCTTAAACTGGACTAAATTCTTTTCCACATTCTGTAATTAGCTATGTTATACAGTGCACCTCAAGGAAATTTCATTTCTTAGAAGTAAAATAGGTAATTTCAAGAAATAAACTACAAATTCTCAGGAACATTAATAGCAGTTATACATCCTGGTTGCCCAAGTACTGTCCTGAGGCTTACTGTTGAAACGAATAAACTTCAAATACAAACCTGCTTCATTTCCAATAAATATTTAATGGAAACTTTTACATGATGCACTGTCATGCTACAAGATAAAACTGAAAATAATCACTTTTGAATATTCAACATTCAATCAACTTAAAGATGTGTATTAACCATTAAAATTATCAAATACATTCAAAAACTCTGATCAGTGAAACTTCAGACAATAATTTGCTTCTACCATCTCACATGAGACAGCTACCATCTAAAGTAACAACCTAAGAAACAAATAAGCATATACTTTAATTACCTTCCTCTTAGCTGCCTATTCAGCTACACTATATACTGCTACCATGGTCATCCCATCCTACTGAAAATGAATCTTAATCAGTACAGAGCAAACATTTGTCCTATGCCTAATGAAATAAAATAACTTCCCTTCTGCCACATCCCCAAATAACAGATGATACAAGCTGAAACAAATTCTAGAAGCCAACTCAAATATAACCTTTAAAATGGTATTACTTATATAAGGGAAAAACTTAAGCCTTTAAACAGTACTGAACTATATCTACACATTATTGCTCAGTGCTATAACACACCATGATACCACAGAAGGTATAATATCTATCTGCTGTGCCTCTGGTTCAGGTAGGATTACACGCATTATCATTTGCACACTGCACTGAAATTTTGAAAGTGGGGAAAGTATGCAAAAGCCCAGTTGAATGAAACCTGGAAACCTTCAGACTATTCTGCATATCAGAAGAACAAAAAAAATATGCACACTATTTTGCCTAAACACTGCGGCGCTCAAACAACAGTGAAAGAGCCAAGCTCCCTTGTAGAGGAACTTGCAAGATTTAGAGTCTTCTGCCAAACAATGCATTTTTATCCTTTACCAGAGCTTATGACTCCACTTTTCTTCTAAAGAAAAGCTAAGTGAATAGCACAAATGACCCCAATCTACAATTTACCAGAGCAAAAGGATACTTTAGTACACTATTTTTACATACATCTTTAGAGACAGTATGGTATTGAGAAAATACAGGAAAACGTGGTCTTTAATTCAACTTTTCTTACATATGAGAACATGTTGATGCACACAGTTCAGGAATTAAGGTGTTAAAATGAAGTAAACATTGTTCTGAACAGGTAATTTCCCCTGGGGTCATCCTTCTGCACTTCCCTGGAACCCTGAGTGGTTCGGATCAAACCAAGGCTGAAGTACCCAATGGAGAAAGTGCAACAGTGACCTCTCACATCCCCCTTCAATTACTCAACTGCTCTTCACTGTAAGTGCAATCACTCATAGCATGTTAAGCATATATGTCCAAGCATTCAACAAGAATTGTTGAGCTCATAGCCCTTAAAAAAAACCCCTGAAAGTGCATTAAAAGTCAGAGCTTTCATTAAGACTTTCTAAAACTGTATTTATTACCCTTAGGAAGCCACAGGAGCTAAGGCTTATAGCCCTTTTCCTGTTCAATTCTGATGACTCTGTAAGAAAAATTCAGAACACTTCAGTACTTAGAATATCCTACAGTAACATAAACATCATATGTTCAGCTTACCTCGCCTTGGGCCAACTGCCCTTCCCCATTATGTAGGTGTCATGCATTTATTAGATTTCTGTTCTTATTTATTTCGTAGTATTTCTCTCAATTCTCTTGCCAAGAATGTCACTTTACAGTATGTATGTTAATCTGTTAGAAAGAGCATAGCTATTTCTCTCCTTCACTGTCTTCCCAAATTATCTTTAGAAACTCTTCAGAATTACATTGATCAAATGCTACTTTCTTCCTTTGTTACTTAATCTCTGTATTACTCTTCTGAATATTACACCTCCCACACATTCATATTTCCTTAATCTTTTCCATTCTTTATTAGGGACACTTACCTACAATACCCCAGACACCTTATATACCCACTTAGAGTCCACAATAAATAGCTAGCCACTGGCACATGTGAACACTGCATGTTCACAGACAGTGATAACCACTGTCTACTCCCTACATTTGCTGTTCTCACAACAAGCAACAGCACATACCAATTCCTTGAGTAAACTTCTGTCTTGATTTCCTCTTCCCTTCCTAGAAACTGCTGTACAGCTGTGGTCAAGTGCAAGGACATTTCTGCTTATCTGTATCAATCTCAATTTCTCTTCTCATCAGGGGAAAAGACTAGCAAGACAAAATGAAAATATCCTGTGGATTGAATAGACTATCTGCTGCATCATGAGTGGCACATATCTTTTTCTCATTTATATTTAAAATAGTAAAGTGCTTGTGTAGAAACAATTTCTCCTCTCTTCATCTCAACTTCAGCAGCACTTGTTAAGGTCAAATTTTTACGGATGGAACTTGTAAGTCACAGGGTCAAAAAACCATATATAATTAACCAACAAAGCAGTTCATGATCTATACACTTCAAATTGTTTCACAGAACAAAAGTCTGTATATGGATGCTTGTATGCATGTCAATAAGTAAGGCAGTTTGGCTGGTATTGACTACTGACATCAACTGTTCCTCTAGGCAGACAAAAGTGAAAATGTGAAAGACTTACAGTTACACTTTAATGACTTAAATTGCTCTTGGAAAGACATACTCGCTTTTAATTTAATGGTTCAAAGTCATTGGTGGTGTAACCAAACAGGAGCAATGCAATTACACCAGGAATTATCTTAGCACATTATAAATACAACACAATCTCAAAAATATTTCCTTTTTTAGCAAAAGTGTTCATTAAATTCACTTTATTTACACTTAAATTCAGAAAGATACAGGAGAATCCCCTGACAGCTTAATTTATATATCACTATGATTGATAGGCTTGTACTTTAAGATAGTTATATATAGTATAATAACCTTTAAAAGAGTTGTTCCTATTTTACACATTTACCTAATTACAACCCCTAGACATATGTCCTTCTTCTCTTCTTGTAAGTAATTACTTGACAAAGGAATACATCATCTGGTTTATTGCAGTGGAAATTCATTTGGACTTTCTAAAATATGAACTGTACAGTAAAGAAAAACTGTCTTTAAAGAAAAACAGAATATATTTAGAACTATGGCAAATTAAAGCAGAACTGGATTTTTAAATTAGTGGTATTATTTTACAAAAGACAAAATACTAGTGCAGTTTTATCAATATTGATGCAAGTTTGTAGGTGTTTAGAATCAAGATGTCCTTATCCGCAAGAAATAATAGAGAACTCCATGAAGTTACCTAGACAGACAGTTGGAATTCATTGATAGATTTTTGAAATGCAATTCAGAATAATATGGACAAGAAGGAATCTTGTTTCAAAAACAACAAAAATAAAATAATAGCAAATGTGAATTTACAAGGTAAACATGTCTGTCAGTATATTGCATACAACTCAGCTACCTGGGAAAATCCCATGAAGCATGCCAACACATTGTTCAGTCTACCTAGGAATATTAATGATAAATTTCTGTACTGAGAAAAAAGAGCAAGTTAGAAGAATATAAAAAGGGCAGTATGAAGTAAGCAGAATACAATCTCATAAACTACTCTTATCTAGTACTCTTAATCCAGATTTTAGAAGAGTAAACAAAAGATAAGCTTTGTAAATTTCCCTGAAAAATAAGATTTTCCCAATGCGGTGATATCATAAGATACCACTTCTTTCAGAGACAGAAAAGAATATTTTGTAATAACACTCAGGAACAGCTGCCAAAAACTGAGCTGTTAGCTTATCTGTAGTGCATTGTTTTCAAGAGATATCGTATTCGCATGTCTGATCATAACGACAGTGAAAAAGTAAATATAACAATCTTGTCCATCAAACTATTTTGCTTCAAAGTTCTTGCTTATTCTATCTAGAAGACACAAATAATCAAAATGGATTAAAAACTTTAAATGAAAAAGACTGTATTCTCATAACTGTTTAACTGGAACAAAACCTCCACCTCTTAAAAGATACTTTGTACTCTGTAAAGTTATAACATGATCAAGTACCAGGACCACAAGTTGTACTTCGCCTTCCTCACAAACCATTATTAATATTTCCACAAGCTATAGCCATATTCTGTACAAATCTTACACCTCACTGAATTGGAACCAGAGCTTCTATTAGGAGCTAAATTTCTCCCTTAGATTCACTGAGACAGGTGAAAAAAAAATAAAGCCCCACAAGCAAACAGCTTGGTTATTTTGTTTGCAACTACTGATTTAAATGGTAGACTATCTTCCCTTTCAAAGAACTAGAAAACAATCCATAAATCCTGATGCTCACTTTTCACTGCCCTCTCAGAAATACCTCCATGACCTAGTACACGATTAGCTGCACGGTCCTTCAAGTGAGTGCCTTATGGGACAAAATCTAATACACACTGCTCAAGTTCTGTATTGCAACTTTTAGAGACCCCATTTGAAAACTGTTGACTCGCAGATAAATTAAACTTAATAACCATGCAACGTACATTATCAAGACATGGGGCTTGGTTAAGCAAAATCTGCATATATCAAGACATTGCTCATTAGATACAGAATTTCCCAAACTACAGAACCACTAGCTAAAATTTCACTTTACTCATCTAGATTAAAACTCCAAACTGAAGGATATTTGATGGGGTATGTTGTGATAATAGTATAATTACAAATTCAGCACTCATTCTGTACTAATTGCAAAACTCAGTAAAGAATCAACAAGTTGCATTAACTGTAGGAGTAATGCTTTGCCTTCCTTCACCAAGGCTGAGCCATGCTGCGAACAAAGAGTCTGTAGGAAGTTTGTCCAGCTGCTGTCTATAGATAAAGAGACTTTTGATTTTCTAAACTTGCCAAGCTAATGCATTTCCATCAACAGAAAATCAACCATATTTTGTCTTTAATTCACTGGAAATCATTATATGAAAGTTACTGGCAGTTATGCAACTCAGGCAATTTATACAAAATTGTCACATGGACCTGCACAAAACCTGGCAGCTTTATTACCTTCAAATTTACAGTAACTTTAAAAAGCTGACTTTTTTTCTTCCAAACATCAGTCAAAAATATGAGTGCAAACAAAATAGGAGCCTCTGTCTTGACAGAAATAACAGGTTTCAATAAAACCTTACAAAGTATATTGTCACAAAGGTTTAGCATTTTCAGTAAGATTACCGATTGTTCCTATGTATAGACTGTATTTGGCAAAAGTCAGAAGTTTTATATATGGCATACATATGGCTCCACATATGTGAATGCTGTATTACACTTAGTATCCTAGATTGGTTAAGGAAATCTTCTAGAGAAAGTTATTTGTTCTTACCAAATCTGCTGTTCCTAAGCAGAAGTGCCCTGAGCTGCACTAGAGACTGACTGTATCCTGAAATTTATTCAATTCTTATGTGTTAATGGCAAAGTGTTATAAACTAATCCAAGCTGCAAGGGATTGCAAAGGTTATCTTGTCCAACCACCTACTCAAAAGAAGGTCAAAACTGAAATCAGACTGGGCAGGTTGTAGCTTTGTCCATTCACGGCTTGAAAACCTCCAATAGTATACCTAATTCTTAGCATTTCATTTTGCTGTTTTATTCTAGCACTTCTGAAATTGCAAAGGCAGCCATATTAACAGCTTTAACAATAACTTGTAAAGAACACACATGAGGAATTCTGTAACATCACGGAATCAAAGTGTATTGAGGGTAAATATCCACCTCAACAGTTAAATAAGAGACTTTTTGAAGGATATTGCTATTTTACCGGTCTTCACGAGTCAATGGGTAAGACAGTCTCTCTCAATAAAGGTATCTGCTATAAACTGAGATGTATTGAAAAGCTTTGTACTTCTGCAACCATATCAGTGATGAAGTAAAAGCATGACTAATTATGTAAAAAGCTCATTCAAAGCAGCCACCTGCAGAACAGAGACAAAACTGAGTCTTGATCCTAACTCACAAAGGTTATTTCCTAAACTTGGAACAAAGGCTGCTCTACTGAGCGAAGTTTAGAGAAGATCTCAGCTATATTGACAAGTCTAATGTTTAGTCAATAACCCCTACAAGCACACAGTTTTAGGACAAAGCCAGCACAAATCCAGTGACTCTACCAAGGATCAAAAACATGTTGAAGAAGCTTCAGGGTTTCTCATGCAAGGAGAAATATGTGACAAAGTTTCTCAACAGATCCATCTTTTTACCACAGTGAAAATAGAAAAAATAAACAAACAACCCTCCCGAAACAACCTCTTGAAAGATTTCTTGCTGTGCTACATTACAAATGAAAGGAGTCCTCCAAAACTCACATTTCAATAACAACAAACCTACTCCTTATCTTCAGATTCAAAAATGTTTGATAATATATAGTAACAAGTTAAAAGTTTACAGTTTTTTAAATGCATCTATTTGGTAAAAGATAAAGCACATAGGAATAAGACATTATTTTTCTATGGATTTCAAAACATGAAAGTAGTTTAGTGATATTCACTCACACTGTTCTATTTTCAATTGGCACAGCATTAAAGATGAAAAAATTCTGAAAGACACCAAACAGAACAGTATTCTTTGAAACTGTACACCCCAACTGCCAGAAATATAATCAATCATTTTCCTCTCTTTTCTACTCCTAACCTTCTGCCAGCTTAAGTTCCTTTATCGGTTCACAGCAGAATCAGACATGCAAAAATAAAGGTTAGATAGCCTGAAAGCATGTCATAAAACACGAGAACTGGGAAGTAGGTCTTTCCTTCATATCTGGCAACAGTTATCTGCTAGACTGGCTAAGTGTACTGGTAAGCTGTATCCCTGGCTTTAATTTCCTGCAATCTTAAACTTGTTTTTCTAAAGTAAATTTTGTTTTGTCTTTCCACTAAAGACTTACAGATTCTCCATTACTATTCCTGCTTCACATAAGACATGTGGATATAGAGGTGCTCTTCGTCAAACTCACATAGTTAAGAAAAAAAATGCTTTGCTACAAATATTTATGTTGATTGATTAAATTTTTAACATAAACTTCAGAACATTTGCCATTTGCGACTGCTTTTAGTCCCTCTTTGCAGTTAAGGTTTTAAGATAGTCACTAAGCTGTGTAAGGCATCATTTTAGAGGTTCTATATACAAGTACTGATGTTTGGTTCATGGTGGGAAATTCTATCTTGAATTTAAATTAAAACCTCCAACATCTGTCATTTTTTCAGAACAACTATCATATAATAACAGCATATTGCAAACACATAAATATTGAGATAATGAAAATTAAAGCTGCAAAAGGAGACACCCTATCAGTTTGAAACCCTATAAAGATACTATATCAAGAAATTTCAGTGGACAGCATTTTGTTTCCTCCTCCCTTTCGCTATGTCTGCAACACTGTAAGTAGCATAGCCCCTAAGATTTTCATTCTTCATTATTAATATAATGCCATTTCACAAATATAATTTCACATGCTACCAAAAAACCTCACATCTCTACTACCCTTCTATCAACAAATTGGCAGGTCCAGCCATTATGCATTTTTGAAATTAAGTTGCATTATTACATTTATGGTGTGGCACGATGAAGCAGTAAGACTTGAGTTACACACTGCCTTGTTTGACAATATTTTCAGAAAGGAGGGTCAAAAAGGGGTAATTTTTAGGACCAACAGACAGTCAAATGAACAAGTTATATAAAAGACACTAAGGATAAAAAGCAGACTGTCTGACAGGTAAACGAAATGCATAGCTATAAAGCTGAATGCAAAAACCACATACCAAGAAAAAAAAGAGGCAGGATATAGATATATTGAATGACACCAATTATAAAAAGAAGCAAGTCATGCTTAACCAACTAACCACACTTACAGCAATTCTACATCAAAAAGATACTATCCTTGATGCCCAGGGTTTTAAACAGCATTTCTTAGACCAATACTACAATTAATGTTTTTCTTTATACGGTGGAAAATCAGAAAACATACAGAAAGTACTAACTACCCACTTGACAAACAAACACCAAACCCTTTCTTTCTCCCTGTCTTTTCAATTATGTGAGGAACATATGGGCTGATCCATTTTCATACACGTCTGCAAACCAGTCAACATAGTGATGCAAGGAAAGTGGAAATGAGTAAAACAGTAATTCATCAAGGATATGCTTCCAAATTTAAGACATTGCAATCCCTGCTTCATAGTCAAGGCAGCATCTCCCTGACAGTATATCTGAGTGGTGCAAAGAAAGCAGCCACTTATACCCTCCATTATCAACTTCCTCACAAAAGTCAGCTAAAAAGGAACAAATCAGTTGGAATTCTCTCAGGCACCATGCAATATGTTGTCCCATTATGCAGCAAATTATTGCCAAACATCTGATTTGTGGTGGGTTTGCCTCCAAAGGTGAGAGTGTCGAATCCATATGCACTGTCATTTAAAATACAGCTGTATTATGGACAATGTGTCCCTATGGTGCTCCTCCGAAACAAAAGGCAGCAACACACCACACAGCCCATTTTCAAGCTTTTTCAGTAGTATAGCTCAAAGATGTATAGGTAGTAGTATAGTTCCCAGAGCAGCATGTTCTCCAACTGCTATTTGAGTATTAATGATGAACATGTTTGTGGATTCTGTTTATATATAAAAATATCAATATAACACAAATAAAAGATGTAGAGACATCACATTGTTTTGACTCAGGTAAGCCAGAAGCAGAACGTTTTATCACCAAAGTCTGACATGCACTTGGTCTCGAAGCAGCACACTTTTGACAGAAATGTAAAACTTTAACCAGCAAAAATAGTTCTGTTTGTCCTGAAATGACCTGAGAATCGATGGGGACTGGGGCATAAGAGAGGGGATTGCCAAAACAAAGCATCTCAAAGAGACAGTGTAAATAAATACAATCCATGTTTATTCAGCTACTGCAGAACTACAGTATTTTATCCAGGAAGTGGAAATAAGTTCAACTCCCTTCTCTGCACGAATGCATTTCAAGTTGCATCTCCCACTTTCCATGAGAACACAGTGACTGTACATACTCTGAAATGTGAGATCTAACCTGTTTTCTCAGCCAGACCTATATTATTTTGTATTGTACCTCCTAGTAGGAGAACTCAAGAAGCTGGTGGCCTGTGTGCCCTGTAGATGCCTAATCACCATGCACACAAAAGAAAAAAAGAAAAAAAAAAACAAAAAAGTAACACTTCACATCATTCTGTCTTTCATTTCTGCTCTCTTTACGACAATATCATGTTTTTACATAAAGTACAAAGGGTCTGAAAAAAAGGAATTGAGGGAAATTCAGATAAAAACTATTTCAAGTTCAATGGCAGGTCACTTAGCTGAGAGGTGAAAAAAAAACCAAACTTGACTGCACTTTGTATTTGAAACTGGGAAGAAAACATCACAGTTTGAACTTGTTCCTTTTTTCCACATTCTCCAAATCTTTTGCCTCATTACTCATTGCAGACTGAAACTTTTTCATCGTGTACTCTGTATCCAAAAAAGGCCCTGTGTCCACTGCCTCCCTTTTTACAAAAAAGCATCAGTGCTAACGGCTCTGTAACATTACACACAAGCTGTTTCTAACACGAACTGGTAGATCCAAAGATGATTTTGCTATATATTTTGAGAAGGAGTTGAAAATAATACACTACCTTATTATGAGACTTTTTTTCCTGCATCATAAATGGCATTTTCAGTGGCTAATAAAGGATACAATAAGACAAGAAAATAAACAGTTATTGATAAACTCATCAATCTGTTTTGCTGTCTCACTGAAAATAATTAAACTATTTTTCATTATACCTTCTCCTTCAGGGTTTCATGTAATTTAGATAAGATTTTTTTCCCTTCCAATTATTCAACAGAAAATTAACATTTGTAAAAGTCACTTAATTGCAATTCTTGGCAGCCAGCTTAAACAAGCCAGTATAGATGTTTGCAAATCCTTTCGTTTTTATGCTCTATTTTTTTCCAGACCACACCTAATGAAATACAGAGACTAAAAAAAAAACCCTTGATATTTAATATTTTGTGTATTGCACTTTCTGATTTGTCAATAATATTAATAAAATTAAATAGTAGTGCTAAACATTCAATCTATTCCATCATTACAATGACACACACCAGAGTAAGTTAAAAATTATTTCTATAAAAGTATTAATGGAGATGAGGTGACATGTTTGTATGCTCACAGTCTTTTCATGTTGGCATAGTGACCTATTGATGAATTTCTACTAAGCCTTCAGTGAGTTTTCAGCATTGCTTCTCATAAACAGCAACAATTTATTTCTTTATTGCTCACCTAGACATCAGAGCTCTGTCAGAAAAAGTTCAAGTTTCTATTATAAACCACTTTTTCAGCTTGGGGGAAAAATAAAAAAGCTAAAGCTTTTTTTTTTTCCTTTAGACTAAGGAAGGAAGAGCCTCAACAAAGGTTCTTTCATGAAAAGAAAAAAAATATCCCTGCAAAGAGTAATCCTTTTCAGTAGTTTGCTCTACTGGTGACCTTTAGAAAGATCTACCAAAGCTAAAGAGAAGCTTAATTAGCAGAAAGGGCAGCTGAGAGAGCAGGTAGCATGAAGAAAAAAGCTTTTAGTCTTTATTGTACAGGATGAGAATTTTTGAAAGAGGGATGAAATCCTAAGACTGCTTCATAAATGTTGGATACTGGAACTTATCACTCTGTGTTAGCTAAAGATAGAATTATCCAAGAGAGACATCCTATTCTGAAAACAATGTTTTGCCTAACAGGAATGGTGCTCTAGCTAAAGGGAAAAACATCTCATGAAGTACACAAGAAAGAGACTTATTCTTGAAGTTTCTACATAAAATTGTGACTGCTCCAACAATCACTAAGTATGGTTCTAGAAGCTGTTTTAATGCTTTGAATAGCAAAAAGTATTTCTCTCGCCTTGATTTTTCAAACGTGTTATGGGCAATTCAAACAGATTAGTTATGTGACTGTGACCTGGTGTGAACTATCGTCCTCTACGATAGGTAACTTGTAGATAAAGAGTATAACCAAAGTTTCCTCCCTGAAAAGCATCACTGCACTTGCAGAATACCAATCTCAAATAACAAAAGAAAAAGTCTACATCCTGAGAAGTTCTTATGTTCAAACCTATTTACAGCTGAAGAAAAAACATGATTCATATCTACACATAACATCAGTAAAAATCCTACCATTAAACAAGGCTAAAATAATTCTATATGAACAGAACAGAACTTACCCTGTGCTCATGAAAACTCCACTTCTGTGTATTGCATCTCCATGTTTATTCTGTGAGTATCAGCCTCTTGAGGGAATGTTGTTTTGTATCTAAACCAACTTCATTGAATTGTTTTATAACTACACCAGAGTGGTATACTACCTCAGATGTTTTCAAAAATCTGTCTTTGCATTCACTCGAAAAACCCCCTTTGTTATTTGTATATCAAATTTGAATGCAAATTACTGCTGACACTTTAGAGATCACCACTCGAAGCCCAGTCACCCTTCCTTCACTGACCTTCAACTTTTTTTGGAAGAGGGTGGAGGGGGAAATCCTCTGAAAGATATTTTTCTAAATAGCCTTAAAGAATGTGCTTCCCTAAGTCCAACATGCAGCATAAGGTAATGAAGAATCATTGTCCAAGGTCCTCAATGCCCTAATGCCATATTTAAAAAAAAACAAGATGGTAAAATGTAATTTTATTTTGCCATTGATCTAGGGTATAATTTTAAAAAGTTAAGAGCTACCACACAATGATGCTCTGACCCTGAACTTAACACTACTGTAAGGAAGCTCTAAGAGTCACTTAGAACTTTCTGAAAGTGCAAACACATCTAAACTCCCAACAAGTTAAAGGAAGACTGGGCTGTACCTGTTGGGATACACTACAATCCCAGGATTTTATGTGCCTATTACACTTTTATGTGCTACAGTTCGCACTGGTTGCCAGACTTAGGTGCATACAGACCAGTAACTGCAGGAGAACTTTGTATCCATTTTGCAGTGGATGTTGAGCTACAGACAGCACTCAGCTGTGACTCCATCAGGAGTGAAAACAATTTGAGGCAATTTTGCACCAAAAAATCTTCCTTGACAGTAACTCAAACTAAGACAAAAATACTGAAGGAACTAATTTTTCTCATTAGCACAATTCATTTTTTTAATTTTACCTCTACAAAAACATTTTACTCTGAGACTTTTAACATCCTTGCTAACAATGAGGTTGAAGTGGAAGAAAAAGAAATACGGAGGACGGGATCATTTGAGCATCTGTTACAAATTAACAGGAACATAATAGGCCAGTAAAGTCAGCAATGCAGCATAATGTGAATAATACAGCCTGAAACAGAATACTGGGGGGGAAAAAACCCTCAAACCAAACCCAACCCCCCCCCAAAAAAAACCCAACCAAAATACCAAAAACCTTAATTTGGCAGGCAATCAGAAAAAGATCAAGGCCTCCCAACATGTCAGTGACAGAGCAGTTGCCTAGGAAGAGCTGTGGCCCAGAATCATCACTCTGTTCTCTACAAGGCAAAGATCCCAGCTATTCCAGGGTTAAAGAGAGAGGCTGTACAGTCTGTAACTGTAGAATTATCCTCAGGGAAAAGAGAAGCAGGAATAGAAATAGGTGCTTGAGGCAAGTTTCTCATACACTCCAGAAGATTTATGAGTTTTACCAGCAAGATGCATTACTAAGTCTACCTGCAGAAGAGTTAAAAGTCTTATTTACAAAAATTAAACAAACAAAGAAACAAACCCATAAACCACCCCAACCCCCCTATATCCACATAAAAGTACTGAGGAATTGCATACATGAACAAGAACAGTGAGAAATGGACCCTACTCTATGCCTTACCATAGAATACTGAATCACACAGGCTTGAAATCCTCTGATTATGAAACTGAGTAAGAAATATTCCTCCATACTTTTTATAAGGCTTTAAATCACTACTGAACCAATAATCAGCATTTTTTTTTTCTTTACAATGCAGGGAAACCTGACAGCTACAAAGGCTGTGCAGAACGATTAGACTGGCTGGGAACTTTTAACAGAGCTCCTGAAACTACCCAGTTACTTTTGTGAGGAAAAGAGCACAGCACTTTTCCACTGCATGGAATAATTTTTAATCAAATTACATCACTTCTACAAATTTATTTATTCTTCACCAGAAATACCTACTACCTACACTTTATATATCCAAACAAACTCCTGTATTATGTTCTCTAGGATCAAACACTTATCCCAGTAGCACAACAAGATTTTTAGCTCAGAATTACAGAGTTCCCTTCCTACAAGTAACTTCTGAGTTCTGTTTGGAAGAAATACCCAGGAGCAAGTCCTCATAATTCACACGTTTGACTTTCACACATTGCGCTGTACGTTCGAGAAACACTATGAGATGAGAAAAACATTCCCAGCCTGTGACATGCACACATCTTTACTCTCCGTCATGTAATTCTGGCCCTTTCCAAGCTCAAGGAAGCGCAGCTGGGCCATCCAGCATGGGAGCAGCCAGCGGGTGGGCTGCCTGCACCACCTACTGGTCTCTTACAGCATTGGTTCATCACCCTGGATGGACGGATGGATGGGTGGCTGGATGGATTCTTAAATGTGTAGTTTTAGTCCTATCCGAAATTCTAAAATCTTCAGTTAAATATGATGGGAAGTTCTTCTCCATTATTCAAAATATTACCATTTCATTTTATCTGAATAATATCCACTCTATTTTATTGGGTAATTAAATCTAAATAAGAGAAGGATGGAAAGTTGTGTTTCACATGATTAACAAAATATGCAGCTGCTACAGTTTCTTCTTTAAGCTAGAAAATATTTGGGATAACCTGTTTGAAAGTTACCAAATTACTACCCCAGAGACTTGAGAGGAAAATGAGGAACAAAAGCACTTAAGTAGGCAAGGACAGAAAAGCACAGCCATCCAAAATATAAAAAACCTCAAGCTCTTTCCAAGGAAGTAACAGAGTCAGACATGAAGCTGCTATGCAGCAACGGTGCTGCATGTTCACCTGTGAAATGGGATGCTTTTAATACAAGTGTCTCAGGTTAAATTAGCAGGAAAGTTGGTAAAATACAACGAAGGAATAACAATAAATATCACTAAACCATTCTACACTAAACAATTAGGGATTATTACAAAACATTGCAGTCCCCAGCACTGTGAAAAACAGGTTCCTCTGTTGTCTAGAAACTGAAAAGAATAAATTAACTTTCACTGTATAAAAGCATTTCTCTTTTTCCATCACACAGACAGCCTTGAAAAAATAAAAGAAAAGTAAATAGGACTGTGACAAGTGGTTACACATCAGCTCTAGTGAGTAGGCTCAGTAACCTTCACCATACATATTTTTCTGTACTGATCTCCAAGTACTTCCTACACAATCCATTACACAAGCTATCTACCCTTTCAGTCACAATTTTTATTCTCAAGGCCCGAATTCAACCTTCTGATTCTTAACAATGTTTTTCTTCTTGTCCTGCCTAAAACGGACCTGTTTACAGCAACCTTTCTATTTAATGGAACATTTCTACACAGGCCTGTTCAAAGTGTCCTCTTTGTCAGATAGAGGAAAAAAAAGAAAAAAAAAAGGAAGAAAAAACAAAACAAAAAACAAACAAACAAACAAACAAAAAAACCCAGCCAAAAAGAACCAGGTTTTTGAGCCTGTCCTCCTCGGTCATATCTTCAAGACTTCATAGCTTTCTTCATTCCTTCCCTCTAAACTTTCCCAGCTGGTCCAAATCTTCCCAGAATTGAACCAGTTCTTCAGTGTGATTGCATTGCTAATCGATACCTTCTCATCCATTAAACTGACAGTTTCCTTCTATAAAATTGCGGCTTAATCAGTCACACCTTTATAGATTTTTCTATGTAAATGTAGTTTACAAAATATTTGACCTTAAATTACACCTTAGTGCAGGCTGTTTCTCCCATTTGTTGAGACTGCGTTCTGTGCTCCACCCTCCTGCCAGTTTAGCACTATCTGCAAATTTTAACACTGTATATTTTAATCTTTCATCAGAATTATTAATAGAAACACTGAACATGAGCAGATACAGAATGAAGCCTTGCAGAATTCTGTTTAACAAACACCAGTTTCACACTGAACCATCACAGCAGATAAACTCCTGAGAAGGGAAGCTCTTCACACCTCATTAGTAATTAAGTACAGCTCACAAACTGATGTACATTAATTTAAGTAAGGGTTTTTTTAGTTGCTTTTGAGAACATTAATTTAAAATATCAAAAGATTTATTGTCTTCAAGATCCAGAAATCTATTCTTCTATCTGCACAAGTTGTGTTACAGTGTTCCAAAGGAAATCAAACATATCTGCATATGAAAAATGCAAGCTTTTTTTACTGTCTGTGAACTGCTTTTTGCAGTTGCTTAGAATGTAAAGACTTAGCTCATACTCATTAGGAAAAAATTATCTAATGCTGACAGCATTAGATGTTCTCTTAGATCAGTTCTGTATGTGCGTGGCCCACAAGAATGAAGATATAATAAACACTAAATAAACATGATATCTTGAAACTAACCATACCTAAGAAAAACTGTACCAAAACCCACCTGTTAACCTCCATTCTTTAAAAATAAAATATTTACTGCAACCAGTGCCCCAAACCAGAAAAGGAACATTGAAACAGACCTGCCAATTCCACCTGCACTGAAGCAGTCATTACATGCACACTCAGTAAATAACTGAATAGAAAGTTTAAAAAATACTTCGTAAATTGCAAACATAAAGGACAATGAAAAATCTCCTTAAACAACCCACAAAAGAATGTGGTCAAGGACCATCAAAATAAAACCCAGTGTCATGTCCACAGTTTCAGAAAGTTGTTTCTGTTTTAATATGATGTATCTCATAGAGAGAGCAATTCTAATATTCTGACAGTATGTAAAATTCTGAGCAAGTTAGAGGAGTTAGACTAAAAGTGAGAGATTATATTGGGCCAATGTCAACTGGATCTTTTACTTTAAGCATTATAATTCCACATTTTACTAAAAATGAGTGATTGTAACCGTGTTTTATTCATTTAACATAGCACAGAGCAGCTAAACCAGACTGAAACAAAAAAAAATTATTCAAGATGACACATCTACAAAGAAATCTGCCATTTGGTAAACCAGCTGGTCATAATTAAGACAAACTCATTTTTGAAGGGAGGACACAAAATCTTCAGTAATCAAGCCAGTTAAACCAACAAGCACACTAGTTACAAAAAGACATAGCAGGTGGAAGATCTTTTTCCCTCTTAACCAGGAATAAAAACACTTGTCCTCACGTTTTCTAAACCAATTCCATGTTTGAGAGAGGCAGCATCTTGTTTCAAGTGCAGAGCTGGGAGTTACTCAGAGAGCCACCTCCTTAAGAGCTGACAGAAATCATGAAAACTCATCTCTAAGATCCTGATCCACAGCTGTATGTACCATGCAGGGTATGACTTCAATTATTTATAAACAAACAGCACCCTGATCTCCTTCTACAATAGCACACAGCCAAGGTGTGAAGAACTGACTCAGCAGGTACTGGGTCTTCACAGGCTTTGCAAGTAACACAGCTGATTATCCATGACTAAAACCAAAGAATAACAGGACTCTTGTAGTAGCATAAAGCATATAATGTGGTTTCCATCTGCATGTGTCCAAACAAAACTGAAAACCGAATGTGCCACCATGACACTTTCTTCTCCCTGTTGTACAGGTCAGAAATAATGTCCACCTGTAGCTTCAAACACAAGCTTAGGAACAATTAAATTAAAACATCCAAACCCACAAAATTTTAAGATCAAAAGTGGTTTTAAATGAATGCAATTGACTAAGAAATATAGCTGCCAAAATATTATGCAATTTAATGCAAATTTCTACTTCATTGGAAAAAAAAAAATTTAGAGAAGATTTCAGCTTCTCAGTACACAGTGAGGAAAGCGAATGTGGTAAGACCATCACACTCCTTGTATTATTACCCAGCTTTCCAGGTTTACCATTCACACATCACCACTTCAAAAGATTTGCCCCCTGTTACTGAAAGACAGTGAGTTCTCTCACACAAACTGCTCAATCTGGACCAAGCACCCCTCACTGAGGTGGTGCACTCAGGTAATACAAGTCACCTTGCTGAACAGAGAGAACACCAAGGAACTGGCAATAAAAGGTGGTAACTCCCTGTCAGACAAGAACTGGCCACACAGATGAAAGAAGGAGGTCCTCCCTGCTTCAGAAGTGGTAAATTACGGGACTGGCTCAGCAGCACTAGAACCAGCAGCTGCAGGCTGGCACATTGCTGTATGGCTGGACTGCTGGGAGCCCATCCTATCCAAGCTGCTAAGCACAAGATTTGTGGCAGGTGTACTAAGAGACTATACAATGCATAATATCCAAACCCTCCAGTGCAGGAAGAGCATTACACTTGAATAGTCTTTAGCAGAGTTCTGGGAAAATCTTAGCTATTGTTTCACTTTTAAACATGAGTGCTAAAATGTATCTAAATACAGTGACAAAATTAGTATTTTATATTTTTTTAATCCTCCAGCAACCATGGGAGTTCTAAGACAGATAAAACACTGGCTGGAGTCAATTGAAGCCATGGCATTGTAACAGTCAAAGTGAATCTAATCAACATGATGCTGGAAATGGGGTAGCAGCTGGTCTCCCCGTGCTGCCACTACCAATCAGTAAGCATCATTGTAATGTGTCTGCCAATCCAGATTTCTACAATCAAGATTTCTACGTTGCAACAATGCTAAAGGAAGCGAGACAATCTGGATGTAGTACTTTTAAAGTATTTTTAATGGAAACTGTTTCAAAGGCATAAATCTGACACCATGGTAGGTTACAGAAAGCATTTTAGCACTTCCACAGGAAATTGCAGATGCAGTTGTGGTACACACTGGTATGTCTGTGCTACTTTTAATCTGCTAAAATACTTTATAATTAGTCAAAGCACAACCATTAACTTGTACTAATGGTAAATATGTGTTCCAATGAATCACAGATATCCATTACGCAAGATCTCAGTAAAACAGGCTGGACAAGACACACGCTCATTTCGACTTCTGACTATAGAATCGTTAAGGTTAGAAAAGATCTCAAAGATCATCCGAGCACAACCATTAAATCGACTATGCCAAAAACGTTCAGCAATTCTTCACGTCTATTTGTAAACAGAGATGCATTTTTTCTGATGCATTTTTCAAACAAGACTTTTATCCCTTCAGCGCAAAATCATAAACGTATTTCGGCCAGAATACTCCTGTGTATACCGCACCAAGGCGCACTACTGCTGGCTGAGCCGTGCCAGGGCAGGACGATGGGGGCAGAGCACGCGTGCAGGCGCCGGGCTGGCCCGAGAGGTAACGCCCGCAGTCCCACCGCGCCCCGCAACCCCGGAATACGGCTCCACCCCGCCAAACCCCCGGGAAGGGCCTCAAGAAAGAGCTACCAGCCCAGCTCCACCTCGGGAAGGGGAGGAATAAGGGAGGGAAGGGTTGTGCCCCCACCCCAAGGGCCGCCCCGGCCCAGCCGCGCCCAGCCCCGCCTCCCGCCGCCCGCGGAGGGCGGGTTCTACTCCCGCCTACCCGCTGGTGCTGGGGAGCGCTGGGCGGCGGCGCTGCCCCGCGACCTCGAGGCTGTCGCCTGCCCCGGCCCCCGCCTCCTCGTTGTCCGTAAGCGCCGCCTCTTCCCCGGCCCCCGCCTCCTCCGGGACCGTGGCAGTCCCGGCCGCTTCCTTCAGCTGCTGCCTCGGCCGCGCCGCTAGGCCGCCGCCGGCCGTGCCGGACCCCTTCCCTGCGGGCCCGGCTGCCGCCCTGCTCCGCCTGCATGGCCGAGCTGCGCCTCCCGGGCCGCGGCGCCGCTCCCGCTCCGCCCACTGCCGGAAAGGGGCCACAGGGAAAAGGGCCACAGGGAAATGGTGGCGTCCGCGACCTCAGCAGCGCCCGCTGCCGGTGGCTGGGGCGCGGCCGGGCCGGGAGCTCACTGTCAGCCCCGCGCCTCCCCGAACAGCCCCGCACGTCCCGGGGACAGCCGCGGGCAGTGGCCGCGGGATGCTCTGCCCCTGCACCCTCTAGAGGTCTCAACGAGCAATCCACATGTATTAAAAATAAAGAACTCCAGCAAATACGTATTTAATGTTTAGAAAACAGTATGGTGAACTAAAGCCACATGAATCATGGAATTGTTTAGGTTGGAAAAGACCTCTAATGTCACTGAGTCCAACCATTAACCCAGCACTGCCGTGTCCACCAATAAACCGTGTTCATTAGCACCACATCTACACATCATCTAAATACCTCCAGGGATGGTGATTCTACCACTTCCCTGGGCAGCTTGTTGCACTCCTTGACCACCCTTTTGGTGAAGAAGTTTTACTAATATCCAATCTAACCCTCCTGTGGTGCAAGTTGAGGCTATTTCCTCTTGTTGCTTGCTACCAGGGCAAGGAGAATGAGCCCCACCTGGCTACAACCTCATTTCAGGTAGTTGTAGAAAGTCATAAGGTCTGCCCCGAGCCTCCTTTTCTCCAGGTTAGACAAACCCAGCTCCCTCAGCTGCTCTTCCTTTGTTCCAGACCCTTCACCAGCTCTTTCTCCCGTCTCTGGACACGCTTCAGCACCTCAATGTCTATCTCATAGTGAGGGGCCCAGAACTGAACATAGGACTTGAGGTGTGGCCTCACCAGTGCTGAGTACAGAGGGAAAATCACTGCCCTGGTCCTGCTGGCCAAACTATTGCTGATACAAACCAGGATGCCATTGGCCTTCTTGGCCACCTGGGAACACTGCTGGGTCGTGTTCAGCCAGCTGTTGACCAGCATCTCCAGTTCCTTTTCCACAGGGCAGCTTTCCAGCCACTCTTCCACCAGCCTATAGCATTGCATGGGGTTGTTGTGACCCAAATGCAAGACCTTTGCTTTCTGTAGCAAATGAGGAAAAAAGCAACTGATCTCAGACTGACAGGGTGTTACACGGAAGGTTGCACTACATGAACCCCGTGAGGTGACTCCACAGCCAATGGAGGAGTGTCCTCCTCTGAGGATGCAGAGCAGAGACACGGGAACAGCTTTGTGCCATGCTGGTTTGTTCTGCTCATCTTGAACTAAGTAGCCACCCATGTGTCCTCGGGAAAGTTCACCAGTTTCCTAACACCAGCTTGCCAGATCCCTCTTGAGCATGCAGACTGTCATTTGACAACACACATTAAAACATCAATCTGGTTTTGAAGGTTTTTAAACCCAGTAGCCTTTCCAGCAAAATATGACCACAACTCCCATTCTCTGAAATTGTGGGCAGTACTTACTCTGCACTACTACCTTTGGTAAGGGCTGCTCAGTTCTGGGGCATGGCATGCAGCGAATCACTAAATTAGCTTAGTGTACATGCAAATAAATAAAATAACAGGGAGCAGCACTGGCAAGCATGTTGCAAAGACATCCAAGCAATTCTCGTGCAGCCAGCACAGGTCTGGCAGACTCAGAAGGAGATAGAGATAATAAAACCTGGAGAGCCCAAGCTGTGCCTGCATCTGTGGTGCAATTAATCTGTGACACGAACAATCTGCCCCCAGATAAGTGGAAGCTGACTATATGTACAAATTTAACAACTCACATTAATTAACACTTGATTAGATAGATTGAAAAAGTATCATTAATATTTGGCAACAAATAGCAAATACCATTACAACTCATAAGCATGAACATTATATATCCATAATTATGAGACACAGCGAAGTCATGATACTGTACATATGCATTTTGATTTTGTAATTTAATTTTGATCTCCCTATTATAATCATCTCTAAGATAGACAATTAACATAAATTATGTTACCATAGCACACTGGAGTCCTGCTCACAGGCACTATTGCCATGAGTAATACACAAACAGATGACAAAAGGTAATGCCATGAACTGTTAACACAGATCTATGAAACAAAAGTTTATAGAGTATGAAGAGGTGACAAGAATGTCAAGATCTTTGCATACTAGTAGCTTAGCTACTGTCAGCTTTTATAGACATCACAGTAAAATAGCCTGTTAGGGAGGGAAGGCTTTGCGTGACGGTAACAAGACTGCTTTTTATTAAGAATTTAATTGTAGTTTCTGTACCATATTACCAGTGTTTCTACCACCCATGTCAGTTCAAACCAAGAACAATTGTGTCAGGACAACAAAAACTTCTGCTTCTCCTTTTGCTCTGAAGTCTGCAATCCACGTGGCATAGTTTCAGCAGTCTTTCTTCCTAAATCCTAATGTTAGGGAAGCTAAGTGACCTAAGAGGGGGAAACTTGCTACCTATGGCAAAGACAAAACCTTACAGGCAACAGCATCTAGACAATTTCTTGTCTTCCCTCCTCTGAGAAAAGTGTTATGTTCTGGCAAGAAAAGGCAGAAAGTTGAAACCATCTCCTATGCAGTTGCTCAAACCCAGATGTTAGGCAAATGTAGAAGTTAGTATATATTTATCCATGTGCTTGATATTTGTAGCTGGTGCCTTTTTAAGACCGTCTCTAGCCTTAGCTGCTGTCTTGCAACTTGCATAAAATTCATGAGCCCTGACAGTGTTTCAGGTACATTAGCTGCAAGGCCTGGAGCACAGCCCCGTTCTAGGAGTACCATTGGCTATGTTAGAGTTTAGCTGGCTGAATCAAAGGTCAGCTGCACTGCTGATAAGACCTGTTGTGAAGAAAGCTAGAAATGAGAGCCTCCTTCTCCTTTCCCTTGGGAACTGCTTTTAAGCCGAGGCTGTACCACTGACCCTCACAGCAGCTACATCTACAGCTGGTGTCCTATCTCCTCGATCCTGACTCAGATCCTGACTCAAACCTGCTGGCTCGGCTTCTTGGATTGCTCTTGGACCTTCCTCATCACTACAGACTTGCTGTGCAATCACTGGACTATGTCTTACTCTCATCACTGTCACTTCTCAAGACTTCTCAAGAACCAAACGTGCTTCTCCACACCCTGCTGCTTTTTGGTGAGGTCTTAGCTCCCACCTGCCTTGGCATCATGCTCCACCTGTGGCTCACCTTCCTCTGCTAAACAAATGGCCCTCACACCCCCTGACATTGCCACACTAAAACCACTACCACTCTGCCATGCATAAAATTTTGTCACATGGAACTTTTAATGTGCAGAACAACTCTGCTCACTGTCCACAATAAAAGAAACATAAGCCACATGAGGTAGCAGAGATAGAGATTCATCTCTCAGAGCTCAGCTACCTATCACAGCCATACAGCTGCTCCACACACCTTTGTTTCACACTAAATTAATTTTTACTCTTCAAGGTTGTGTAAAGGTTTGTAAAGCCAGCACAGCCAGCCATCAGGGCAGCTCTGGCTTAGGGGAAGTCTTTGCAGAATGCAGAACCAGGATGGAGTGTCTTCTTTTGTATAAGGCTCATTAGGACTGCTGTCGCACTTCAGCATTCTTGGCTGCTAGACTGGCTCTGCAGGTTGGAGAGAGAGAGCCAAGCATACAGATGGTCAGCATGCACATACTATAAGTATTGCTAGTTTGCAAGGCCTATACATGAACTAGAATCCTGTTGAATTAGGTTCAATATATGCTGTGTATAAACAGAATACAGATGCACAAATATTTAAATATAAAACAGGAGATGACAGACACACAGATGGAGGAGAATGATTTTGAGGAGCACGATAGGCAGAAGTCTTGGTACATGAGGAAACTTGCCATTATCCAGTTTCATCACAACAAGAGATAATCATTAGGTAGTGTTTGAAGTAGAAAGATACAGATTAAAGTAGATAAACTTCTGTGGATACTTAGGAGATCAGGGGCAAAACTGAAGGAAACAAAGAAAGCAAATAAGAATCATAGAATCATCGAGATTGGAAGAGACCTTTAAGATCATCAAGTCCAACCACCAACACAGCATTGCCACTGTAACCCCTAAACCACTAAACCATATCACCAGGTTCAGATGATACCTCCCTGGGCAAAGAGGACAATGAAAGAAAGTGAGATGCTTTTCTGAAAGTTCAACTAGTGGCTGTAAAAGCTTGTATTCAGCTGATGAGAGACAGGACCCAACTACTTGGTACAAAAGATAGATGTGCGAAAGGGATAGGCTGTAGAAGCTACTTGCCAGGGCCAAAGATAACAACTTTCTGAGAGTTAGGATGAAAGATGAAAACACAGAGAAGTGGTGTGGATGGATAGGGAGGACCGTATAATAGAGATCTGATGCAGAGAGAATCCTAATGACTTAGAGCTGGACTTCAGTAGTGATGAACCAGTGTCTGCTTTAAAAAAAGGGATCATCTTACCAGTTTTACACTAGCTATATGCTATATGCCCAATAGAAAAACCTGTTAATAATTTTTCTTTCATTTCTGAATAAGGTGTCTCCTAAGGTATTCAAAATGTAGGAGCTGGTGTGATTGACTATCTTATCAAACAATAGTTACATTGCTTTTTGAAATGACATAAAATGTCAGAGTACATTGTCTTAAGATGTACATTTGTGGGTTTTAGTTATGTTCGCAATGGTAGGAAGAATAACCTAAATGCAAAAGGAGAACACAAATAATTTGATAGGTTGCTTTACAGGTGTTTTTATGATAATTCTAATGGAAGTCTGTGCTATTTAATGAGGTACTTTCATTTTCTGGTTTTTTTCCTTTGATCTTTATAGCTATCTCCAAAAGGATGTTTTTGAATACAGAAACTAATATGCAACACTGCTAAGATCCTGATGACAATACACCAAGAACAAGAATGGGAGTCAATTTATTCAGCAATTCTACTGTTGTAAACAGTTCATCAATCAACCATAAGCAGTTAGAGGGGCATAGCCTCTGGGAAGTCATTACTATTGGCACTGTAACTGCAATTGTAAGCTTAATAACCATAGTGGGAAATATTCTTGTAATGATATCCTTTAAGGTTAACAGTCAGCTCAAAACTGTCAACAATTATTACTTGCTGAGCCTTGCCTGTGCAGATCTCATCATTGGGATATTTTCTATGAACCTTTATACGTCCTATATACTCATAGGCCATTGGTCTCTTGGAAGCCTTGCCTGTGACCTGTGGCTAGCACTGGACTATGTAGCTAGCAATGCCTCAGTAATGAACCTTCTAGTCATCAGTTTTGACAGATATTTTTCCATCACAAGGCCTTTAACTTACAGGGCCAAACGCACGCCCAAAAGAGCTGGCATCATGATTGGTCTGGCTTGGCTAATTTCCTTCGTGTTGTGGGCACCTGTAATCTTGTGCTGGCAGTATTTTGTTGGTGAACGAACAGTACCACCTGAAGAGTGCCAGATACAGTTTCTAGATGAACCCATTGTCACCTTTGGTACTGCAATTGCTGCTTTTTACATTCCAGTGTCTGTGATGACCATTCTGTATTGCCGCATCTATAAAGAGACAGAGAAACGTACCAAGGACCTTGCTGAACTGCAGGGTTCAGAGTCTGTGGCAGAGTTTGAGGCAATAAAGCCTCAGAAAGCTCTCCTGAAGTCTTGCTTCAGTTGCAAGCAACAAAACTTAGTCAAAAGAGAGAGGTGTCAGGCTTCTTGGTCTTCATCTAGTCGAAGTACGTCAGCCACGGCGAAAGCCTCTCAGGCAGCGAGTACTTGTATCGACTGGGCCAAGGCTGACCAGTTAACCACCTGCAGCAGCTACGCATCATCAGAAGAGGAGGATAAACTTGCCACTGACTCTGTTTTCCAAGTAACTTATGGAAGTCCATCTAATAGTAAGGCAGAAGAGTTTCATGAGAGTACAGATGTTGTTGTCAAAGACCAACCTGAAGAAAATGATTTTGAGAACCAGAAATACTTTTTGTCACCTGCCAAAGACCACATACAGAAAAGTAAAAAATGTGTAGCCTATAAATTCCGATTGGTGGTTAAAACTGATGGCACCCAGGAAGCCAACAATGGTTGCCAAAAAGTAAAAATAACTCCTTGTTCTGCTGCTCTGTCAAAGGATCCTTCCATCAAAAGCATGGATCCGAATATAAATAACCAAATCACCAAAAGGAAACGGATGGTTCTTATAAAGGAGCGCAAAGCAGCACAGACTTTAAGTGCCATTCTTTTGGCTTTTATCATGACATGGACTCCCTATAATATCATGGTTTTGATCTCCACATTTTGCCCTGAATGCATTCCAGTAACACTGTGGCACCTCGGATATTGGCTATGCTATGTGAACAGCACTGTTAACCCCATGTGTTATGCCCTCTGTAATAAAACTTTCAGAAAGACTTTTAAGATGCTGCTTTTCTGCCAGTGGAAAAAGAAAAAAGTGGAAGAGAAACTATACTGGCACGGCAATACCAGACTGCCATAATTGCTTTTGAATAAGGAATAAGGGGAAATATATATTGATGTAACCTAGCAAATTGACTGTAATTCTGTCTTTTCAAAGATGTTGCTTTATATGTCTAGTGGTTAAAAAAATCTGCTGATAAGTTAAATTTTGCATGAAAATAGTGCGTGCTTGGGATAAAAAGTCAGTGGCTGCTATGAACGACACAGTTTGTTTTCGACTATGCAGTAGATCTGCATTAAAGTGACTATGTTTGGGGTCTTATGTCCTTTCTTTTAGCCTAAGAATATGTAGAGTAAATTATGAACTACTAGAAATTAGACTGGGATGATCATCCAGTTATCAGGTTAGGTCATCCCGTCTTTCTCCTTGTAATTCCCTGTCTTTCTATAATTCCTTGCTAGTGTATTGTCTATTGAGTTTTCAATGTACCAAGCAATGGAGCTTGTAATACTTTTGTTTTGAGACTTTTCCACCTGCTGTTAAAATGCAACAAGGAATATGTAAAGGGATAAATGCTGTCATGCCCAATACTAAATGGTTAGGGAGATTAATAATACTCAAAATGAACACACATATTGCAGGAAATTGTAATACTGATAAAATTTCCACTTTAAGGAGGACTTTTGTGGAGACATTGGAAGGGCTCATAGTGAAGGGAATAGATAATGTATTTTGTATATGAAGAAGCCAGTCCCAATCTCAGTCCCAATCCATCATACAAGTGACTGTCATCTGCAAAAATGGTGTTGATTAGCAGATATCTCTAAATTTCTCCAGTTCCCAGTACCTCTGAAGGAAATTTTAAAATTTTATGCAATACTGACTGTAAAGCATAATGGATACAGTCTATCTACAACACAAGGAAAGCCTTTTTCCAAATCACCTTTGTTGTGCTTCCCCTGAGCCCAGAATTTTCCATTACTGATGGAATGATGCAGAACAAGAGAAAAATAAGGATTGGTGCACTGTATGTTTACCTGTATGTAAACAGTGACAGAATTGGCATCCCTGAAAGATTTTTTAAAGTATCTTTTGAATATTTCTATAAAACTATTAAGGACACTTTACATTTTTTGTCTTTGAATAGCTTTACAAATACTAGTCAGTATCAGGTGCTTGGAAACACAAGTTACCTTCAGGTACTGTCTTTTAGTCCAGCAGAACCATTTCTGCTACCGTACCGGGGGCTGGAGTCAACCCCTCAGGTGGCTATAGCTTCTGGGACTGGGTTGTACTGGCCTAGTTACAATGACCTGAGGCACTGGCCACTAACTGAGGTTTGCTGGGGCTTTTGGTGCTGAGGCTGAACTGCCTGTGCCTGACTGATGTCTGTGATAGATTGGCAGGAGTCCTGCAGCACTGACTGGGTGCATAAGCAAGGGGCTGCCTTCAGCAGAAGGCCATTGGAACAGAGCTGCTGACCTGCCTCTTTCTGGCAGGAACAAACAAGAAGCCTCAGGAAAGACCATGAGAAAACAAAGTTAATGACAACAGGAGTCACGAGGAATGAAGATGTAAAGGAAACAAATGTTTATGAATAAATGAGAAAGATCTTCGAGTACTCAAAGTTCAAATTCACTTCTAGCCTTTCTATTAAAATTCTGAGTGAGATACTCTGGAATATTAGTTTGGGACAATCTTCATATAATATCTGCTATACACGTTAGTGGGACATTATAGTGGTGACATGACCCAGTTGCACATTTCAGGGATTGTATTAGTTATCATGAATGTACCATTGCTCTCGGTGAAATTATTTGTATAATTTATTAAATTATCATACCATCAAAAATTTCCCTACAGATAAATAATTCCACCATTTCAACAATCACAGTACAAGTAATTAACACTTGCTTTATCCCCAGTCTCCATAGGGCAAAATTGTGTCAGTGAAAGGTTAGCAGTGTAATAATGTAAAAATATATTCTCTAAATTCACGATTGATTTTGTAATGCACCGTACTGTGCCTATTATTTTTTGTGCGCTAGCATATGATTACTTATTAAAGGAAAGCAGAGGTTTTTATAAAGACCCTTTCATCAACTTTGCTCTGTCACTATCCAGAGCTTTTCCTGTGTACAGTAACTATGTACACATTGGTTATTATAGTGGCTTTATTTTATATTACATTGGATCAGACATTCAGTAAACTATGCTTGATTTTTAGCAAATGAATGTGCCCCTCTGGGGCAAAAGCTGTAGTTAATGGCAAAATTTATGAGGCAGTAACAGTTCCTGCTAGCTGCACTGTTATTGCTAAAATGAATCATTGGCTTCTACTGAAATTAAATGAGATATTTTTTGTTGGTTTCGATTTCTGTTGAAGAATGTTCTGTAAGTGTTTATGGACTCTGTGCTCCGCTAATGTATTAAAATACATGGTGATGGATGCAACAATGTTGATTTATTATAATTGTGAAATATGTGCTCAAATTATGCTGCTAGCACTTAATCATGTGAGAGATTACATGGCCAAACATGAGGACATTGTAAATATCAAGAATTATATAAAGAGGTATGTGTTGCTTTACTGTTATGTAGGATATTTTTTCTTAAAAAAGAAATCAAAATCACAAGATAAATGTGGTTGTCATCAGAGTATCACTTAGTACTTAATTATATTTTGTACCTTTGAAAAGTGTTGTGGGACTTTTGCAGTGTAGGACAATCTTGTTGTCTGTATTTCTGTAGTTATAATGACATTTTTACTGATCCTATAATTGGTTATGGTCATGGACTAGTGAAATGTTTTTTGTAAAATTACATTTTATTTATACATAATTACATACACATACATATATGCACAAATATATGTATGTATTATCAATAGAGATGCATAAATATACATCCCTAACTAAACTTTTCAGAGACCCAGCAGCTTTTATATTTTTGAGTATTGAATTTTCCCACAGACTTGGGGTAGGATTTTTGCCTCTACCTTTTCATATATGCCAGCCTCCCTGTATGTTCCAGATCCCCATAAATTATCAACTAACATTAATTTTTTGTAAATATAATTTATGTTTGTAGATAAATAATTGGAATAGTTCCCAGAATTTTTTAACAGGTATAGAACACCTGGATACCGTTGTGCACTTTCCGTGACTACTTAGAGTGAAGAGCTTTGCAAAGGACAGAAAGTCATGATAGACCATAAATGCAAGGGTTTCCTTTATAGAAAAAATCTTGTTGAATTACAAAAGAATGAAATCAAAAGACTTACAGAGAAAATAGTCTAAGAACCTGTAAAATATGATAGAGAATATTTTTCCATTAATTATACAATTCAGTTGCCAATAATTCTTATCCTACTCAACTATTCATGTCAATTATTAACTGCTATTAACTATTGTAAATTATTTTTATTTGTGGATTTTTGTTCCTCATCTCATTCCCTGCACTGGGAAATATGGACTTGAGGAGTCTAGATCCAGAGGCAGTGATGGACTTCAAAGCAAAATTCTTCACTGTACTTTCTCATCACACTTTAGATGTTGTTCCAGTTTCAGAGCTGAGTCTCATAAAAAGTCCCCATCTCTAATTCTGATCATTTTATCTGGCACATAGGGCTTTTTCTCAGTGATCTGTGACATTGCCTCCTTGTCATATTTGATAGATGACCTGAACATGTCAAATTAATGTAACTGATAAATCTTAATGCAAATGCAGGTAAGGATAGTCACATCCTTGAAGGAATAAAAATCTCACTGAGGTGTGCTAAGCATGCTAAATTTAACTGAAAAGTCATTACAACAAATAAAGAATCCCATATCGATTTGGAAGGTGCTGTTTTCTCTTAGAATGTAGTTATTATGGAACTGGATACCCAGTTTAAAACTGAACTTAATAGTTGTGGACTTTGTTCAGATTCTGAATTTTGAATAGGATTTTGTAAGATGCTTCTTTACTTGTGGTAGGAAACAGTTTCCAAATTGCCCATTCGTAGTTTTGGATTCCCAAAATCTTCATATTGAAAGAGAATTTTTGGATGCTTCCTTTTTAAAGTTACTCTGTAATTTTTAGGGGACCTAATTACGGCTGCCTTCCCTGGTTTCTTTGCTCTAGGTAAACAAACAAACAGACAGAATGATGTAGTTTTCCTCTGAAATTCATTTTCTTTCCTTTCTATACAGATAGAAATAATATGAAGAATATGAATATGTTTCTTACTTAGGCTTAGTGAGAAACAAAAACCTGTTTCCTCAGATATACCTAACAATCAAGCTGGAGTTACTACAGTCAGTTTGCTGTGAAGTGTACATCTAGGTGCCCCTCTGTTGGAAAGAACTCTGCCCAAAAAACTCCACACTGCTTCCTTCTTTTTGATATTACAGAAGGTTTAAAAAAACTCAAACAAACAAAAAACCACAAGAATGGCCCACATTCACTACTTTTATGAGCTACAAAGCAGGGTCAGAACTTTCCTTTGAAATGCCCACAGTGTTTGCCTTGGGGACTCCAAGGCCTCCATCAGTTCCTGCAATGCTCCTGCAGCTGCTGGGTAATCAGTGGCTTTTCTGTTTTGAAACAGCCTGCTAAATCTTAACTCCAGAAATGGATATTGTGTCTTTTCACTTAACTGCTTGGCTTTCCTCCTACCAAATCAGAGAGAAGCCAATTATTTCATACATGGTCATCCCAAGTCTCCGTTGCTGCCTTTTGAACCCACTAAGAAGTTTTCTTCCACATACAATTAACAGTTGTGTCATAATGCCTTAAACTTTGACCATTCAAATAAGCATCTTGTTTATGATTTTATTAATAGTGTTGCCATAACTATAACTAGTTTAAAAAAATTGATAACATTGTGTTGTAAAACATGAGATAATCTGTGACTATTAGTGGTTTCAGAAAGGGATGGTGTTGCAATTGTTCTTTCTATCTTGGTAGGTGTATTTCTTCAGAATTAAGGAACTTCAGTTTTCATTACACTCAGTAAAAGTGCTGCCTTTTACTCGATACTTTTGCTGTTAGCCACTAAATGCCATTCGCTTCTATGTGTATCTGCTGATATATCAGTCAGTCTTCCTCAAAAAAACCCAAATCTTTGAAGTCCTTCAAAAGTTTTCTTTTCAACAGGTACTTCTCCAAACCCAGGTTGCTGATAGCTCCTGTTTCAGTAGACATTTTAAGTTTGGGGGTTATATAGAATCCCCAGATTACAATGCCAAGATATAAACTCTAATATCTTTTACTCCTTACATGGTGCAGCTACCTAGACATAGTGGAAGTCAGACAGTTGGTTTTACTGTATGCTGTCCATAAGGCCTCCTTAGGTGTGCAATTCTTCAGCTATGGGAGGAAGAGTGGAGAGAGGGTGCAGAGGAGGATACCAGCTGCGGAGCACAGCTGCATTCAACTCTGCCTGGGCCCTGATGCCTTCTGAAGTGCAGAAGATGTTAGAGTGACTAAAGGACTCACTCCTTGTTAATTCTAGGAAATAAGAACGAGGTGGGACAGCTAATGTTGTTAATTTATTGATGCACAGGATTTTCGGTCCTAAAACCACTTTGTCATAGTTTTAAACCTACGGTTAACACATAAAAAAAGTTACATGAAAGGCCAAGAAATCAGAAACAAGAGCAAGCATTTTCTCATATGAAAATTGAATGATTTTTAAAGACAAAAATAAATAAATTCTGAGTTGATTAATGTGGTATCGGTATGTGAGAATGTGCTTGTCTTTCCTGCAGTTGAGAAAACAGGGATAGGGAGAAATGCAAAGTAGCAAAGAGGTGAAGAAAAGTATTTCATTGCTATTGTTAGGAGATTGCTTGTTAAAAAAGGAACGTCTCCCATTCACAGGTGCTTAGAGCTGAAACCTATTACTCTAGACCTTGTCATTTTGGAAAGATATTTATTTGACCTAATAGGCTTGTTTCAGCAGATACTTGTGGGAAGACTCTCCTCCTTTCTTATGCTGCAGGCGACAGTATAATCAGGAAAGGCTGAGAGAGCATAGGAGAAATGTGATGGGCAAAAGAAAACAGGAGCAGACAGAATGGAAACCCCCATGCTTCGGTCTGAGATTTCACTGACTCAGTGTTGAAGGCCAGCTGCCTTCTGGACTGCCTTTCTGCAATCTGGTGATTAAGGTTCAGCAATGGAAGAAAAAAAGTCTGTTAAGATAGTCTTTTGCTAGGGAATTATGAAGTAGAATTTAGTCCGCTTTTAACGGTTCCATGGTGGTGGATGTTTTGGAATATTCTTACTTAGTCCCAAATTCAGCTCCAATAGTAATATCCATCCATGGTTTGTTTAGAAGTGTGGAATGTACCTCAGTCCCAGAGTTCCATTAAATGTCTTTGTTTGAACTGAATTGATATTTCTGTCTTTTTTTTCCGTCTTGCTTGTAGACTTCTTGTGAGTTTTTATAGCATTTTTATCTAATTCCTGTACTGGAATTCAGTATCAGTATAGGTTTGTAGGGCTCTAGTTAATACTAGAGTTCCTCCAGAACTGGGCAGCTGGATTTGGGCTGCCAGTGCCCAACTCATTTATGCAACTTATTTGCAGAGTCCTTTCTTTCAAAACTCTCCAAAACAGGCCAAGGGTGGGCTGCAGAGCAGGCTACTTGCCTTTGATGATCAGATGCAGCCTGTGGACTTTCTGTTATGTGCTTTGATGTCAAGGTTATTCAAAACATATTTTTGGAAGGTGTGTGAGAATCTGGCTATATAGCCAGGAACTCAAATAAAAGCTGTGGGAGACTGGCAGCACTTAGGTGATTTTCTTGTATCCTCATTACAACTTTGGAGGCATCCTGATAGAATTACAGCAGAACCCACATTAAATTGACTCAATGATATAAACTCAATTCAGGTATTAACTGTCTCCTCCTGTATCACGCTTCTGTCTTTGAGCACAAATTCAGGGGACAAAAAAAATCAAATGCTGCAAAATCGACATGTGTGCTGGGTTGGCGTCACCCACGCAACATAGCTGTATCTCTTTCTGAAAATGTTGCAGTGCATCATGAAAAAATAAATATTACTTTTTTGGCTTTTCTGCTTCCCAATTAATTTATCTTCTTAAATAATCCTGGTAGTCTTGGTCTTTTCAAAACACAATATGATTTATTTTCTGTGAAGCAATTTTTGTGAAAATGATGATATTTTATCATATTTTAAATTAAAAAGAAGGAATTTGCCAGTATTTGTTTGTTGAGTTTCTGTAACTGAAATATCTAAGAAAATATACATGATAATCTAATTATTATCCTGACACTTTGTATAATGCAACAATAAAACCTCCTCAATTATTATTCAGCTATTCCAATGGTATAGAAATGTGTGAAGGAACTCAAAAGGAGGTAAAAGAAAACAAGGTCTTCGAGGTTATCAAAGCTAAAATTCTTTTATTTATTATTTTAAAACAGAAGAATATATAATTTTTATTTTATTTTATAATTAGAAAAAAGGCATTGTTTAAATAATGTCAGATCTGAGTACCAAAACAATTGAAGCTAGCAAATGTGAAATAAATGCAATGCTGTCTTTTTTTCTCACAGTGGTATTAAAAAAAGAGAAAGCTGAAGCACATCGTGGAACAGGGAGAAGCAACAGTCAAATCATGGTAAACAAAGTGAAGTGATATTCAGGAAAAAATGAAGCAATAAATAAACAGTTGCAAAATCAATTTGATCTTTTAAAAAATGTGTTGTCTGAGTTTCTTGGGGAAATATTCAGATGTGTTGTAAGCTTTGGATTAGTAGCTTTAAATGGCAAAGCTGACAATCCCATTAGTGCTGGGTGCTCTAAATTGAAGGAAGAAAAGAAAAACCTATGCTGAATATTTCAGTGTGTATGGGATCATTAAAAAGTAGAGATAAAAGAAGAGTCAGTGAATGGGGAAAGAAGCCATGGGAGATAAGGCTAATTCCAATTTTATAAATTAAAATACTGTTCACTAAAGTTAGAAAGAAAAGGCCTGTTGCTGCCCTATGGTACACATACTCTTCAATATGCATTTTGTAAATGTAGGCACTTCACTGGAAATCTCTCTCATGCATCATATATGAAGATGTGCAATTATAGGAGATCAATCATGAACATTGATATTGGAACAAAACCTTCTGAAATGCATTTATATTCATGTATATATTGTATAAGACATCAAGACATCATATACTGGATTTCATACCTGGCTTGTCTTATGGCTAAAATACTATAAAATGAATTTTTTTAAATCTTCTGTTTATTTAAATCTTGTGGTAGAGGCCTCAGTTTCTGACAGTTTCTCACTTGTGTGGTTGGCATATTTCTATGACATGGTCCAGTCCTGGAAGATATGTTATCATAAATCCCTTGCAGAGGCCCAATTCAAATTTTCAACCATATTTACTTAGTGTGATTATTCAGTCAGTGAGTTCTCTTCAGTCACTGGACAAAAAGTCCATGTTCCTTTCAAAGTACACATGGCTTATCTACAGTTCAATTTTCTGACACGGGCAGGACTTTGATGGAGATGACGGGTGGTGCTCAATGGGTTTGATCATCATCCATGCAAACTTGCATAGGCGTTGCTTGTTGCAGTCTTTTTGCCAGTATATCATGTTCCTACGGTTTAGATTTGCTCCAGCACACGCGTCGTACCACCAGCCTCCCCCAGGAATGTCATTGAGTTCCAGTTTAGCACAATTCAGAAAGTAATTGTCATTGTCTCTGTCCTTGGTGGTGAACTTCTGGTTGTCATGGAGATAGGCTTCTGTGTCCAGGGTCAGCGCATCAGTGGCATTACCTTTGTATAGACCGACCCTAATGCGGTATTGAGATTCCTCACCTTCAATAAGGAATGGTTCATACTGTCCCCATTTAATTTCAGCATTTAGGTTTACAAGTTTAACTCCAAGTATATATTGCACAGAGCTGCTAGTTAACTGATGCATATATTCATTTCCTAACCAGTGGTTCTCATGAACAGAGCCAAATCCATATTTGTAGTCCTGCCAGGTCCTGTCAAAGTCGACAGTACTGTTGGCAGTAATGTGCTGGACTATTGTCCAGCCACCATCCTGCATGTTACAAGAGACAACAATAGGGTCCTCTTTTGGTTGGATGATGTAAAGACCATCTCTGGAATTTCCTTTGGAGCGCTGAAAAATCTCAAAACAATCTCTTGGATAGTCTGAGAAAAAAAAATAATTAAAGTAAATTTCTGCTCAAATAATGAATTTTAGAATTTGAACTCTGTCCTTTAGAGTGAGTGAATGATTGTCTTCTGATTGGAAGCTGACTCTGACTTCATCCCAGATGGTTGGCACTCACTCAGCTAAAGAGGGAAGACTTCAGGACAGAAGATGCAGCAAATGTTCAGAAACTCAAAAAAAGGTTTGTTACCCTGTGATACAACAAAAGTGGTATTGTATGGTCTCATGACCAACAGATCAAAAGTACACTAAACAGTCTGGTTAGTATAAAAAGCAAACAAACAAAAATGACAACAAAAAAAAGTGCCCCCAACTTTCTGGAAAGAGAAGGGGACCATGAGTGACTATTTTATCTACTACTGGTCCTGTAGGGAATTATATCATACAGTCTTCTCACAGAATAATTAAATTTCTTCTCTTCCAACTGAAAGACACTATAGACTTCACAAACTGTCACTACTCTGATAGAAATCCTCATCTAATTTTAATGACTTCCACTGTCCATCTTCATTTCTTGTGCCATAGTATTCTTTAGTTAAATAAGTGCTTCTTCCTGTGTAATAAGCCCCCATGTACCATGACAAAACTTATATTTTTAATAAGTCTTTGTTTTGTTAGGGTAAGTTATTAGGGTAAGTAATTTCTTTTATTATTTCATGTAAGATAAATCTTCAGTTCCTTATTTGTCTTAGTAGCTTTTCTGCATCTCTTCGCTGGATACTCTCCTAGAATGTGGGTATAATTTGCACACAGAATTGCAGATGGCCTTATACGGGGACACTGATTCTTTCAAAGTCTTACTAAAACATCTTTGTTGGTATTTTCTAGGATTGCATTTGTATTGCTTAGTTTCCTTTAAGCTGGAGTTTGGTTCTTTGAAGCTGATAAAGTCCTCACCTTGCAGTAAAACCACCTTGCAGTAAAACCTAAAATTTTGTACTTTATTTTTTGTTTCAGTGATATTACTTAAGAACATCTGTGGGGTTTTCTACATAATATTCCTACTTTTTATATTTGCATTTCTCTCCTTCATGGTATCATTAAATTCTATCATCATATTCCTATTTCTGCATTGGTATACTCCATAAGAATATTGAAAAGATAAATAATTAGCAAATACTTCCAGTCTCACCTTGACTTTATGGCTTACTTTTCTACCCAACTCATTTTCATTTTCTTTTCAATCTCAATGTAACTCTACCATCTCTGATTTAATATTGTATTGTATCATAGGTTTTGTAGAAATCCAGATGGACTAAACCTGTTAAATAATTATTCAATATAGTCTTTTATATTTGATATTCGGAAGTTTATTGATACTTCTAAGCCGCTCAAGACAGATTTACAGGAGTATATAGGCTTTCTGAGGTCTTAAGTTTTCTGCCTTTCATTTCCTAGTAGAATCTACAGCCATGAATAGAATAAATTTAAATCTCAATACTATCTGCATGACATTATTAAATATCCTGAAAGAGCAGACCTGTGTACACAACTCTGAACCCTAGTTGTTAGAACATTTGCCTGGTAGACATTGCCTGCCTGCCTCCAAACCTGATCCCATTTTTTGCCTGGTAGACATTGCCTGCCTGCCTCCAATCCCTGATTTTATAGAAGGATTATTTAAGTGATGTATATAGTTATGTCCAATTCAGTGATATACACAGTGACACTTGTATTTACCCCCTCAGTGAACATTATAGAACAATTTCTATCGACAGATAATGAGAAAAAATTTTAGGCTGATTGTTATAGAAAATAAGATTAATTTGGAAAGTAAATTTTATAAACCCCAAAGTGCCATTAGTCTGGGGATGAAAATGAATCAATCCCACTACTCTTTGTGTACATTTTATGTGGGATCTACTCTGGTAAATGTATTAAAAGTGTACCAAGCTGGATTTTGAAAGCTAGATAGGCAGAGGGTTGCCTCAATTATAGGTACCAATGGGATCTAGGTATCAAGATGTAAGATGTAATCTAGGTATGATTGTTCTAAGAATAAGTCTTCAAATGTCACAGAATTTTATTTAAAAATACGAACGAACGAACAAACAAACAAAAACAAACAAGCCCCCCAACAAAACAACAACAACAAAACAAACCACAAAAACCAACAATGTGTTGATTTCTCTTGAATTAGATGGCTGCAAAGTAAGGTTTTTAAAGATTTGGGACTTTGCGGCAGGATCATGTTGCAAACTATTTTTTCAGGGCTAACTTTCAAATACGTGAGTTGAAAATGTTACGACAAAGCAATAAAGTAAAACATAGCATGCATCTAAATCTCTCACTGTCTTTGTGAGTACCTTTTTCATTGGCATTACCCAGTCTCTCAGAGTCTCTCTGGGGGAGAAGGTGGGCATTAGCCAGGACCACTGCCTCTTTGGTGCTCAGTGACACAGTGCATTGAGAGAGCAAGAACAGCATAAATCCTGCTGAGCTTGTCAACATCTTCCTTCTGAGTCAGTTCTCCTGCAGAAATACAGAACTGTAACACAGATCAGAGCTGAAAATGGAAATATTTAGGATTTTTAGTGTGGAAGTCCTGAAGGAGAAAGGCTTTGAAATACCTAGCTTCAAAATAGTAGGCCTCTGTCAAAATTGGCTTCTTCCATCTTTGAGGTACCTTTCCTTTCCTGGTATCTCACACCCCATTTTTGACTAGTCATTCCCGTGACACAGAGAACCGTGCTGCGACACTTAGAACATCTCTCACCTCTGTCACCTTGTGCCATGCTGGGCAATGAAAAAAGCCATTGAGAGTAATGTAATGACAAAAGAAAAAGCACATCTTATATTTATCAGAGTTGAATTTCTTATTCCCTGAGTCCAAACTACAGTGAAGGAGAGACACCAATGGTCAAATTGGCAGAAACAGTAACATTATCTCTGCTGACTGTCTGTAGCTCAAACAGTACTCAAAGACATGGTTTTCCTAATGCTGGGAATGTTTCCATGCACTGGAAAACTCACTTAAGCACATCTGAACTATGCTGCTTTTTGTGAATTTCTATCTACAGGTTTAAATAATAGGTCACAGGTTTAAATCAGATTAAAAACCCAAAAGTTCAATAAACAAATCAAAAAGAACTTTCCTTTAGCCTCTCCAAAAGCAAGAGTGCAATATATTGAATTAAAACAGCTTTGAGCCTCATTTTATCCACCTTTTGGGGTACAGAACTTGTAACCCTCCATCTGATACAGCAAGAAGGCTTAGGCTATTACTAGACTAAATCCTGCGGTCCTCACTTAGGCAAATCCCAGATTCTCTGAAGGGGAGTTTCTGTATCAATGACAGTTTAGACTGAATCAGGATAATGAATGTTTCCTATATTCTCAAAGGACACATTTATTTAGTCTCTAGACGAACTTTTTTAATTTTTTAATTTTTTTTTTTAATTTAATTTTTAAGGACTGGGCTCCCTACAGTGACTTTGATGAAGGCAGAAAATAGATCCAGCAAACAGCTCTTCAATCAGAGCTTATTTCCTGCCAGTGTCAGCACACAGTCTGCAGAGGCCAGTATCCTCTGCAGTGGCTTATGTTGCAACAAGACCACATTCCTTATAAATCTAATGACTTAGAGCAGATTCAGCAAACAGTTTTCCAGAGTGAAAAAATATTCAGCACATTTTTTAAAAAAATGTTCAAGATAAATCAACATAATAAAGCTCATGTTTGAGACTTAAGTTTTATACCTACCATACAAAACACCAGCAAAACAGAATTTTCTACTCTACCTAAAACTATTCAGTAATAACTATGATTTACTATTAGCATATAATTTGCTGTTTTATGCAAAGTTAGTCATTTGACATTAGGATCATAATAAATTGGAAAATTACCTTCCATGAAATTTGGCACAGTGCTTCCCTTAAAGCATTTAAGTTTGCTGTGCCTGTATTTCCTACTGTCATGTATCATTTTCCCTGAAAGCTTCTATTATTATTGCTATTACTAACTATTAAATTTTAAATGACTTGAAATCAAAACTTAACCCACAAGCATAATTAAACTTCATGAAATTTGACCTTCAACCTGGAGTTATTTTTTTAACTGTTTCATCTTTCTTTTAGCATTTTTGAATGAGTCAGTCTTTTCTTTTTTCACGCATATTTACACATTGAAGTTATTTACATATCTGTTTAATTCCAGAATAGAAGTTGATATTATAAATTATTAAGAAATCACCCAAAGAAAACAGCCCTGGGCATGCATCTTACCTCTTTGAAGTGAAGACTGGCAAGGAAGAACACAAGTAAATGAGCTCACTCTCAACAGTTGTACTTTGCCTGCTACTTAAGTCCAAGTGAATAAATCAGCTCCAACATGCTATCACAAATGCAGCAAAATTGCATATTCCTTATTTCACACTGTGCTTATTCTGCTGGACTTTGCTCCAACATATTACACTTGCAAGTATGTATGTATGAATTATAAAGTACAAAGTTCTTCCATAATGATTAAAATGACATAGTTACTAAATTATATTTCCTTGGTTAATCAACAGGCACAGTGATGGAGAACTATGAAGAAGTTTCAGTTCAGTAGATTATTTATGTTGCTTAAATAGACACAGGCAGATGCTCATTTTGCACAGATGTCATTTTGCACAGATGAATTAACTAGAAGCTGTACTGCTAGCCACATTTAAATTGCATAGAGACAACTTGATTTTTAATTATTAGGAACAATCCAACCATAAACTATGTTGTTACTTCATGTTTTAATGTGAATGAATCAGAAGCAGTGTCTCAGAGCTCTAAAAATAAAGAAAACAAAAGCATAACAGGCTGGTCAACAGGTTTGTATTTGAGTTTATGTGGATTAACAATAATTAATTAATTCAGGTCACAACTGTAATGAATTAAGTGAATTAATTGTTGCTATGGATCTGAAAGTTGTACTGTCTGTCTGCATGGCCTTTAGATGGTGTCTAATCTAGCATTTGCCCTTTAAAGATGAGCCAACACTTAAGTTTTTGAGCTCCTTGATCCACTCTGGAACCCACTCTGATCAGATTCCATCCTTGAAACAAACCACAATTAAAATTGATGGAACATTTAAGTCCTGTGCAACCTCTACTTCAGGATTCATATCCAATCATAATCTCTTCTTCAATACTTCATCCTCAGTGAGGATCCCCATGTGAGGATTTGTATTTATGTACAAATAAATAAATACCCCTAGAAAATGTTTTAAGAAATATTTGCTTGTAACATTTAAAAATCAGTGATATTTTTCTTCAGTTTTAAAGTACAAGCAATGCTTTATTATACAGGAGGATGGCCACAGAGAGTCAGAACAGTATTTTCTCTCTGTCACTGCTCGGTAGCAGAGCTACTCTGCTTTTAGCATTATGAAGCTCAGGGAATTTCTGATATCTGTGTGTTTGACAATATGTTATGTGTGGTTAGTACCAAGTTTTACAAGCCTTGCAAAGGCCTGAAAATATTGTATGGTAGATTATGAAATAATAAAATTGCTTTGAACAGATAAAGATCTTTGTGAAATAGTATGCTAAGAAAAGGCAGAGGAGCCTTTCCACTCTGCCCATATTGATACACTCTGAAAAACACCATTGACTCTAGTGTTGTTTATTGATAGGCCTCTCGTCACCCTGATATGAACTGGGGTACATCTTTGTTTTGTGCCTTTTATTCCCATATATTCCATCACTGTTTATCTCCTCCCCCATCTTTCCGTTTTTCTTTATCTTCTTGCAGTTTGCTTCTTTGTTGACTTCCAAACTTTCATCTGAGCTGGCAGAGCAGAAGTGAAGTGGGAAGTGTTTAATTAGAAGAGAGAAGAAAGGGCATCAGCATTCATTCACTCATGCTCAGGAAAAGCATCTATTTCTGTAGCTAAAATCTTTGAAAAAACAACTAAATCTTTACATATTTCTCTCTGCTCTTGATTCTGAGAATAATTTTTCGCCCTGAAAATTATATAATGATCTTAAGGTCAGACTACTTTACATTAGTATGGCTTGGTCATATACAGATTTCAAAATAATGCATTGCTATGACTTATTTTTAGCCATGTTAATTAAAATACTTAGTTTCCTAGCCCAATGACCACATATTCCTTCTGTACAATATACTGAAGTTTTAATTATCCTTCTAATTCTGCTCAGCTTTAACTGGCAAACATTCATCTGATTTTTTTCAATTCAGGCTCTTCTGTGTGGAAAGACTCTTTACAAGTTCTCTATAATTCTATGGCCTATTGATCCAGCCTGTTCAGATCCCTCTGCAGAGCCTTCCTGCCCTCCAGCAGATCAACACTCCCACCCAACTTGATGTCATCTGCAGACTTACTGGGGGTGCACTCAACACCCTAGTTCAGATCATTGATAAAGACATTAAACAGGACTTGCCCCAAAACTGAGCCCTAGGGAACACCACTGGTGACCAGCCAGCAAGTGGAGGTAGCACCATTCACCACCACTCTCTGGGCCAGGTATTCAGCCAGCTTTTTACCCAGCAAAGACTACACCCATCCAAATCACAGGAATCCAGTTTCTCCAGGAGAATGCTGTGGGAAACTGTGTCAAAGGCTTTACTAAGAGTCCATGTAGACAACATCTGCAGCCTTTCCCTCCTACACTTTAGTGGGTCACCTTTTCATAAAAGGAGATCAGGTTGGTTAAACAGGACCTGCATTTCACAACCCATGCTGCCTGGGCTTGATCCCCTGATTGTCCTTTTGTGTGTTGTGTGATGGCACTCAAAATGACCTTCTATGCCACAACCTTCCCCAGCATTGAGGTCAGGCTGACAGGCCTGTAGATCCCTGGCTTCTCTTTCTGGTCTTTCCTGTAGATAGGTGTTGCATTTGACCTCCCTGGTTAGCCAGGACTGCTGGTAAATGACGGACAGTGACTCAGGGACCTCTTCAGCCAGCTCCTTCACTACTCTCCTGTGAATCCCACCTGGCCCCATAGACTTGAGTTTATCTAAGTGGTATAGCAGGTCACTGAGCATTTGCTCTTGGATTATGGGGGCTTCATTCTGCTCCCTGTTCCTCTCTTGCAGCTCATAGGGCTGAGTACCCCGAAAAAAACCAATCTTGCTATTAATTTGCCACTGAGGCAAGGAAGGCTTTAAGCACCTCAGTCTTTTCCTCATTCCTTGTCACTCTTTACCCCCACATCCAATAAAGGATGGGGATTATCCTCAGCTATTTTGCTGGTAATGTATTTACAGAAATAGTTTTTATTTATTTATTTTATTACAGTCTTCTAGGGCACTAGTCAGATTAAATTCTGGTTGTGCTTTGACCCTTCTGTTTTTATCCCTGCATAACCTTACATCACCCTTGTAGTTCTTCCAGATTTCCTGCTTCTTCTTTCAAAGGTCATAAAATCTCCTTTTTTCCCTGAGTTCCAGCCCAATCTCTCCGTTCAGCCAGGTCTTCCTTGC
>NW_016690348.1:1701657-1755845 GCF_001604755.1 Lepidothrix coronata | reverse complement strand
TCGAAGGGTTAATGACCTTTCCCAAATCTTCGCTCGCGAAGACTGGCCATTATTATTATTCTAGGGCACTAGTCAGATTAAATTCTGGTTGTGCTTTGACCCTTCTGTTTTTATCCCTGCATAACCTTACATCACCCTTGTAGTTCTTCCAGATTTCCTGCTTCTTCTTTCAAAGGTCATAAAATCTCCTTTTTTCCCTGAGTTCCAGCCCAATCTCTCCATTCAGCCAGGTCTTCCTTGCCACCTAACCTTTTGGCACATGGGGATGGCCTGCTCCTTCAACCTCTTGAAGAATGTCCAGCCTTCCTGGACTTCTTTGCTCTTCACTAGTGCCTCCCAAGGGACTCTGTCAAACAGTCTCCTCCACAGGCCAAAGTCAGCTCTCTCTCATCCAAGTAGGCAGTTCTGCTCTACCTCCTTACTTGTCCAAGAACCGAAAAATCTCTCATTTCATGATCACTGCCCAAGACGGACTCTCTAATTATGGGAAAGGCTTTGACACAGGCTGGCAACTTGCATACCCAGGACCTTCAAAAGGATTTGTATTGTTGCCAGAAACATGTAAAATGCTAACTTTCACGTAAGAAAGTTGTTCAGCATACTGAGGAACTCAAGAGACAAAGTTCTAACAAGTCAAAACACATAAAACACATAACGAAGGGCTCACTAAGTATCTATCCTGAAAGATGCATTGGGAAAACAAATTGACAAATCCCCACCAAACAATAAAATCAGGTGTCCTAGTTACTGGGGCTGGGTCCAGTTTATCACTATGTGGGTATAACTAAAACTGTGTATTCTACACCCTCTATGTCATTTCTGATGGACTATTACTAATGGATTGCTTGCAGCAGCTGCCCAGGGCACACCTGACACCTTATGCTACAAGCCGAGGCAGGGGAGTGTTTCTTTGTCTTCACACCAATGACTCAGCTGTGATAACCCCCCACCAGGGAGGCATTAGCACCTTCACACCCAGCCTGAGGGGTCATCTCTGTTAATGGATCATACTGGACTGGCATAATAGGCAGCTGCAAGACCTAGACCATCAAAGATTCCAAAAATATCCCATGACTCACAGAGTTAAATCATCCATTGTGGAACTCCCCGCCCTGGGCAAGGTACTGGACATTCCCACCTGAACCTGAGCATATATAATCTTGGGGTTTTGGAACTTCTGGTACCGCTTGTCGGATCCAGAGGAGGACCAGAACTCAACAGGACTGCAACTGCCACTCTCGACAAGACTGTGATCATTACTTTGACAGAACTGCCACCATCATCTGCACCAACAAGTTTCCTTTCCTTTTGCTTTGCACCCCAGGGGGCCTCGTGGTGCTCAGCACAGGGGCCAACAAACACCATTCTGTTCTTGTCCCAGGGTGCAGGGTTATATATCTGTCTTCAGGGGTTAAAACCAGTTTTCTCTGTATCTTTGTATCTATTCTCTGCATTGTATTTATCATAATCCTTTTAGTAAATTGTAGCTCTGACCTGTAATATCTCTTGAGTTGGGTTCATTTCTCCCATTGGTTTACTTTTAAATCAGGACATCGGGCCACAGAAATACTTCTGCAACTTTGAGTAATTTTTATTTGTTTTGCAACCTCAGCTAAATGCACTTTGGTATCTATGCAAAGGATCAGTAACAAAAAAATGTTCATAACAGTTTTCACTTGTTCTTGAACTTCTGAGCTGGCAGTGGCATATGAAATGTGTGTTTTGTCTGACAATGCAGAAAGCAGTTATTAAGTGCTGAAACACGTTGCACATAAGGCTATTTTCAATACAGCTTTTAAATCTCTTTTTACACATTCATTATTTGTGAGATGAACCATTATTGGGGAAATGAACCAAAGTATATTTTTTCACTGAATGTAAAACAGAACAAATGCTTCACTCTTAGAAACATTTGACTTTTCAGATGTTCAGCAAATTTGTTCAGATTTCTTATGAAAATATTTCAAGAACTGAAGTAAACACTAAAATCATATTCTTCGTCTTCCTGCTGAACTCAAGACTAAATTTAAAGGTGTAGAAAGTTAACTGAATTGAAAAGCGTTTACTTTCAATAAAAGCACTGAAGTAGGACCTAATTTGAAAAATAAGTCCAAATTCATCATCATGGAAGACATTGCAAAATAATTGTTTGGTTAGCTGACAGGTAGGACTGGTGGTAATCAAAAACTTAAGTTACTCAGGTAGCTTTGAAAAATAGTATGATAGGACATCTGGTAAATGACTTTTTTTTTTTCTAAAGGTGGCAGAAATTGCCAGATATAAACACTGCAGGTGAAAACTGTTGGAGAGTATTTGTGTGAATAAAGTGTAGGTGACATCTATCTTAAGATGGCAGAATTTGTGATTCTGAGGAAAAGTATGTGCAGCATTGTAAGGACAATATATTTGAAAAAATACAAAGTCAGACCAATAAATTTAGGCAACCATTTTCTATCCTGTCTTGCTAAGAGTCTGAGAGAGACAGGGCTTTGAAGGGGCTGGCAATTAATAAAAGGTATTACAATGAAGGTGAAATGACAAACTATTTCTCATGAAGAAAGGCAGAAACCATACTAGGAGCTCAAAAGGTCTAGTTCAAAAGTTCTTTAAAAATTTGAAAGTCAGAATGAAGTTGTGCAAGTGAGTGGAATCAAAGGACAAATCCTAAGAGTGGCTATATAGGAATAATACAATAACTGCTTATGCTAAAATTAGAGGTTAAGATTAAAAAGGTTACCACTATCAGGGGACATAAAAACTCAACAAATATTCTGTAAATGTATTGGATGTAAAAAGAAGTCAAACCCAAAAATACATTATTTAATGAGGGAGACAGGCAAATGACACTGATTTTTTTTGTTGCAGACTTCATAAACAGTGATCAGATACTTAATGAAATGAATTTTAGTGAAAGAGTAGGACTGGAGGCATCTCAAAGATACACTTGACACCTAACTACTTCAGTAAGTAGCAAGTGGTAAGGACAGATAAAATTCTATAGGCACCTTGTGAACAAGCAGAAGTCCTCTCAACTATTTACAATGACCTTTTAGAAGTCATGGAGGTCCCAGAGGATTTCAGTGGGCCTATATTTTGAAAAGGGGGAAAAGTAAGTGAAATAAAGAAGAGTGAGCTACATTTCAAAACACAGAAAATAAGAGAAAAAAACCCCAAACCAGTGGATGATAAGGTGATGAAAAGCAGCCAGCTGGTCAACAAAGAAATCAAACCAAGCTTGTACCTCCTTGCTACATGGATCCTTCCCTTTCCCAATCTTTGGTCCTTCTCTAAACATTTTGTAGATAGTGCCACATGCTCCTACAGTCCCATTAAAAGTATCCCATAATAACCTTTAAACAATTCCAAAGTGCCCTTTCCCCTACATCCCATAGTGAGTACCCTGTAGGTAATACTTCACTCTGCAAGGAGCTCTGGGAGTTTTTCTTTGAGTTTTACACCAGGGACAATGGTTCTTTGATAGTCTTAGGAGCAAAGAAGTCTGTGCCTTCCAATGTTCACTAATTATCTTAATAGGGATCCTCTTCATGTTATTATTCATCTGAACCTTTACAGGCTTTTTAGATTAGCATGATTAATACCATAGTCTAAAAACAACACAGTCCAATGACCACAACCTGAGACTTGGGAGACTGAAACAGGACATTTGGGAAAGTTTGTTCACCAGGAGTAGTGGAGAATAGGAAAAGGTTTCCCAGATGGGTTGTGGAACCTCCATACTTGGAGGTTTTTAATACTGGCTATATATAGCATAACTGAACTGGTGTTGGTGATAATCCTGCTCAAAGTGAGGTTGCCTAGAGACCACCAAAACAACCAACACTTTACCAGCTGTCTGGACTTTGGAGACAATAAACCTTAAAAGTATCTAACATTTCAGGTTTGATCCAGATTTGGCATATTGCAAAATATGAGTCATATTTTAAACACTATTTATCTAGGTATCAGTCAGCTTTCAGGATAATTTCTACTATAAAAACCACATTTAGTAAAATCAGTAAGATGAAAATATTTTCCATCTCAATGCACCAGTTTTACCTCAAGTACCTGATCCAAAACAAACAGAAAAAAAATTTGATAAGTACCTGCACAAATATTTGATTCAACAATTTCAGATGATTATGACCCCAAAGATTTTTAATAAGCATCTTCATTTTAAATCAATTAGCTATATCATTTAGTTTAAAACATTGTAATATAGGAGTCTAAAAATTATTTTCTCAACTGGGAAAAGAAGCAGCTGGGATCGTTGCCATGGCAACCATCTCATTTCCAAATAAAGATTCTGTGACTTCTGTTGCTCTCTAGCAACCTCACCGCTCAGTAGCATTTCTTTGAAAAAAAAAAAGAAAAAAAGGGGGATTTTTCATGTAGAGCAATATACCATTGCAAGAAATGCTTGGAAGGATCAGAAAAAGAATGCTTCAAAACATAATGCAGGCATAATTAAACAAGTTAAATTCTCAGTCTGATGATGAGCCCAAGTTAAAAACCAAACCAAAAAACCAAACCAAAACACGTATATCCCATCACTCTAACTGTCACTCTGTGCAACTGACTGTGGAATCAATCTCTCCTGGAAATGATGTTTATCACAGATCTCACTGTCTCACACTAACTACATGACTTAGTTTCTTGATCCTGCTATTTAAGGAAAATGGATCGCAATATGAAAAATACACAGGGGGTGGATAGGGTGGGAGCAGAAAAATTTCTACCAAAACAACACATTTCACTGCCCACAGCTCTCCCCAGGAGAGCTTGAGATCACATCATAAGAATTAGTCAGATTGCTCAGTGACTGTTGAAATGAACTATTTTAAGGAACTATGGTGTTAAGAACCTATAGTCTAAGAAGTTGAACAGAAAACCTGCAATACCTCTTTAATATACTGGTTCTGAAATATCGCGGGATATCTATCCTAGTAGTTAGGTTTGGCCGATAGAAAAGCACACACACGTACACACACGCTGCACAAGGAGTTGAGACACGAGCTGTCTGCCGCGTCAGTGCAGCAGCATCCTTTGTTGGGGCAGCTAGCCCACATTTTCTCACACACCTTCTGTAGATAACATAATTTCTACAAAACATCATCACTATGCACCTGCACCGTGAACACAGCCAACATTCTTGTCCTTGTACATTTTATCCTCCCTAAAGCTGCTTATCACCTTTACAATTAACTCCCAACTTCTCAAGGCTGCTCTGTTCATGGGAATGGTTAATTAGCTTCCCTGTTCTCTTGGGAACGGTCTTATGCCATCCAAAACATTATGTTCGTCAACTTCTAGGGGTTTAACGGGCCTGCCACTTCCCCCCACACTGAAACAACCTATAGGATTTAGAAATGAAGGGAAGCTCATGCACAGATCTCAGAGTTTTGGTTTAAATTCTCATTTATTTATCCTTGCTTCAGTCTAGTTGGCAAATGACCTTTCCTGACTACTGCCTTTTAAGCACTGCATGGTTATGGCGTACTTGTGCCACAGATGACAGTCACTCAGAGGAGATTGTCTGGAAGTGCTACAGCAGTACAAGGCCATACATATGCTAGAAGTACATTCCTACAGTGTAGGCTAGGAGTTTTTCATAATCTACTATCTGCAGCCACGCTGTCTGTGTTCCACTGCTAAGACCAATAGCACTTGCATTGGCTGGAGAAAGAATACTAAACTTCCCTTCAAAAGAAACATCGTGTAGAAGAGCAAGATCTTTGGATGTGTTCACATCTTTTTCCACAGGTATTAATATAACCTGGCTGCACTGGTAATTTTAGTCTGTATTTTGTTCAGAAAGGAGCTAACTGAAGCATGGAAGCACTGCTAAAAATAGCAAACATGGTAGAGTCCAATTCATGGTTTGGAATTCTGTTGAGAAACCATATTAATATTCTCAGCAACACATATTGCTACTGCAGAAATACCTGCTTATTCAAATTCCTAACTTGGAACATAAAAGAATGATTACCCAGTAAAAATATGTAAACACAAACTATATGTAAAGTATTAAAAATACTTAAAAAAAAGAGTAGAAAATATAAGCACTATTAAGGAATAAAAACAACACATAGTGCTTAAATCAGGTTAAAATTTTAAGTCTTTATAGACATAACCACTTCTTGCAGAGAAGCAAATTTGAGAAAGTAGAAGTTTATTTAGTTAAAAAAAAAAGCTATCAAATTTGAACAATGCACAAAAGATTAAAAAAGGCTAATGATGGACCGCAAAGCTATAAAGGAACTTAATGACCTTCAGAGGGCAAGTGTATTCCATCATATACAAAAGATGTAGAAAGAGCTCCAATGTACGAAGGAGAGCAGATTTTTTGTAACACAGATTTAAGATTGAAAGAGGCAGAATTCTACAAGTGTGTTTCTTTCCAATGCAATACTAATGAAGTGGGTTGAAAGCAGCAGGTGACTTCTGGTGTTGGTTACTAGGATTGAAGTTGACATTTTTCATGACGAGCTGTCTAGGCCCTTTGGACATTTTGTTCAATTTTAATTTTTCCCAATAAAAAAAACTGTAAACAGTACATTGCGTTAAACTCTTGTATTTGCAGATATACTATCCTCAGGGTACACTTAAAGGTTTTGAAAAAAAGCCTCTACAATAAAATAAGTCTCAAACATATTACAACTAGCTAACGTTCCACGTGCACAGAAAATTATATTGTCATTAAATCTTCCTAACTTTACTGGAAACAAAGTATTATCAAAGGGCCGCTGCCAGCATAATTCAGGGAATAACCTTATAATTTCAAAAGTAGACATGTTTTCCTGAAGAATTGGTATTTATTATGACAGAGGATTCATAATCCTTTATGGCTTTTGAAACAACAGAAATAAAATAAACTAAAATGCCACAATCTATTTGTGACCTCCAGAAGCTTTCACTAGCTCAGTCTGAAAAGAGACTAAAACTCAATACTATTCCTACAGACAATTTTGTGACTAAAAGCTCCCCGAACATTGTATTAATTTATGGCCTGAATCACCTGATTTTACAGAGTTCAAAACAGCCATTAAGATCTAGGTTCCTGTCTTCACAGCCACTGAAATGATGAAAGAGGTAAGACTTTTTGAAATTCAATTTTCTTTTCACTATTGATACTGCTTGCTTTTTGGCACTTAAAAGTATAATAATGTATTTAACCAGTCCATTGGCAGACTATTATACAGAATGAAACCTATACTAAGTGGGGGAAAGCTAGCTAGATTGGGAAGATTTAGGGAAGAGCCTTAAATGGGTGCCCAGTTTTTATGTAGTGATAGAGGGAAAGACTGATGATCTTGATCTCTTGAATAGTACAGCAATCCTATCCAGCTGGAAAGAAACATGGGATCACAGCTTTTTCTTCACTCACCTGGGTAACATGCAAAACCAGAAATCAGTGCTCTCCTAAAAGCTGTGACTACAGTTGATTTGCTCACTTATAACCATTTGTCCATATATGCTGGCACTACTGCCAACGCTATGGTCATCTAGAAAAAAATGTCTGTAGAACATCACAAAAATATTTTTCATCTACAATTTTTTGCAAACCTTAATATTTGTGTCAAATATGCCATGACAGCAATGTTTAAATTTTCTTCTACCTTTGGGGTCTTTCTCCAAATTTTTCTCCTAACAGTTTAGTAAAATACCTGAAGTATTTTACAAAATGAAACATCATCAGAGAACTTCACTGGACATGGGAGATAATTAACAGACCACAATTAAGCCTATTAAATAGGACCTTCCCAAGGTCCCACATGTGTACCATAGGTGCATCTTGTGCTTTTCCTGCCCAAGAATGTGCAAAATGTGCATATGTATTTTTTTAACCTTTCAACATACTTTCCTCAATAAATCTGTTTTTCCACTGATACAAAATTTTAAGTTCTTTCTTAGCCCATCAACAGTAGATGTAAACAACTTGTATTTTCCTTCAGTTTGTTAAATAAGTCTAATATATAACCATATGTATCCATATTTCATTCTAACACATCAGAATGAAAACAACTAAGGATTTGTTATTATTTATATTTTATATCGGTTATTTTCAAATTGGTTTCAAATGAAACATAAAATTATAGGAATACAAATTCACTATTTACTCACTATTAATAGGAGCAGGATTAAGGTCAGACATGATGTTTCAGACAAGAAAGTGAAATCCTTTTAGTACCTTAAGGTATTGCTATCACTGTTAGCCTTTAAAAATAGGGTCTTTTATCAAACTGTAAAAGAAACTTTGCCCTTTGAGGTACTGAGCACACATGACTTTTATGCAATTCAAGGTCCATTAACACCCAGGTGGAGATGTTTAAATGGATCTTAGTGATTTAATATACTTTTCACTAAGTTGGAAAATGATACGCACTTAAAATTGCCTAGATTGCTTTGAAAATCTTGACATGCGGTTACTGAAACGGGTTGCTCTAATAGATACATATCAAGAGCTACATAATAATGCTTAACAAAGGTACTTTTTAACAAGATTACATACTGGATTTTCTTCAGTCAGCTCATAGCCATGCTATCTGAGTACCCAATATTCATTACTAAATTTATCTTCGCAACTACTTTTATGAGACAAGCTTCTCGTACCTCACACACAAGAAACTGAAACAGAAATCAGAAATGATTTGCACAAAGTCCAACAGTTGTATCAGGACCTAAGGCCTTGATTCTAAAGTCCTTTTCACAAACACAAATCCTAACCACAAGCCAGCTTGTCTCTGTGAAGCAATGCATACCCCATTTATGGAGACATTATTGTCCCCACTTCATCAAAAATATAAAGAGCATCAACAAATATTTTTTGTTCAAAACAGTGAGGTGAGATAGCTATGCATTAATTTTTTTCTTCATATGTGAAGAATGTAAGCATCTTTGATGATGTAATTGATAAAATTATTTCAAACTGTTCTAAACACCTTCCAGGCCATCTTAAATGACTAATAGCTAAAACAGGCTTCAGCAAAATATGTCTCCTCTCCCTTCTACATGGCCTGTCATAAACTGAGTTGCCCACTCATTCACAATGTAGCTAAATGAGCACTTCAACTACAAACCCTTAAGACGCAGTGAGTTCATTGTATTACGCACACTCAGTGCCAGAAACAAAGAATTCCTGTCTCTGACTGCATGTTTCTGGCACTTACTTTCTGCTAGCCTTAGGATTTCTTTGATCCTTCTGTGAGCTGATTTAACTCTCTAAAACATAAGAGAAATCTAGCAGAAAGATGAACCGACTTCTCTTGCTAAGTCAACGAAAGACAAAGCCTGAGAACTTGTACCAGAACTTGTAGTCAGAAGGCAGCAGGGTTACCCAGTCGAAGAAGAGGAAGTCTTCCTCTTTTTGCCAATAAGGAAATCAGCTTGTCTATAGTCCAAGCAGATTCTGTAAATCTTTACTTTCTGTTCTGAGGTATCAGTTGCTCCAACATAGTCTGCCTTATCTCAAATAGCCTCACTAAAAAGCAGTTACATTTTTTTGGGGGAAAATGGAGTTGCCAGACCTAACACAGAAGAAAGACTACTAAAAATCTGTAAATAAGAAAACAAAACTGAACTGTAGCAAATTTTACTTTCTGCAGAAAGAAAACCTTGCATTATAATAGTAACCGCAACAGCAAAGCTATCAAGTAAGTTTTGCCTAGTGGCATTTATGATAGCCCAAGACCACATTACAACTTTAATTGACTGTGCTGGTTTTGGCAGTGACAGTTATATCCTTCACAGCAGTTAGTATGGGGCCATGTTTAGGATTTGTGCTGGAAACAGTGTTGATAACACAGGGACATTTTTATTACTGCCACACAGTGCTCCCCCAGAGCCAAGGCCTTTTCTGCTTCTCACCCCACCCTGCCAGTGAGGGGACTGGAGATGCACACGAAGTTGGGAGGGCACACAGCTGGGACAGCTGACCCCAACTGACCAAAGGCTTGGATTTTTCAGATAACAGGTTTCTGAGAGTCGGGGAGAATTTTCTGAGGAGGAAGGCAAGGGAGAGGTACACTGCATCTGATCCTGATGCACAAAGAAACTGCCTGGACCTTTATATATAAGTTCTAAGAAAAAGAGAAGTGTTTAATATTCCATATGCTCCTTTAAAAGTTTTACTAGGATCTTTACAATTCCTGTCAACTTTTTTACTCTGAACATTTAACAAAGACTTTCATCTTTTCATGGCCTGAAATCTCCATTCTCCCTTGAAGACGAATCAAGAATGTGAACAGACACAATGAAAGAAGGTAGAAATATTGCTGTTCCTACCTAACATGGAAAAATGCATCACTATGATTATTAACTACCAAACAAACTGTGCTTAGAACAAGTTAATGCAATTGTCATTCCAACTGCTGTTAAACAAAAGTGACTTGTGGCTTGTACTTTCAGGACAGCATAGTAACAATGCTAAATGCTCCATCTTCAAAAGACTGCTCGTTTTTCATAAAACATTTTCAGCAAGGTACTCTGAAAGAGGTTGTTTGCTTGCTTGTTTTTCTCCACCAAGGCAACGTGACATTCGTTTCAGTAAATCCTTTCAGCAAGAATATCCAAATATTCTCTTGTCACCATTGAATATATTTTACTTAATACATGAAACAAAAAGACCATTCAAGCAAAACAAAAAGGGAGCAAAACTGTGCAGCTTACTGTGCAAAGACTGAAGTCTTCGTTGTCCACAAAATCATTGGGATATTTCTTCTCCAACATCTTAAAAGCTGCCTTAATCCTATGAATGAGTACTTATTCTTTTGCAGCTTTTATGTTTCACAGCATTCTTCTAAGTATGTATTCTAAGAAAATTTATACCTCTCACAAGTGTTTGGCAAAACAAATAAATGTATTAGAACTGATTTTGCTTCAGGTGTACTGTAGGTGAATGTTAAATGTTAAACCCATTTTGGGAATCAGATATACATTACCGACACTGCACAGTACTGTTACCTAAGAAGTTAGCAATTGTAAAAATGGAAGAGAACAGCATTTATGCTGAATAAAAAATATTTATGGATGGTTGTGAGACACTGGATTATTATATTAATTATTGGCTTGGACTTAGTCAAGTGTGTGGGGAATGGGGTGGGGGGAATAGGTCAAATTTCAACAAGGTGGAATAGTGTCCTGTCCCACACCCCAGCCCCTTGGAGCCTCCTTGAGCAGCCCCAGAGCAGCTGTCAGTCACTGGCACACCAGTGAGCATTGCCCACACCACACCCCACAGAGCCTCTGATCCAGCCCCAGAATGGTTGGTACACCTGAACACTGCCCCTCACCCTACCCCGGCACTCCAAAGTGGCCAGTGGGCCAGAAGTCCTTCCTGGAAGGGGTGGCCACAGGGGGCCAGAGCAGATAAAACCAGCACCATGCAGCCATCGTGTAACTGTGACCCTGCCATCTCCTGGACTTCTGGTAGCTGGATCTATGCTGGATCTGGGGTGGTAGCTGTAATTCTCTTTTTCTCCCTCTTTCTTTACTTCTTCTCCTAATCTCCTTTCTTGATATTTGGGTAACTAAAAACTGGATGGGTTGGATTTTGCTAAGCTGTATGGGCTAGCAGGTGCTAAGTCATTGCTTTGTGAAATGCTTTAATTTGTTTGAATGTTGCCCTTTAAACTTTTGTCAAGTTCCCTCATTTTTTAAAGTTTGTCAGTAAAAGCGTGTCATTTAACCTGCTGAGTAACGTGTGCAGCACCCTTTACTGTGCGCTCTCTCAAGGTATAAAAGACCTGAAGGCCCTTTTAATAAATCCAGTGAGTGGATTTTTTGAGCCTTGTATATTTTTAGAGTAAAACCTCTTTGATGAGCTCGTGGGGCGAGCCTGGGGTCTTGTAAGTTGCTAATGTGGTTTGACAGGTATTGATGTCACTTTTTGCAAATGTTCAGCTAGTGGAAAACAATCAATTATTTCTACTTTTCTCTGAAGTTACCCGGTAGCTTGAAAAGATACTGCATAACACACAGGCATGCTCAAGAACAAAGTTTTGCCAGTGACTCAGCATACTTAGTAACAGCCATATACTTTGAAATATAATTTAAAAGATGAGTGGGATTTATCTTCCTACTACACTTTTAGTTCTTTTCTTTCATTTTAAAATGATTTAATTTTCAAGTCATTTAAAATTCTGTATTTGGCCTCAAATCATACCACCAATAAGATGAAAGCACAGCACGCAGAAAACAGTAAGAAGCAAAAATGTTGCAGAAATGATACATGTGATTTAGAAAGAAAAGATCCAAGATAAACATTCATCATGTTATACAGATACCTTGATTCATAATTAACTTGACAGCTTAAAGGACTTTCTGATGAAAGATACTTTGCTTTTTTTTTCTCCCAAAGAGTTTTTAGCAGGAAGTAGATCAGAATAAAACTGGGCAATACAAAGTGGAAAGTCTTTGAACTAAAGATTACCCAGAGAGGTTGTGGAGTCTCCTTCACTAGAGATATTCAAGTACTATTTGGATGCAATTCTGTGCCACGTGTTCTAGGACAACCTTGCTTGAGCAGGGAGCTTGGACCCAATGACCCACTGTGGTCCCTTCCAACCTTACCCACTATGTGGTTGTGTAAATTGTGTAGGCAGTAAACAACATAAAATTATTTTATATGTAACATCAGACAAGCTGATACAGCAAACTACTTAGTAAACCCACAACTCAATTTTGAAAGGGTGATTTGTTCATTTCAGAACTCAAGCAAGTGTAAAACATTAAAGACATCTTAAGACTGAACTCCACTTGTATTATCTTTGAAATATTTTTATACATTGTCTTAAGACATTCATTACTGTGAAGCACATCATATAATTTATTTTAAGTCTCTACAGAACAATATAGTTAATTCAGTATAACCAGTAACTTTATACAGATACAGTATTGAAGCCATGTCCTCTTTTGCTTACTGTCAAGTACAAAACAGCTTATAACAGTCTAAAAAAAAGCTACAAACTACAATTGTAGCATACTGATTTTCTGCCTGGTTAAAGTTTACAGTAGTGGCTTTTTGATCTTTCAGGACAAATAAACATGACAGCACATAACAAACAGTTGTGCAAACTGAAGACTCAACTACCTCCTTTTTCCAGAACTACTTTTCCCTGCTTTACTGCTGCTACCACCAGACTTGCTGGAAGATTTTGAAGAGAAAAGTCTTGTCATGAATTCAGACACATCTGGCAGCTCATGGTTGGAATTCAGCATGTTCATTGATTGCTCCATTTCCTGCATGCAAAGATCAGATAATCTTAATAGCTTGTAACAATTCTGGCTGTAGTTAAGGCATCAGTTGATTGTATCAGAAAGATTTCAAATTTTCCCAAAATACTGTTTCACTATTTGTAGTCCTCCAAGGTACATATTGCTATATATTTTCATGCAAGCACAGCCAAACACCCAGCTACATACAGAAACATAAAACCCCAAAACTAAAAGCACTGGTATATGGAAAATGGTAACCATGTCTTAAGCAGTCTTACAGGGCAAACATCTGATAAAAAAATAATCTTAAAGAAAAAAATGTCATTATTTATTTTCAGCACTACTTTCCTCCATTTTAAAATTTAAGCTTTTGTTTAGATTTTCAGATCTGTGCTTTCATAGATTCACACTTTGATGTTTTCAAATTAGTATTATTTATGCTAAATGTAACAAACTTTTCTTGCTGTTTGAAGGGATTAGATATTTTCATTGCCCTACTTTCTGACATTAAGCTATTGCAGTACAGCACGTGAGTTTTCTTTGCTTCACAAAAAGAAGGATTTTAATGAGACCATATATCCAGGTAAGCTTAATGTAACTTTAGAATTTAGCGTAGTGGTTCTATGAGATGAATTAGCATGTTTCAAAACAAACCACCCCTGAAGTGCATACAACAGCTTAACTGCACATCCACAATAGGATAACGCTTACAGCAATTACCAATTTAATGTGGGATTGTCACCTTGCTCTTCTAGTTACCATTCAGAATGATATATTTCGGGGCATTTTGCTAGACTTTGTTACTATTGCATCCACACTACATCTACACTTAAAGCCTCCACAACAGGCAGTCACTAAATCATTAATCATTTCTACACAGACTAGTACTGTGCTGATTCCATAAATAAAAAACAAGTTAACTTGAAAAATATTATACAAGCTTTATACACTCCAAAAACAAATGGAATTTGGATATACGCTTAACAATTTAATACATGGTCATCTAGAGAATACCACTACAATTGAGTTCTTAAAAACTCCCTTTTCCTACTCTTTAAAGATAATTTAAATTACAAGCAAAATTCCTTCAACTAAAAATTTCTCCTTAACAAGTCATATTGGTCAGCTAATAAGAACTAAATCATCAGAAGTTCTGATGGTATTACCGTCAGAATGGCCTGCCTGTAAGCAGTGTCAGGCCAGTGAAAAAAGTAAGGAATAAGTGATTTTTTTTTAAATTCAACTTTCAGAGTTCAGCTTGGTTTGAAGAACATGCTATGTATATCTAGCATATATCTGTATCTGTTTTTAAATGAAAATTACAGCCAAAATAGCATTACATAGCTCTGATATGCTTTTTATAGGTATTACTTATAAAAAAAAAAAAGATTCAGACACCTATAAAGTACTACTGAAGACACTGGTCATTTAGGGGAGAAGGAGTTTTTAGTTAACCAAGCCTTCAAAAAACAGCCACCCATGACAGACAAGGAATACTTCTAAAAATAAGAAAAGATTTAGCAAACACCTTGAATCTCCATTTTGTCCTAGCCTTCTGCTATTCGGCATTTTGCATGATGAAAGGACAATAAATCAGGCAATTTAATGACTACATTAAGACTCTGTGACATCTGGATTTAACATAGTAAACTGTGCTTTAGCCTGATGGGAAAGAGAACCCCAAATCATACTCTTCTCAATACACACTTATTAAATGATGTCTAAAAATAAAGTGCCAGATTTAAATATAGTGCAAAAATATACTGGAAATTTACAGAAAAAAAATCCTTTGAGAAATTATATTTATCACTCTAAATAAAGTCTGGAAAACACCATTCATGCTGTAACAGCCTCAAAGTTGTGGCAAATAATTTAATTCTGTGTTGTGCTGTTTAACAGCAAATTCATGAGTCAGGAAATGTTAGAACAGCAACACTGCATTAACTGAATAAATGATGCCCATTAAGACCCCTTTAAAAGTCCAGTTTCGTTTTTATTGCTTCTCTGTTCCCTAAAATCTCATTATCTTTGGTCTCTATGTATGCATCAACTGAACCTACTTACCCGCCTCATATCAGGATCACTGGTGTTGACAACTTTAGGTAAAAGCACAAATATCAGTAACGGAAGAACCATCATCATCACCTACACAGAAAGCAGGAAATACTTCTTCAGCTTAGTTGTTGCTCTAGACACTTTCAGAAACACTAACATAAAGCTTTAGCTAAACAGTCAAATTCTAGAACCACTGCATTCCGAGTCAGTAACCCAGTAACGGTAATCCATTTGTCAGGAAAGAAACCTGGTAAGGGAGTATTGTGCTTTAAATAATATGATTTCAAAATCTATTGCAATAAAGCAAATGGTTGTTACATCTTAAAACTGTTGTAATTACAATTCTGCAACATGTTGATCTCCACATTATTAGAACAAGATCATGTTGTCAAATGAAGCAGACTACAGGCTATTTTCACAGAGTGGGTACGTAAGGAAGGAGAAGGCACAGAAAAACTTTCTATTTGTATGCAAATGAAAAAAAATAAAACAATCCTCTCGGAAGAGCAAAGTGTGTACACCTTTTCTCATTTACTTTATTCTTGGTATTCTGAAAAACAGCTGTATTTGGATCCTTAGCATACTTTTAACCTTTGCGTGTTGCTTGTACGTACCATAGGGTTCATGAGGAAATCTGTCCATCCCCAAGATTCTCTCTTTATAAAGTATGAAGGTGGTCCAGAAGATTTCATCTGCAGTGGGTATGGCAGCCTGACAACTTCAGAGGGTTTGATGTAATTCACGTATCTTGCTCTAATGAGCAAAATGTGAGTAATCGAAAATATAATTATAGAATCTTTAACAAAATAAAAGATGATTTAAAAAAAAAATCGAAACAAAGTTTTAATAATAGACTACAAACAAAATTATGCAGTGTCAATTAGGCTTCACTTTTCAGAAACTAGTTCCTCTCAGCAGCATCTTTTACGGAATCAAAAACAAGCCATTTTTTGTCACCTTGGTAATGAAGATGAAAAACTACACTGTATAAAGACAGATACAGCTTTGCATACTATAGTCTGGTTTAACCAGTTTGCTCAGGGATCAATTATTTGTATGTGAAGTTAATACCTTTTGCCTAAGTGCATTACTTTGCATTTATCAATACTGAATCTCAGTCTTCATTACTTTATCAGGTTTTTCCATAGCTCTTCACTCATATTATTTATTTGGGCCTGGTATTTAGATAGTTACTCAGTTACCACCATCTTTGTCACTCTTGACTCATTTTTCATGATTTACGAATATTTACTTGCCTTGGTGCAACTCCAAGGATGGCTTCTGCTCATTACAAGAGAAATAGTTTATTCCTTCTGAAATTTTCATCAAATACTCATCCACAGAATGTCTTTCCCGCCTACCTTATAACTAAATATTTTCTCCAAAACTTGAGATTTTAAAGTAGATCTTATCAAATATTCTTTTTTCCTCTTTCTAGGAATTACGTTAATTTTTTAAGGCAGAATGTTCCCTAGAAAAGCCCTGTTGACATTTTCCTCAAGTATCATAGTTTTTCATGCATCTCTGATTCCTCAGCTGTATTCCTCATTAGTTTCTACCTGTTTGACTGGCAGACATGGCAAGCCTACTGCGACTTTCCTCTGCAGACATATCCTACCAATTTACTTTATATCAAATTTGTAACCTTACTAGTCTTCAGATACCCAAACAGTGCTAGGGGTGACGTTAAACACACTATTGTGTCTATTTGTCCATATTTATTACATATTGTTGCCAGTAAGATATTGCCTAACGAACTATAAAAATAAAAATTACATAAAGTTTGGAAAAAACCTAAGCTCAAACAAATTGTTCTGTTATTAAACAAGCACCATTTTCAGTGAGTTTTCAACTTTTAACCTCCCTTAAATATACTCTTGGAATATTTATACTGATGTTTGTATTTCTAAAATGTAATGCTAACTTTTAGAAGATACTGTAAAAGACAATAATAAAGTTAAGAAACTCTATGTCTGCCTGAACAAAGAAAAATTAACTACAAACACGTTTATTTAAATGAAAATCACCTTACTACATCAGATATATAGTTTTTCTGTATTTCTGAATAGCTTGCAGTTATAGGTGTACAGTTAGAGTGGTTTGGTATAACGTATCTTGCCATAACATAAAAAACAAGCTAATGATGCTACAGAAATACTGCAGGCTAGCAACTACTACTATTAACCAGTAACTGTAACAAGTTCCTATGGGAATGTAACAGAAATACTTTGGAGTTTCACTGTGCCAAATCCGGACAGAACATTTAGTAAAGAAATGGAATATGGAAGAAGGAAAAAAAGGTACTGGCAAATGATAAAGCAGATAACTGATTCATGCCCAGATTTTATTTCAGGATAGCTGCATAAGAAGATAATAAAAGTAAACAGAAAGACTTTTAAAATCTATTTTCTCTTATTTAAGGCCATAAATATAAAAAGAAAGAAAGAGATCAGACTTCGGATTTTAAGAAACATGCTCCTAAAAGTGATGTTAAAAGAAGCTAAAACGTATGCTCTGAAATGGAACATCAGACCTACAGCACTGTTTACATTAATTCTTGTACTGTGCTGTCAGGAACACGTAATACACCAACACAGAAGCAAATCAGGAAAGGCTCACCTCATTTTGCCTTTTGAAGTTATGTCAACTCGCACGGGCTCAAATTTATGAGCAGGGGATATAACTTCCACTACATAAGATCCTGAAGGTACATCATGAACCACAAAACTTCCATCTGTCCTGAAAAACAGTAAGTTGCGCTACATTTCAATATGCTCCAGCATACAAGACAGCATGCTTTCCCGTTTTTTAAAAGAGGTTGTAAGACTATCATTTCATATTATAAATCTTAATATAACAATGGCCAAAAGAAAAATTTAAATCATTCAGCACTCACAATATCAAACCCCTTAAGATCATCAATGTACGCCACAACAGTAGCAGAAATTACGAGTTTTGTTAAAGGTTTTGTTGTGCCCTCAAGTTATTGTCTTGCTGGAAGAATAATTCAACAGCCCAAGAAAGATCTGAAGTAGTTACATTTCACGTATTCAAGTAACAGCAGAAGGAATTTACACTTCTTTCCTCCTTCTGAAATACATACAATGAAGTTTACTTCAGCACTTCTGCGGGTAGCAAACCCCCTCCCCAAACTGACATCCTACATAGTGTGGGTAGATATTAGGGAAGATTTGCAATGCGCAATAATAGTAGTTTGTGCCTTTGTTGTGAAATAGAGGGGTTTAATTTTAATTGCTCTCTTTAGAACTAGCCCACACTGGAAAACTCAGTCACAACACTAAGGAAACTAAGAGCTCTGAACATATACACAGAAGGGATTTTTATACAGATGGCTTTTATTTTAAAATATGAAACTTGAATATTCAGTGAAATTACTAAAAGGATACTTGAAAGCTTCAGCTCCAGTTGTCTTAAAAGTACAGAAGTTTTCCTCCTATGTGTTTCCAGAAGTTTCCAGTAAGAAAATCTTAGTGTTAAAAGCAACAGCAATGATCTCTCTTCTAAAAATAAGACTCAAAGTTAAGACAAAAAAAAGTTGTTCCAAGGGGAAAAAACACAATAAAACCTGACACATTAGAAACGTGCATCAGAAAAACAAATAAATAAACCCTCTTAAAAAGGGAACTCTCAAAAAGAATTTTGTCCTTATGCCCTTTACACCAGCTCTTTTTCAAAGATGCACATCAATTAAGCACCTTCCCACTTTTATGTGATGATTTGAAGCAGTAAGAATGCTTACGCTATCTTATATTGCAATTGCTAGAAGGATGTTACCCTAGGAACTTCCTTCTAATTTTTCATTCTTTATAGTATCACTTTAAAAAAATTCCCCTAATTTTTTTTCTAAAGATGTATTCATATGACACAGCAAATTCTCACTTCATATACTGGTATCCAGTACTGGCTTTTTTAGAAGAAAAAAGTTCCATTTTTACCTCAGTGAGGAAACTAATCAGATTTATAAAAATGCTCATACAAGAGAACGACTCTTGTAATACTCGAAAAAGAACTTTACTATACCAAATAATTGTTTTCCTGTTTTGATAACTGGAATGGTTTTGGTAACTTCTACTTTTGAAACTATGACATTCTTAATTGAGGACATTTTCTATGTCTTAAAATCTCTAGATCCTTTGTTTATATATACCCACTACCACCTGAGACTGAATAAGATAATGTGATTCTTTACAACTTCCAATTGCATTTGCATGATGTTGTGTGAAGCAGTAAAGTCATCCCTTGAACTGGCTTTCACCAGTACAGTGAAAGTTTTTCACGGGTACTATAACACAGAACCACAACTGCAACAAACATTTCGTAAATTCTTAGCAAAGCTAAGGTTCTTGAAACGAAGTGGCAGAATTTGCACCAAGAGAAGCTGAGAATAAACACTGTCCTCCAGACAGTGCAAACGCGTTTGGGGTTTTTCTTCGTTTTGGAGTTGTTTTTACTTATAACTCTGTTCCAATGTTTTTGATCGCTACAACGCTAGCAGCCTGAGCCATCAGTTTGGATACGCCTGCAGAAGGCTGAGGCCAAAACCTACAGCATTGCAGGCCTGGCCGTTCCTAGTCCCTTACAAGGTACGGGGTCAGCGTAACTCCAGCAGCCCATCTCGTCAGCCCGTGATTCCGCGATCTCACAACCGTGCGCGGCTGACCGGAACACGGCCGTGCCCGGCAGGAGCCGCCCCGCCCCGCCCCGCCCCCGCTCCCGCCCCACCACGGCCGGGCCGGGCCGAGCCTGCCGCCGGCCCCGCCTGGCCAGGGCCGCCCAGCCAGGGCCGCCCCGCGGGGCCCGACCCCCGCCGCGCCCGCCGCTCACTTGAGGAAGCCGACGTGCTCCTCCCCGTCCACCAGCACCCGGGCCCCCGCGATCCAGTCCTGCGGCTTCACTCCAGGCACCACGGCCCGGCCCTCGATCTTAAACCGCTCCCCGGGGCCCGCGCCGCCTGGCACCTCCGCCGGCCCGAGGAGCTCCGAGCCGCAGGCGCCGCGAGGCAGCGGCGCGACCGACAGCCAGAGGAGCGTCAGGCACAGCGCCCCGGCCCCGGCCCCGGCCCCGGCCCCGCTCGGCGCCACCATCGCTGCCCGCGACCCCATCGTGCGCCTGCGCCCGCCAGGCAGAGGGCGGGGCGGCGCCGGAGCCGCCCCTCGGGCCGGAGCTCTGGGACAGGGGCAGAGGCGCGGCTGAGCTGCGGTGCTTAAACTGCACAATCTGCCCAAACACCGCTGGCTTAAACAACAGCCCGCGTCACACGCGTTGGAAAGGCAGGGCAGGATCCTTTGTTTTTTCGGATTGTGAGTAAAAACAAAGGATAAGATAATTTGCTGCTCAAAAAGTGGAATGGCAGAAATGTGAACCTGAAGAACGTAAATGTGTAAGAAGTAGATGTATGTTCCTTGGTAATGGATCTATTTAAGGCGTTTTAGTTTTAAATCTTAATAGTTATCATGCAAAGAGGAACAAGCTTTTTCTAGGGAAAACAAGTAACAAGCTTACAAAAGATTAAAATTTATCATAAAATAAAGGCCTAAATTGTCATCTTTTAGCAGTGATTCATAGCACTGCAGTTTGTTTCTGATTAAGTACGATAGCATGAAAATGTGTTACTTAATGGGGAGTACAGACTTACAGGAGAAACCACAAGGGATGTAGTACCTTCCCTGTCCCCTAATTTTCCTTTGTGAAGCACATCGTGTTATGTCATATGTATTTATTGTCACGTTGTAGCTACACTTGCTTCCTTTTTACCTCTCTTATTTATGTCAGAGTTAATTACTGAACATGTGGAAAACATTATCATTAAACAAGATTAACCTGGTCATCAGCAGATAATAAAAACATTGTATCATACTAGGCATGATTTGAAAAGCATATGTCATCCCATGTCAGTGGGATGTTGTGAATTATTTGTCTGGCAGTATCTTTTAGCTGTGTCTGCTTTGGAGACAATTATGAGGTTCTTCCATCATATAAGCTCATGAAAGCATTAACCTCCACCAGTTTGGGGAGTGAAAACCTAAGAATGCCAGAACTGAATAGTGTTAGAAGTACTTACCAGTAAAACTACTAAGCAGTCTCTTAAAGCCACAGACACAACACTGTTTCCATTACATCATCAGAGACACACCATCTTCATAGTGACACCTCGTGTTAATAGTTCTTACATGCAGTTACTGTAAAAATGCTCATATTTTTAAAATATCTTCAAGGAGCTGTATTAGGATACCGTCAGACCACAAAGAATGATCATGCCCTCCAGTTTTAAGGATTTCCTCAACCAAATAATTTATTTTTATAACCCACATAATAGAGTTTTGTAGGGGACGTGTCTAAGGTACGAGGGAACGTACCAGGGAGAGAGTGCCCGAGGGAGCATGCGCCGATATGGACAACCCTATTGGTCAAGGAAGTCACATGGTTTTGAGGGATAAAGGCAGCGCCGAATTTGAAATAAAACTGTTTTACCACCTCACAGACAGCGTGTATTTTCTTTATTACATAAAGACACCCTACAGAGTTTCTTGGTTTAAATACTTGGAGAACCTAAAGAAAAAATCCTCATCTGTTCTTTCATAATCTAATCTAAGAAGCTTCTCTCTCTCTGTATCGTCCTGCTAACAAACCTAGCAGCTAATTAAACAGCATCTTGGCTAGAATTTTATCCTCATGTAGAAGCCTTGACTGTAATTGCATCTTTCATTGCAGAGGCAATCTTTATATATGACTAATTTTATATATATATATATATACACACACACACACATACATATATGCTTTACCCAATAGCTGCACTGGCATGCAACCTTTTCAATGTTAGGTAAACAGTTCCTTGTCCTCTAACCACATAATTTCTTTACATATAAAAGTTCTATTTCATGCAGATATATCGGTTACTGTATTTTTAAGTGTACACGACTGAGAAAATAATTGATTACTGACTTTTTTTCGATTAAGATTAGCTACAGTGGCAACTCACTTGAGTGGATTGCACAAGTCTGTTTGTGAGTTTTGATATCATGCTATTGGTGTTTGCCTTCTAGGTAAAAAGAAGGAATCCCAGATCAACAGTAGTACAAATGGAAACAAAGAAATAAAAACGTCCAGGTATATATTTATCAAAATAAATAGTACCTCACCTAGGAGATGCTATTCGTTTTTTCTGGAAGGAATTTTACTATTAGCAAAGTCGTGTCTGCCGCTTGATTTCAAGTGAATCTCTGGTCAGAAATCAGATAAAACTGCCAAGCAACAGCTTCAGTGCAATTGAAACAACTGAACAGTTCCAACAACTTGAAAGTGCAATCAAGGATGACCTCCCTGTTTTGTAGCTGCCTCTTCATTGATGGATTCATTGAGTAACAGCTACATAGAAAATGGCAAGTTTCTTAGAAGTTCTAACCTGCTCATAAGCACATTTACAGTTTTGTTTGAGTTACTTCAATCAGCTGTGACTAACACAACAGAACTGTCAGCCAGATGGATGAGAGCTGACAGTCCCTAATGGGTTGAACAAAGAGGAGGTCTAGATTAATGTAATTCCATCACACTGATAACACCGAAATCTGTGTCTCAGATTCTTGTCACATGTGATTTCACATACAAACTGAAAAAGCAGAGGAGATCCATTAAATCCCTCTGAACAAAACATCAAAATCCAAGACCATCATAGCTGTTTCTGAATTAAGTGGTTTGGGATACTGTTGGATACTCTTAAGTAGCAAGAGTTTTTTAATCCTGCAAGGATAAAAGCACTTTGCAAACAGTGTAGCAGAACTTATTTTTGTACTGAATCCTTTTCACAGTTGGAATGCTAGCAAAACTTGATATATATTTTTTCCTTACAGGACACCATTAGTAAAGCGTTTAATTCACTCTTGAACATGTCAGTGCAATTTCTCTGAAAACTTCTCTTTCCATAAAGCTGATAGCACCTTGGCTAGTATTTAAATATTTACATTTGAAAAGGAACATGATCCTGTCATTGATACTAGTTAACTTCAATACACCAGACCACAAAGAGCAGCAGCCCAAAATCAGGCTGTAATATGCAGAGGTGTTGACTTTGACCAGACAAGCAGGGAGCAGCTTCAGCCATCTGCCTCTAGTCTTATCATAATCTTTGAGTCAGTGCCCCGATATAGGTACACAGATAACAACACCCAGCACACCAGATGAGTAATTCTGGTTAACATATGTTCAGTGGAAGCAAAGATACAATCCTTGCTGACATGAAGAATAAATAAGAACTACATGTGCATTGGAATACTGTAGCACAGCTACATCCTATTTTTTTTTTTTTTTGAGAAACTAATTAATTAGAGGTGAGAAGAAATCAAAATGCCCAGCCAATAACAGCAGATTTATGAGAATACACAACTGAAGGTAGATGGAAGAATTCGGCATAAAGGTACAGTGAAAGGCCACAGCCAGGTTAACTCATTTGCTGAGCTCTCTCCTTACCAAGGAACCTTACTATGATTAAATATAGAATTAACAAAAATTGTGGTGCATATCTTTTCAGCACTGATTTTTTTTTTAAAATATATTTATTGTAGTGTGGAATTATAATGCCATCTACTGGAAATTTTCTGTTCTACACTAGAAATGGTTAGAACACAGACAGAACAAGTCAGGATTGCAGACTGGGTTCAGCAACAGTCTTTTTGTTGTCCTGAATATAAAACGCCCTGAGAGGGTCCTACATCGGACTTGGGGCAGAAAGATATGCAAGTACACCATCTTCAGTTGCTCCAGAATCCCACTGTGCTTCAAACAGATTGCCTGTCCGAAGAAGGGCAATGAAGCTGGTTAAGGGTCTGGAGCCTAAGTCTCATGAGAAGCAGCTGAGGGAGCTGGGGTTGTTTAGCTTGGAGAAAAGGAGACTCAGTGGAGATATTATTGTTCTCTACAACGACCTGAAAAGAGGTTGTAGCAAGGTGGAGGTCAATATCTTCTCCCAAGTAACAGGAAGAAAAATGGCCTCAAATTGCACCAGAGGAGATTTAGATTGGACATTAGGAAACATTCTTTACCAAAAGGGTTGCCAAGCACTGGAACAGGCTGTCCAGAGAAGTCCTCATCTCTGGAAGTATTTAAAAGACATGTAGGTGTGGTGCTTACGGACCTGGTTTAGTGGTGAACTTGGCAGTGGTAGGTTACTGGTTGGACTTGATGATCTGAAAGGGCTTTGGCAACCTAAAAAACTGTGCTGGGGCAGAAAAATCTCTTAATCCCCTGTAAACTCTGTAGTTGTCAGAATAGTTTCTACATCTCCAACACATCCATCCCCACAGCGTGGAGTCAGCACATATGATTGAGGACTTTTAAGTCTCAGAGAAGTAACGTTCATCTACTCCCTTGTTTGCTGTCATCTCAAGTTGATTGGACAAACTACTTCAGGACGTGGGTTTTGTTTTTTTTTCAGGAAAGAATTGTTTGCATCTTATATGTCCAAAATCATGAACAGGATACTCTACTTTGCCACACTCTTCACAGGAGACAGCAAATGCTGACATTGAGATTGCCAGATAATAACCAGTTTTGTCTGGTTGCAATTGAACTGATCTTTACTGAATTCAAATTTCATTCTTTTGTGGAGGAAATTTAATTAATAGTTTAGGTGCAGGGAAAAGGAGCATACTTTTCCTGCTGTAAAAATTTCCAGACTCCCTTGTGCAAGCAGAACAAGTATGGGTGTAACACGATGGTAAGCCGGAAGCCAGTTTTACAGTACTATGACTGCATTCCTCATGTGCTCCTGTTCTCCGTAAAGATTTGTCCCTACATCTCTGTTAAGCAGCAATGGTTCAAAAACCATGCAAGCAGCGTGCTTAAGAACTGCAGCATTCATTAAGCTGACTAGTTAAGAAGCTATGTCCCACAGAATGGTGCTACACATGTTCTCAGATTCCTGTGTTGTTACTTGTATGGACAGCACCTGTAATCATTCACGTGAGGCCAGAATGACACATCACTGTCATATTTGGTTTCTAAAAAAATAAGCAGTTTAGAGTCCTTATTTTTCAGTATGGAGTCTAATGCTGTGTTATTTTTTTTACATCTGGATTCTACTTCCATAATGCCACAAGGTGGCCTCCACATAATACAGCATTATCATCACATCCTTTACAGAAAGACATACGAAAGCATGTTTGTGCTTTACTGCAGTATCGGTAACAGACTACCACAAAACAACATTCCTTTATTTGTATGTCAAGCTCAAATAGTTCACATGCTGTATAGAATTGGTTCCCAAGAGACAGGAGGTTAAGCAACACAAAACAGCTGCAAGTGCTGGAGTAGGATGTTCTACCAGAGAGAAGCCTGTTCAGGAACCAAGCAACACGCTCACAGAGCAGATCCACAAGTTGTCTGCCCTGCAGAGTCTGAGAAATCCTGAATCTGACATGCAAAGCGATGCTCTAATTCAGAGAGCCTTAAGCAGTTGCTTAAATTATGCTACAGTTGCTTCTCTGCTAGGAGAACCTGAAGAAATAAAGGCCAAGAGCAGCAGAGATCCTCATTCTGGCTGGAAGTTTAACTATTTCTGGCCTATCATGAAAGTTGATGCTAGTTTTCAAGGGAGTGAATGACCAAAGGCCAAAGATTGATTTGCATAATTTCAAAGCCCATCTTTCCCCACTTTTCTTTTTTGTGGAAGAGCTTTATCTTACACAATTTATAGTGGGACTTAGAAGTATAACAATGCAAGGGAAATTGGAATAGCAATTTCTAGATGATATTCTTTTTGGTTTATTAAATATGTTGTTACAAAAACTATTACAATGTGTACCATTACCAAATCTGGATTCAAACTAAATATGAAAGTAGTAAAACCTCTGAACTCGCATTATTTGACAAAGCAAAAGAAACAAAGCTGGGCCTTAAACTAATTTTTTTATTTACAGAGAAAATTAGTAGCTCTGGATTCAGTTGGCTATTTCTTGATCTCAGAAATGATTCTGCAGTGTTTTGGTTTTTTTTCTGAAGCTTTAGCTACTCCTACTACTTACCTTCAGCAGTAGCTGTAGAAACATTTTTTTTAAACACATTCTGGCTGTTCTTGAGAATTTGAGAACTGTAACTGTCCTTGGCTTTCGGTTTCTCTGTACACACCTTTCTTGTACACTGGCATTTGAGATACATAACTGTACATGTGCACAGCTGATACCTGAGTTTACCAGCTGCTACTTCTTTGAAACTCAACACTTAGAAGAATAACTGATGATAGCTTTTCCTATTGTCTTCTTTCATTGTACTGGCCAGTACTTCTTTTGTAACTCTTTTCAAGCTATTATTGAAATAAGCAACTTTTTTTCTTCTACCCTTCAATCTTTGCCTTGTTTATCTGAATGAAATAATTTGGAGGTGCATTACACCTCCATTACACTGTAAATAAGCTAAAGACAGGATTCATATTTAAAGTGCATTCCTATTTGTGTGGGCCTGTATGCTGAATCAGACTGTGCAAGTAAAGGCATGCCTTGATGAGCCAGAGTTCGTACATCACAGAGAACTGCTCAAATGAACCACTGTGGGGAACTGCACACATTATCTATCATTAATCAATGGCAAACAAGCTAATTTTCTATGCGTTGTTACATTGCTATTCAGTGTGTTAAACAGTCTCATTAAAGAAACAATTAGCAGCTTCGCAATATGCAGTAGTAGTTCCTGTTTGACTCAAATATATCTGTCAGCCTTAGACTACAGGTAAGTAAGAGTCCTATAGGAGTATAGTGATTATTTCTATATTATATTAATCTTTCTTTTTTTATTATTTTAATAGTTTAGCCTGAAGCGGGATTTTCTATTTCTCAGATAAGCACTGTGGGGTTAAATGAAATAATTTTTAGATTTAAAATACTAGCTTTGTCATATAAAATATTTGTAATTGCAGCATGACGTGTTGTACTTGCCACATGATTCATGGGTTTGGATGCATATGTCTCCTTCCTCCTTAATTTTTTGAGCCATGTAAGAATGGGTTATTTTTCTATGTCTCATATATTTTTGGAAAAAATAATACCATAAGTCACCTTGTAATGCCTTTTCCTCCCCTCTAGCTACTTGCTTTCATTATTTGTAAATGAAAATATGTAACCATATTTGACAGCAGGCTCCTCTGGGAAGCTCTGTAATATATAATGGCTAGTAAAATCCAGGGCCCACTGGAAGTAGTAGCTTTGACACAGCTAGCAGAAATCCTGAATTTAATTTTGTGTTTTGGTTTTAGATTTTTATTTTAGGCAAATAAAGTAACTATGACCTACAAAAAGATTATTGCAGGATTTCATTTATGACTTTCGCTGTTTTCTGCAAGCCTAAAGAAGCCTAAGCATCTTAAAAGTGGTGGTCACTCCAGGTGACAAAGACTCTGGTGTGTAGTTTAGGCTTACTCTTTGCAAGTGTAAAGATATGCTTTTAATTATTGACATGTTAAAATATTGGGAAGAGGAAGCAAAATCAAATAACTCCCAGGGCTGCTTTGTATTCAAGCAAGAGTTGAGGGGATGGGCGGGTGGGATGGAGAGGGAAAGAAACAGTGCATAAAGTCTTAAAAATATGTATTACATTGAGCTCCTAAGTAATACCTGTTTAGAAAAGAAGAAATAACCCCTTCAAACAACAAACCAAATAATAAGTACCAATCTGGTCGTCTCTGAAACTGATAATCCCTTTCTCTATAAAATAATGTGATGCTTGATGAAACAGCAACTGACTTGTTACTGGCTGCAGCACAGCTACCTGGAATAGGAGCATTCTTCAGCAAGGCCACAGAAAGCTCGAGCTCAGGTGAACCACCAGCAAGTCCCACCGCAGGCTTTTGCACAGCCCATTATCTGGCTGGACAGTCTCTGTGGCAGACAAAACATAGGGAGATTAGAAAGCTTGAGCTTGTGCATTTAACATTAGAAGATTCCCCTTGCATACAAAGCACACAGTGGCATCTTAGCCTAGAACAGGCAAATACAAGAAAGAAAAGCAGATTCTTTTATAACTGAATCATTGACACAACTTGAGATGAGTTTGCAATATCTCCTAAGGGAAGTTCTGCTACGAAAGAATTCTACTAAGGGTTCAGCAAAAGGGTCTCTTAGCAGAGGCAATGCTTTGTCTGAAGCTCAAACAGAACAACAGATCAAGGAGCAGTGCTGCAGCTCCACACATGCCACAACTCTGCATGGCTCACAGCTGGCAGTGCCATGAGGAGAAAAAGCAGTATATGAGACAGTAGATGTGATTGAGGCTGTCCTTAAAGCAGCATTTGCTGTTTATCTTCCTTTTATCTCACACTAGATGTGGGAGCAAAAGGTAGGGCTTGCTGGAGCCATCCAACTCAAATCAGTTCTTCCTCTCACTCAAGTCTTTCATTGATGAGACAGTAAAATTCAATTATACTGCTGCAATGTCAACTAAAACGATACTTTCCTCAAAAAGTATAATGCTTCTAAACACCAGTGAAGGTATTACTGCAGACCATTAAAATCAGTTCAAGTTCTGAATACATTTCCTGGCCAAAAGACAACTTCAAGTAAGTCTGAAAAATCAGTTAGTTATGCTGAACACCAGGAACATGTGGGCTGCAGTAACTTGGAGACATAGAGTAATGAATAGGAACTGCTCTATAAGGTATGAAAAATAGAATAAGCTTAATAAATACTACAAAGCAACCACTGACCAATCCATTTTGTCAGGAAAAAGGTATTAATGAGGATACCAAGACCTGTAGATTAACAATTTCTCAATACAAAAGCCTATTACAATCAAGATTTAGATTTGGTGAGTTTATGAATGATGTCTTGCAGTTCCTTTTACATAAGCACAATCCTTGACTGTTTCAACCAGACTGGACTTGAAGGAGTCACCGGGGCTAAATGCTCATTTTCCAGAGCTCAGAGAGATCTATCAAATGAGGAAACAATATCTGAAGTATGTATGCCAAATCCTGCATGCAGAAATGCTGAAATACGTTTTGCTGGTCCCCAAGGTAAAAGCTGAAGTTAGCAAGCTGCCAGTTGTGAAAACGGCTCCAAGGGCGTTCTCTTATTTACAGCCCTCATGAGTAGTGTGGCTGAGGTCACAAACCAAATATTCAGACACTGTGGAAAGTAAACTAAATCACAATACACTAAAATCCTAAAAAAAACCCCCAAACATTTTGTCATGTCAGACTCTTTGCTCAGACATTCTTATGTCCCCTTTTTAATGACAAATCAGTAGTAGCATTTGTTATCATCTGGCCACAGCGCTACTTTATGCTGGAGACAAGTACATTCTAGTTTGTTGTTTTGGGTTGAGTTCTGGGTTGTTGTTTGTGTTGAGGTTTTTTGGATTTTTTTCTCCTTTCTTGTTTTTAGCTTCAGTAGCAACTTTATCTGTTCATCTGGAAAGTAGCTAATCTGCTTTTTGAATCAAAGAATTGTGAGATGGAAAGAATCCCTTTAGACATGTTAAGGGATATGACACCAATAGGAGCATAAATGTATTGGAATGCAGAGGAAAGTGCAAAAGATGATACTTCTGCACAGCAATGAGTGCATACATGTGCTTACACAGCATTGTGTGAACAAGACATGTCCTCACTCTGCCCAACTCCCTCATTATTTTGTGTGGTCAGAAAACCCCGAAAGACTGAATTTTCATTTTCTGCAAGCTTATAAGAGGCATCGACAAATTTAAAGAATTGTACTCAGAGAGAGAGGTAAGATGGGTGAAGAGGGAAAAAACCCCAATCCAAAGCAACAAACCTCTTAAACCTCTAAGCAGCAATCACTAGCTTACCATTTGTAAAGGTTCCAAACTGCAGGCATTTTTAATTAATACTAGTAGAACACTGGTGTTTATGTTCAAAAAACATTTATATACACACACTCTTAATACACCAGCTTCATCTTAAACCTCCTGACTGAAACAGCCATTACATTAGCATGCATCATTATGCTTCTCTAGTGTTAATCTAAGGAGTAAACCAAGTGGTAGCATCCACAGTTGCCCAGCATAGGGCATAAGACTCTTGAGTTTTCACAGTTCGATGCCACTAAGCTGATAATTTGTTTTGTAGTGAGAACCTGGAAGACTTGAGGTACAAGACACCACTTGGGAAACTAGGTGTGCCAAATATGAAGGCATTTTATTCTCACTTGGATAAGTGACAAGCATGTGGAGCTGGGAATTCAGCCAAGCAGATGTGCCCCAACGTGTCAGAGGGGTGGGAAAGCAGCAACTGAGAGGAAACGTGACTGCTCTGTGAGCAGTAAGTCTCCAGCCGTCCTTTGTGAAGTGCCTCATTACCGTGGATTAGGCACACAGGACTGGAAAGACTTCCAGTATCATCATACCCCAATCACCCAACAATCACAGGCATCCTTTTCAGGTGATAGGAACTTTTGTACTGTATCTTAAACACTCCCCTAGTTTTATGCAAGTCAATTCCCTACATTGCCAACCAGGAAGACACACATCAGCCACAGTCTGGCAGTCTGGATTAGAGTTTGCCTGTGTTTGAGCCCTCAATCCCCTTTAATAATTACTGATACCACCACTCAGAGGGCAGTATTTTTAGAGGTATCCTTGCAGCAGTACTCTAGCATCCAATTAAAAGGACATTTAGAAAACTTACTCTTCAGAATTCCCTCTCTGCCCTCTTTATCCAGAAACACCTTAACTGTAACATCTTAAAAAAAAAAAAAAAAGGCAAATTAATTTTTATTTATAAGTAACAAAAAGGTTCACCATTCATTCTCTCTGATTAAAAAGTCAAGCTTTTAGTTACTAAAATACAAGGCTGAGAACAAAACCTGCCCACTAATTCTTTAGTTCTGCTTTGCTTTACTGCTTTACTAATTTGCTTTACTGCTTACTTTACTTGCCTAAGCCTTAAAAAGCTGAAAACAAAGTTTTAACACTATTTGTACAATGGTGGTTAATACAGTTTACTATTTTCTGCAGCTGGAACATGAGGTGGCACAGTCATCCAGAAATGAACTAATGCAGCAAGGTTTTTTTTTCCTTTTCAGTCAGAAACCTAATGTTATTTTAAGCAAACACATAAATGCCTATGTCTTTAAGCTTCAAGACAAAGTACTATTAGCAGACACAGAAAGTATTAAGAGACTTCTCTCCAAACCGAACACACAAAATAGTTCCTTTCTGCATTAATTGTAGCAATTTCATCAGAATGGAAAGAACAGTTTTAGTTTCTCACAGCCAAGACTTGTTAAGACTTCAACTCCTCAATAATCCATCATTCCACTTTTATCTAGACTAAGTAGATAATAGGACAGCTGATTCACATGTGATAAGACAATTCAACAGTAATGAAATGTGCTGTTGTCCTAACAGCTGCCTGTATTTGTGCAATTTCCCCATTTAAAACCAAACATGCCACAGGCTTCTTGTATGTGGCAATCCTCTGAAAGTGTCTCTAAAAATTATTTAACTCTTACAGAAAAAAAGTTTGTTTCATGCAGAAGAGATGTAATGAAAGCCTGTTGTCACAAAAAGACCAGCTATTTTTCTGAAGCTGGAATACTTATTATGTTAAGTCTTTCAATCCACAGAGTATCTGAAATAAGAGTGAAAGTGACAACTGCAAGATCCAAACATAATTCAGGCTTTTCAAAGTGAAGTTCAATAGATTAAATACAACTTGACAAAGAGGCATCAAAGTAAATTACAAGAGCTATTTGAAACTGTCTGCAGGTCACTTTAAAGTATGATACTAGGGTGCGTACGTATTTCAACACTTACACCTGTAAGAGCAGGTAGTCTTGGAATGTAATATTATCTTGATATTTACATTTGGTTTAATTGTTTCACAATTCACATAATGCTTATGTAAAAAAAAAAAGTATCAAGGATATGAATAGAATTTCAGTAAAATCCATTGGTTCTGTTTATTTGAAGCCTACACATATAGAAAACATCCTCCTTCCCAAATCCACAGAAAACTACTATTCACAGAACTTTATCAAAACAAGTCAGAAGCGTACTTGTAAAAGCATTTTATCACATTTTGGCAGCTATCATTTTCCAGAGGGAATTAAAATAGGTTTAAGCATTTAAATTAAGGAATAATGGAAAAATATAAAGGTGGAAAACATAAACATGCCATCCTTGTATTTTGTTACAGCAGAGCACAGAGACCCCAACAGTTAGTTGCTCATCTACACTTTAGTTAGTGCTCAAGAGTAATGACTGCCTGAATTGAAGCAGTGTTCCATATAAATCAGAAACAACTATGCAACACATTCAACCTGAAAGTAGCAGATCTCATTTTACAGCAATGTGATCAGCAGCTACAATTTACATAAAGAGATTACAAAAATCCAGTCAGTATGAAAACAGAAATATGCTAGATCTGCAATAGTTGAAGACTATGTGAATATTTCTATTTTATCCCTTTAAGGGACAGTGCTATACATCCTGTCTCCCTGACAGCAGGTTAGTCTAGCTAATAAGAATCCAGTTTAGTACTCAATGCAAAAAACCAAGAAGAAATAGAAACAATACTGCAGCTATGGTTATTTAGAATGAAAACACTTTATTTTTTTCCAACAAGGTTCAAAGTCAAACTTGCATCTGTGAGTGCCCACTTCAATTAGTAGCTATTAACAAAATTTGTGTGAAAAGTTTTAGAGATGAAAAGTTTTCACAATTGCTTCAAAATGAATCTTGTTAAATAGTTAGCCCCGTGTTTTGTCTAGAGTTCTCATCCTCCCCTCCCCCCCTTCTAAAAATAGACACTCAAAGGATATTTAAACTAAAGAGGAATAAATAACTTCATTAAGACTTGAAGAACAAATGTGGAAGCAGAGAGAAAAACACTTGCATTTAGTCTCCTTCTGAGACACACCAAGCCATTTAACTCATAGACTAAACATAAATTGTCTAAGGAAGGATAATATAAGCATTAAAAACACAAGCATGCTCAATCTATTTTCTCTGTGAATGTTTATCTGTAGCCTACAATGATTACTGTGTGTAGGATAGTAGACTGAAGAGAAAAATTAGACTACGCTGTCTGGCTTTTACAAAGGCTATTAAAAATGGCTTCATTTTTTTTTCCTCCTCTAATGCAGCATCAACTCAATATAAAGTTCCTTACATAAGAATCAACTGCTTTCACAAAATTAAACATTTGCATTGTGAAAAGTTGGAATAACTTCACACCAGTAGGATGATTTGCATGGTTTTGTATTCTGAAATAGTTGACTATGAAACACCTGTTTCACTTTGTACCAGAAAACTCAGCACAAAATATAGCTGCAAATCTCCACACTTAGACAGATGTTCAGTCTTCTGTAAAACTGGAAGATCTGGCAAGATGAACTGGCAAAAGCAACCATTTGCTAATTCAAAATGTAAGCTTAGATACTTTCAAGTTTCTACACACAAAAATGTCCACTCATTCAAGAAAAAAAAAGAATCAACACATCACAAATTAGCACTATAGCATCCATCTTCAAAACCTTTCTCTCTTCAATGCAAAATGTGTAAAGACTTCTAACTCCAAACTTGCCTGCTTCAGATGCCAGACAGTGAAAACACAGCCTGCTTTACATTATGGTATAACGCAGTGGGGCTGATGTCCCTCTACACAGCACATGTGTACTTTTTTGTCCTTTCCTATTCTCCCAGCCCCCCTGCACCTCAAGTGTTAAAACTGTGATAACAATAAAGCAGCCTACAGGAAGGGAGAGATCATTTTATTTATATCTCACTGCAGAAGGTAAGCTGCTGGAGGCTAATGCTAATTTTTTTAATACCAGCAACAATCTGTAAGCACTATTAAGTAGCAGTACCTGTGTGATATGAGTACTCTTTACTGAGAAATAGGTGTAACTCCTTCAAAACTGAGACATACATAATCATTAAGACATGCTAACTTCTTATCCAGCTAATTAATGGGGTAGCTTTTTCTATCTCCACTCTTCAGCAAGCTCTAAGCAATACCTAAACTTTGACTCTTAGTTACAAAACACTGGATTTTCTTTTTCCTTAACTCTGCAGAAAGAGAAAGATTGCCAGAAGGATTCTTCAGTTTCAGTTTAGGGAATGGGTAAGTCCTAGGTCACACTTCAAATAAGTACTCTTTAAGCAATACAGCCTTAAGTATTTTCAGGGGACATTGAGGCAAAAGACACACTGTTTTTCAAAGATATTAGTTTCTTATCAAATAGTATAACATGAACAGCTTTGTGGAGGAATCCTTCATCCTCAAGTACATAAGTGCTTCTGCATAACAAGAACATATAGGAAAAGGATTAATTCTGCTTGATTCTTAAGACATATCCTAGAAACAGCATTTTCAGAAAGTATCACATGATAGCACTTATGCATATGATAGTTCATAAACTTAATTCTTGGATTCACTGAGACAACTATATGGAATTAATGGAGTTATACAGCTAGTAAGACATTTTACTCATGTCCTTTGACCAGATATTACACTTGTACATTCTGTAACAGCAAAACTGATTCCTAGCCATTTGAGAACTAAAGAGAATACAAGAAGCTGAGCCTGAATATAGTGTGAATAGTTTAAATTAAGATCATGACACAAAAATAATTTCGTAACGGAGACATCGGAATCCTGTTCTTACAGTCTAGTAGCTGCCTGAAAACAGTAAGAAAATTCATTTAAAATAAGGCACAGATACTGACAATGTTTAATACTGTATTATTGATGCTGTCAAAATACAACTTTTGGCAGTTAAAAAGAATGCACTATTTTATTAGTAATTTCTCAATAACAATCCTCAAGTCAATCTTACCTTGCCTCTAGAACAAAAGCACCATCCACAGTTATGATTTGGTAACTCCATGACCACATACAAGAATTCATTAAAAGTCCACGTATTTACATCTACAGTCAAGCCAGTTTTTTAAGTACTAGGGTATCCCTTTAATCAATTACAACTATTACTTCTATTATCAGAAGTAAATGGCCTTGACTTACTTCATTTTGTCCATTAAAAACACCACAAGAGAAAAGATCTGAGTTTCCATTACCTTTACAGTATTCTCCTTGAGGAATAATCTAAGAGCTTCAGCAATTGCTACCCAAATTATGAAGCTAGACTCTATGTTACTTTTACATTTAATTGGTCAACAGAACAGTAAAGTAATACAAGAATGTTGTCATACTGTAGTTTCTTTAAATTTTTAACTGACAGCAAGAACATTTGAAAAGTTCTATCTCAAACTCTTTTGAGCATGAAATATCTCTAATGATAACTAGCAAAAATAATTTGGCTGTGTGCATGTCTCCAGATTGTCCCACAAAGTTATCGAGTTTGGGATGTCCCAGAAACTTTTCTCTGTTAACTGACTGCCCTGGGAAGTGCGAAACCTTTGGATATTCAAATAACCAAAAGCACCAAGTTCTGATGACATTTCTACTTGGCCGTTAGAAGTCAGCAATAACAATATGTAAACTAAATACAAAATGAAGCATCAGGAGGTCTAAAGTTGTTGACCACTACAGGACTTTAAAATTCATTTATTTAATCTGTAAAGCAAAAACCACTTGGGGCTATCAAAAGACTTTTCTCCTGCACAGCAATAAAAGTGCACATGCTTAATGCTAGGTATGAGAACAACCCTTGTAAGTACTTAGTTTTCTAAGAAAGTAGATTTGGTCATACATGCTGTGCATGTATATCTGTGTTTTAAGTAAAGAGCTGGCACTTCATAAGTTTTAATTGAAAAAGCATTCTTTCTAATCACAAAATTAAAAAAGGCAACAGCAAGCCTAAAATCAAGACTCCCTCAGAGCTATTAAGGTATAGCTTTTAAATTAAAATAGAACAGCATAGCAATATGACAGCAAAAGAACTTATAGCTGTATTCTCAATGCTATTGTTGGTATAAATTTGCCATTACTGATCAGGCTAGAACTTAATTTTGCAAAAGCTCTTTGTCAGTTTCTTAAAGGAGGTAGTATAAAAAGGATGTGATCTGAATAACATGGCCTCACCTGGCTGTAAACATTTCAAACAATAGACATAAATATCTATGATAAAAAGTACTGCGGAACAGATTCTAGAAATTGGTATTTTTTGAACTTGAAAAGAAAAAACAGTAGATATATTTAATATATTTACTTATTTGCATGTAGTTTAAATGATACAGAACAAGATTACTGTGTTAGAAATCCACATACAATATAAAAACATTTGTTAGACATAAATTCACCATTCTGCTGACATTTGCAATAACTGTTTATCCAAGCTTAACTTCAGGTATTTATAATATTTTTTCATACATGAATCTTTGTATATGTGCAATATTTCATTAACTACACAATGTGAAACCCTGATTTTTGTCATTTTTCATCACAATCATGAACATAATAGCTATTTGCATCTTAACACATTGGCTTTTCAAAACACTAGTAATTAAGGCATCTTTGCTGTATAGTTTCTATTTAGTGCAAACAAAAACTGTCTTTAATAATTTGATTAAAACATAGAAGTAACTGAATATCCCAAAGATGGGGTTTTTTTAATGTAATTGGAAGATAGTTGTGCATTTTGGAGTTCTCTTGTGAAAGAGACATTTAAAAGCTCTTAATGCTGATTGCTTTTGTTGGTTCCTTATAACTGGTTCTGCTGTCTTGCCTTCATGACAGTATAATTCATCTTCTTTTATGCGATGTTGTAGGAAAATACAGTAGCATTTAAATGAATACCTAGTAATTGAGTGAATCCCAAATGCAGCAAAGGCATACAGTTTTCATAGCGCACTTTCACCTCACTGAAGTAAAAGTTGCTCCTACTAGACATTTTTCCACTTCAATGTGAAGTAGATTGCTAGGATTTTGTTAGTGGTTTCATTAAACAGCTTGACAGTTCAGTTCTCTTCTGCCAGTATTTCTCAAAAGGCTTTCTGTACGTATTTCAGGGATACTTTAGGGGATTGTTTCACCACATGAGCACACATAGTTTCTCAATCATGTCAGTGTAGCTGTAATAAATAAGCATTTACATCCTAGAAGGAAAAAAAAAAAAAGGAGAAAGACTTTGTCACATTATTTATAGCTGTAATATCAACTCTATGTCTGAAGCGGGGTAACTAATCAGGACCATAACACAAGAATAATTATATTAGGTCAAATTTCAGAATAAGTTATCTTCATGATTACTTTCAATTAATGCTTTCAATGACATTTCTCTATCTACTAAAAAGCCTGCAAGAACAGCAGGATTAGTTTACAAAGCCATCAATTTAGTCTATTATCCCTCTGCTCCCTGAATACACAGCAATGATAATCATCATCATCATACAATCATGTAATTTAAACATGTCAAGTGTGATATTCCTTCACCCAATCCCTCCAACACTCTTGTACCCAATCCTTCCAACATTCTTGTACTGCTTTTGCTCCTGACTCTCTCAGGTGACCATGGCCACAATCTATCCTGATATATATTAAGAAGCAGGCAAATGAACATAAGGGGAACCTGAATCCTAGAGAAACAAACTGACACTAGCTGTTATGTTGATCTAGCAAAAGAACTAGGCAGTCAATGTTAGATACTCTCACAGCTCTACCAGTTGGGAGTTAGAACACAGTTATTCTGCATCCCGCTGACAAACTCTGCAAGGAGCTCTTAATTATCCTTGTAGAGATACCAAAACTGAAGTCACGGGTGCACAGCAGTCCCAGAAAAACAAGATATAACTTATTTGTTTGATACATCAAAATAGACCAATTCTGTAGGCAGAGAATTGTGGATTCCACAAAACTTCTTAAGATGTAAGTAAAAGACGTTAAGTTCTTTTCAAGTTCACTCAAATCCTGCACATAACTAACCAAGTGTCTGCTGTAAGCTCTTTCTCACTTGTCTACCTCCACCAGGTCTCTCCATGTGGAGAGGTTTTTTGCTTAGCATAACTCTTGGTGCCCAACCTCAGAAAGCCCTGTTACTAGAGACGAGAACAAGCAGCAAAACATGCATCTACCAGACACCCTCATTATATTACTGACACCACAACCTACTGAGAAAGGCAAACAGGGATTTGGCTTAGATAGATCTGCTCTTCTGCTCTCCACAAGTTCATAATTTTCTAAGCATTAGGTCAGCAATAAGCTTTAAAATTTAGTATGTTGTCACTCGCCCCGTCACCTGATGTGTAAGTACTAATGACATTCCTGAGCTAAGATTCTCCATTCTGCCTCACACTTACAACCATGGGTACAACAGATTTCAGAGAAAACATCTGTCTTTTCCACAGTCTACCTACTCATCTGAGCCCTTTTTTACATCAATTTTAAGGCTTATTACTATTAGCTACTTTGTTATTAAGGAGATGCTTCCTCTGTAAAGAACGAAAAAAGGATAAAAAACTATACTCCTATCATCACAGGGAATCCACTCCAGGCTTCTGTAAAAATCATGCAATATGCTTGAGCATTAGTGGAAAATAAGTAAAGGTATTTCTATCCATCCCCAGTTTAGCATAAATAAAACAAGAGGAATACTGCCAGTGATACAACTTCGTTTGCTACTGAACACAACTGGAACTGGATTACCTTAGCTATACTACCAGTATATCCTGGAACCATAGTAAGATGATTCTCCTGTTCCCATAAAACACTCAGCTGTTGTTTTAAAATATGAATATTCCTGAAAAAGAATGAACAACACTTTATAACATATGTAGTATATTTCAGCAGTCTTTTTGACTAAAATGCATTAATACTGCATACAGACTTAGCCTATACAATAGATATTACCACAAGATCTGAAAAATTTTGATCCAACTTCTACAGCATTTGTATAACCCCTGATATGACTATGTTCTACATGTACTAAAACATTGGTCAAAAAAAAACCAAAAACCAAAACAAAACCAAAAACTTGGATTATCCTTAAAGTAAGCTTCCAAACACTATCTATGTCTTATGAACAGAACCACTTTTAAGTACTTTTAAGCTTTTACTTTCAAATTATGAGTATAATTTTGTCTTTTGTAGGCAAGGCTCCTACTGATCAAAATTAAAACATTCTGAGATAAAATAAGCTACAGAAACAAATTTAAATATTTCCCAACACTGTACTCACCCATCCTCTGCCTTTTCTGTATGTGCAGATAGTTCTGACCACCATCTTTTAATGACAGCCTGAAGCCAGTTTAAACCAACTATCACATATCTGTAACAACATATTTTACACATTATGCACTTCATCCTCCACATACAGTATCTACAGGTCAGATAGAGTGTCAAGGTAAATTGGCAAGAAATTAAGAAAGCAACACATTTGCTGTTCTGGAAGAAGAAAAATCTAGACAAATTGGCAAGTTTAAATACTTGCGTACATTTGCCATTTCTAAGTGGTAAACTGAAGTTCTTGTTGAAAAAGAAGAAATTTCTCAGGTATTTTGCCTGAAAACTCTGCCTTGATTTTATGTCATCAAGCATATTAAACCCTTAGTGCTATTCTGTTTCACTGTTTAGGATAAATAAATCTGCGTAAGGGCAAAACCAGTCCTCTCCCCCAAGTCTTTGACCTTGCAGAAAAGTTTTTGCACCTCTAGTTTGTTAAAGGACAAAGACTCACAGGAAAGCTCCCCCTCAGGTAGGCATTCCTGAGAAAGGCAGAGCTGGGAGAAGAGGCAGAGGGAAAAAGAGTCAGAGGACTAAAACCCATTAATTTCCAGGGCTCTGCATAGCCAGGAAGTAATAAGTGTTTTGAAAACTTCCAGAATTGATACTTACTCTTCGTATTTGCTTTTAAGCAGAGACTTCACTAAAGGCAAAAGATCTACACAGCAGCCAACTGAAACATATGCTTTTTCTTCCTGTAAACTTAAAAAACAAGATGTTTCAGAAGTGTTTGAACTCTAATGTTGTTATAGGAGATTCTAATCCCCCACTTTTTTTTTGTTTGTTTGTACCTGTTTGTAAGAACAGGAAGGCAGTCTACTACTACTCCAAGATCTTGTATCCTAGAAACATTAAGAATAAAATCAGAAATGTTACCAAAGTATATGCTTCCACTAGAATTTAAAAAGTATAACAAAGTTACAACACTTAAGGAACTGCTGAAAATACTGCAGCATATTTGGGATTGCTATTATTTTAAGAATATAAAAGAGACACTTATTTTACCTCACTAAGTAGGCTACCAGTTCACTTATACTTCTCCTTCTCCAGAAGGTTAAAGCTACATTCAGCCTCAGATTCCTGCTGAAAAGAACTTGAGCCATAGTTTCATGGTCCTGAGAAACCTATATGTTTTTTAAAATATAAAAGAAGTTTGCCACAAGTTAAGTAGCCAGGAATAACACAATAAACTGCTCTAATACAGTAATCTAGTATATGAAAATACACTTTTCTACCGGTATGCTGATGAGTTTGTTTTAGAAATTTAGCTGACAATGGCCTTAAATCCACAAATTTCCCTTAGAAGGGGACAAAAATATTAAACCTACTTTACGCCAAAGCTATAAGAATAAGGTTCGTATCTCTTTACCACCTAAAGAGAGGTATCTAATAATTAAATAGAGCACTCATGAGCATCAAACTGTAATTCTTATGAACTCTGAGAACTTTTTACTCAGATGATTAATAATTTTGACACAATTTAAACATAAATAACTACATGTTCCAAATTCTGACAGAAAAGCTTCATTTCTGAAAAAAGCTAGTTCTCTGAATGAAGTTCAGGCGTTTTATTAAATAGACCTTGGATTGGAATGAACACTGCAGAGCCACACACATCTCTCCAACCAGTTAAGTAGTTAAGTAGTCATCTGTGTTCAGTGATCTAGTCCTTAGTTTCTCAGAGAATGAATCCTCCCCAGTATCCATTTCTTTACCTTTCTTTCTGCAACCTCTTTAACTGTAGCTATTCTGCTGCTCCTTTCCTGAAACTATCAAATTAAACAGTGCAGGATGCCACAGACTTGCACCTTCAGTCCACCGAACTCTCAAGGTTCTCTTCATAGAAGCCCAAACTTACAGCACCAGGAAAAGACAGCATGGTGATAGTCTTTGATCTTATCTTGCCTGCCATGCCTCAGGGACTTCAATGGCCTTCACTGTCACAAAACCCATTTCATTTAAATGTATGACCTTTTAGCCAGATTCAGGAGCCCTGAAAGCATCTACTACATTTCCTCAAGCAATCTTAACAAGAAATACAGCCTTAAACAAACACTTAAGTTAGTTTCACACACACAGAGTTGATACTGCTATTGAAAATTGTCCAAGCCTACCTCACCAGTTTATTCCCATTGATACACTTTCACACTTCTATAAACATGTAAATGGCCATGTGTTCAGTCAGATCATGAAGCCTAAGGAAGTCAAAACAATGTTTTCCTTTGCTGCTGGTACAATTTTAACCCAGTCTAGTCTGGCAGATCTGAGCTTCTGACATGACACAAACATGGGGAAAACTGGCAGGACTATTACTGTTGACAACTGTATCACCATAAACTGATAGATAGTGACTGTAAATCACAAGACCCGAAATTTAAAGAATTGAAGAAAATTAATCTACATGAAAACTTTCACAGTTAACTACCAGGAATACTTTTATTTTAAACTCAAGTTTCTTCAAACGTTACTTACCTCTGAAAAAAATCCACTGTATTTGGAGGAGGGGCCTTCTGTTTGAGATGAGCCAGAGTCACTAGAATTTAGCAAGTGTGTACGACTGTTGTGAAGTTTTGTTGGCAGATTCCCTGCACAAGCCAGTTCATTTTCTTTATTTGCCATGTCACGGCCCCTAGATTTAGGGCACAGTTTCTTTCTGTAACAAGGCTTTGGAGTATAACAATGAACTTTTCTTTTACAATATACCACTTTGAAAAGAGAGAGGGGACTGGTCACCGTTTTTCCAACCGTTATTCTGCAATAACAAAGCAGTATTTTAGTGAAGGTTGCTCTAAACCTAATCAATACTTTACATTATTAAGTTAAAATATATAATTATTAATTCAGTAGTCAACTTCCAGGTTATTGAAAACATTTTTTCCCCAGTATATACTTTCATGACATTTGGGTTATCAGAAGAAATGTCACTAATATTCTTCTCTGTTTTTATTAATGCAGACTTATTACAGAAAGGAACACAAGAACCAAGAATTGTCAGTAAAATCAAGACCTATCTTCCATTTGCGTCTGCTTTGGTGTTGTAATTGATTTCAACTGCTTCTTCCTCCCTACCACCATTGTACTTGAAACTCAGATACTACAGAGCACAGCCATCCTACCTGTTTGTGTATGAAGCCAGCTGTTTTGGAGATTTCTTACCCTGGGAGAAAGGAAACAGAGAAGAAAAAAGCTTTATTAATAAAAAAGGCCCAAACACTCCCATTTATACTATTTAACATTAACAGTAACATTTACATTGTGCACATCAGCAAAACAATGTTATGATCTTTTTTGTTAACACATAGAGGATATTGGCATCTTCACCACTGTTTGAAGAGATCTCACAGTGAGTTTACCTCCCTAGTGCTTCCTCTTTACTCCACTGCCTTACTCTTCAGCCAGCAACACAGGAAAGAGGTTATGAAAACTGGTTTTGAATAGTAAGAATTCAGTGAAAATATGTGTGTTACCAGCCAATGTGGTAGATCAAGCTGTACGATTATAAGACAACAGATCCATTTCAATGCAGGTGTTTCACCGACTCCACCTCTCACTTGTATCATAGAGCTCTCTTGGCAAGAGAGAACTTTTTCATGACAGAATTCCTGTATTTAAACATTCTTGGCTAGATTGCAGAAAAACAGGTATGAATAAAACCGTATCAGTACCTACTGCTCACCTGGACAACACAACGCACTTATGAGTGCAGCCACTGCCTGTGTCTATTGTAATGCATAGTTTTCATAACGTAATTGCTGTTTAAGCTAAAGCTCTATTATCTAAACATGAAGTGCCTAGTAGTGCTGTGCTTCTAGTTTTAGACTGCTCAGAACTACAGACCTGTTTGAATGTTTACTTCAGTTTCATCAGGGGACATAAAAAAACCCAACAAACACTACAACCAGCTCACCTCCTTCATGATCTTTTTAGTGGAAGAAGAGATTCCTTTTCTGCGGAGATCAATGGGATGACCTTCGATATGCAATAGTTTCTGGTTTTTAACATTGTGAGCTTCAGATGCCATAATCTCTCAAATCCCTGTTCTCAAGGGAAAGATATTTAGTTATATTTTAGTTATATTTTCTAAAACATGCAGTCAACTTTCTTCAATTGCAGCTGGCAAAACTAGGTAAAAGAATTCAATTATTTGCAAGATCTTCCATCATATAAATAACCCAAGACATCATTATTTAGCAAATGTTAGCTGGAGGCCTTATCATTAGTAACATGGTGATTAGCATTTCATAATCCCTATTTACCTTTAAAAAAAAATAAAGAAAGGACACAAACCCCAAATCACCCCAAGAAACAGATCTTGTTTTCAGACTAGCTTTGTGTACACTTGCACTGAGGGGTTCCATATGAGGAAGAATTCAAGAAAAGAATAAGGTAATTTATGAGACTCTTTCCTCATACTATGAATTTCATCTGTTGCCTAGAGAAAAATAACTAGTCCCACAACTGCTTCCAAGAGAGAAAGGTACCTAAAAAAATAATTACTTTTTTTCAGGAAGAAGGCAAACTTCCTCAAAATAGCAAAGGTTAAAAAAAATGGAAGTAAAAGATCTTCCCCTTAATTTATTGGCAAATGCACTCCTGTCCATTTTTTTCAACGTACGACTTTGGCTATTTTCCATACTAAACCCCATTATTCTATGTCTAAAGTACTTCGTCTTTGGAAGTATGCAAATATTTCTATAAGAAGCAACACCAAGATTGAGACACTTGTACATATGATTTTGCATTTTTTGGAAGTGATCAGAAAATTTATTGCTCGAGACTGGATTCAACTACTATGTCATCATGGAGCATTATTCTTAAAATGTTTTAGCAAGACATTCTACCCTACTTTTAAAAGACAACGACTTTCCCTAATATTATTGTTTTTTCCCCTAATATTACTGGTTTTTCCCCTAAAAGGTAAAACTCTAGTCCCAACATGAGTGCTCTAATCTCTTCCCTCCACTTTTAGAAACAGCCCTATCCTTTTTCTTCTATGTAGCAGATTTATCCCACATTAAGAACTTCAGTATTTAAAACACTAAGACACTGAGCGCTGAAAAAGCCAGATGGCAAACAGCTTATTAGCCATGAAGATCCTTCTATACGGCATCTAAAGGCCATCAAATAAAATAAGCAGGTGGCAGGCTCAAAACAAGACAGAAGTTGTACTTTAAACATAAGGCATATTAAAATCCATATTTTAAGGTACAGTGGAAGCAAAAAAAAAAGAATCCTTCAAATGTTTCAATTTTCTTTAGAAGAGGATCAGTACTAAAGATCTCATTTGAGATCTCTCAAAAAAGGGAAGATTTATTGACAGAATCCCTTTCCCTGTAAGATAGGACCATCTTGCTCAGACTACAGGAAGCATTGCAAATGGTAGCATTATTTAGGACAAGACCTATAACAGTTGGTGGTCAATACTTTTCCAGATATAAGGCTGGCTCAATAACTTGGCTCTTTTCCACCCTATGGGATGGTTATAACAGAGCAGTTATCACAGTTAGTTCTCTACATTTCCAATTCCTAGTTCTTCCACACCAAGCCTATAAATAAATATTAAAAAAGGGTTTTCCCCCCCTTGAAGTTTAGAAAAAAACCCCAACAAACCAAACAACTTCTCCTCTGCTTATGGTTAAAACCATTTGGACTCAAAATGGGCTATGTATTAAAATCTGAACTTTGAGCACAACACAAAGGTATATGCTGAGCAACTGAACTTTTGAAGAAAATCCCAACCCAACAATCCTAAAATCCAAACAAATCAAGCCTTATATTCAGGCCTATGCCCCTGGTGGTCTAGTGGTTAGGGTGCTGCACTCTCACTGCTGCGACCTGGGTTCGATTCCCAGCCCCCTGGGCAGATGGAGCTCGTTAGCCCTGTAAGGCAATCCATCTAAGAGAAGGTCACTCTAAACAAACCTACGTCCTGAGACCCTCACTGCCACTGTCCAAGCTTGCTCGGCCCCGGCAGATGAACCTCAGGATTAAAGGGTGGGCTCAGTTCAGCGCACGCTGTGTCTCACCTAAAAAATCCACTGCGCAGGCTCGAAGGGTTAATGACCTTTCCCAAATCTTCGCTCGCGAAGACTGGCCATATTATGATGAAAGCAGAAAGGTAGGAGAACTTGGAAAAATCTTGGTATTTTTTTTCATCCTCTTTTTGACAATAAAGCTGAGGGTAAAGCAATAAACTCCAAAAGAATAGGGAGGACAACCTGCAACCACCAGAGCTAACCCCCACAGGATCATCTCATCAGAAGCTAAAAAAAGCCATAATCTCTGTACCTGAAGAATAATTTTTCTGACCACTCCCTTAACACACTACCAGCTTACAATCCTTCATGCCTAACACTGACCTCTCCTTCCTCTTTCTCACTAAGCAGTACGCAGGAACCTGATCGCCAATAAAAGGACAGCACTGTATAACTAGAATGCCCTTTACTTAATAGAAGTGTAAAATATCAGGTTAGAAAAAAATGTCTTACTGAGGAAATTCAATTAGCATGTCAGTATTTAATACTGGGCTCTAAAGAGCCTAAAGCAACATCTCGAAATACCTGAACTAGAGGTATCTGAACTGGAGAGAGAGGACCCTAGAGGGGAAGAAGTTCCCTACCAAAAGTTGCATGTGTCCAAGAAGAAAAATTAAGAGAATTACACTCTTCGACAAATGTGATCTGAAAACATATTACTCTCCAGCCTTCCAGTTGAAAAAGGAAGAGACAACAGAACTATCAATTCTTTCCTTAAAGACTGGTAACAGAAATCCAAAAAAAGGCCAACAGACAATCAAATGTAAAGGTACATCTGATGAAGCAAAGTAGAATTCTTATGTATATAGGAGAGGTTTCCACACTTTAACCTGCTTTGTGAGGGTCTCAGATCATGCAGAAGCATCCGTGAATATATAAGCAGTAATGAAATAGCTGTGTTGTTAGGCAAGGTGCAGAACTTCTCCCTTGGAGCTGACAAAGCACCTAAAGAAATCACGTTGAAAATACAGTCAGTATTTAAAGATGGCCTGAAGGAAGATCCAGACAGATCTCTGTTGTGCTAATTAGTAAAAATTAGTCAAGAATAGACTTAGTGGACACAATCAAATAATATACTGGGAAAGATTCAACCTGGTTGTCACGCAGGTAACAAAGCCTGGAGATGAGGAGGCTCTGGGGTGACCTCATTGCAGCCTTTCAGTACTTGAAGGGGCTACAAGAGAGCTGGAGAAGGACTTTTTACAAGGGCATTTGGTGATAGGCCAAGGAGGAAGGGCTTCAAACTGAAAGAGGGTAGGTTTAGATTGGATATTAGGACCAAATTCTTTACTGTGAGAGTGGTAAGGCACTGGAACAGGTTTCCTAGAGAAGTGGTGGATGGAAGTGTTAAAGGCTGGGTTAGATGGGGCTTTGAGCAACCTGGTTGAGTGGAAGGTGTCCCTGGCCATGGTAGGGGAACTGAAACTAGATGATCTTTAAGGTCCCTTCTAACCCAAATCATTCTGTAGTCCTCTCCTCCAAAACTAATGGAATTTATCAAGAGTATGTGATAGTACAACACGGATAAAGGACAGCTGAATGACAGAGACTACTTGAGTCTCCAAAAAGCTTCCACAAGTCCCTCACTTAAATTTTGAGGAAACTGTGCTTCTAAGTCATAAGGGGGAAAGCTTTAGCATGGAGCAATACTTAAGGAACTGCTGAAGTGGTTTCCACACTGCAGAAAGTCACCTCCAAATCCCTGCAGAAAATCTGCATTGGTTTATGCTCTTCAATATATTCATAAGTTACCTCACGAAGGGGATGAGTAGTTAATTGATGAAGACTGTTGACAATACAAAGTCACACCACACTGTGAAGATGTGGGCTAACTGAAGAATTAGAGGACTGTGATGTACAATAAGCAGAAGCAATGATTACAGATTAATATAAAGCAAAGCCTGTGTGTCTGCAGGCATGAGGAAATTTTGGGTTCCTACACAGAATCACAGGCTCTGAGCTAATAACTATCACCCACTAGATCTCGATATATGGCTGTTTAATTTAGATCATTTGAACTGCTCAGTGCTCCATATGGATCAATAAATAGTTAAAAAAATAAACAAAACAGGGACAGTGTATAGAACCAATTTGTGCCTGTGTTTGAAATACTGAGTGCAGGTTTAGTTCTCTTTCCTTAAAAAGAAAACAAAAAAACCCCCAACCTCCAAAAATAAAAACTTCTTCGTAAAATAAAAAAGAGCTCAGACAAAGGCAAGTTAAAAAAGGTATGGAAAAACTTTCAAAAAATCGACAACTGAATAGATCAGCCTTTTTAACATGGAGTGGACGCTACTTATACCTGGTGGAGGCTACTTATAGATGAAATGGGAAATAAGACAACAAACTACAAAATTAATGGCTCAGAGAAGTTGCACGGAGATTGTTCACTGTCTTGTCCAATATAAGAATAAAGGGCCAAAAGACAATAGCTGAAGATTGGTTCAAAACTAATAAAAGAGGACAGCTCTTTGTGAAATTATAATCAAGCTGAACTTTCCACAGGATACCGTGGACCCAAATATTTACGTGGGTTCCAGGACAGACTCTGCAAATTCATAAAAAAAAGAAATAGCCTGAAAGTGATTAAATTCAGATACACAAACCAGGTAGTCCAGACAGAGCAGAACACAAGTGGAAGAATTCAGTATACACAAATCCAACACTGCTATAACAAACTTAGTCGATATCTTAAGAAACCAGCTTCCAAAAGCTTAGTAACACCTAACAAAACGCAAGCTGGCTGGCAATTAAAAAGACGAATGCTACAGGATGAAAGACAATTTACAGGGCTCTTCACAACTTTCCTATCTACCACCAGATATCATCTAGGGATATATAACAGCCCTCAGTTATTCTGGATATATACAGAGGGTGTTTAAACTGACATTAGACACCAATTTGTACAGAGTCAAAAAACATATACCTTAATGTTTTTAATTTTTGACTTTACCCTTGTGATGAGCACAGCTAATGGTATTTGTTCAAGACAATCTGTTATACCATCTCACCAAGGCCAATGCAAGTGTTCTGCTTTATAAAACTTTTTAAACTAAGGACAGAATGTATGTTCCTTCAGCTCTGCCTCAATCTATCGTACAATCCTAAATTGTTTTACAACTATAACAAAGCAGACTGCAAATGTGAACAGATGGACAATTTCATTAAGATAATAGGCTCAAATTACACCAATTTCCCCCATCACATAGATGATTTCTCATAGTAGATGACGACCTTCCCTTCTCCCCGTTTTGTTGTCCTCAATTTTCATAAAGCAGAAGGACTAGAGTAATACCATATATCCTGATAGGTAAGCTGATTTGTTTCCACAGGACAAGACCTGTGCAAAGTTTTCTTGATGGTTCTTCTGCTACTTTCTATCTCTGATCTCTCCCAGATGCAATAAAACTCTTCAAGCCATACCAGAATCAAGCAAAGAAAGTCAGCACTAACAGGCTTTCTAGTGCATATCTATCTAAGGCAAGTATTAACAACTCTGCCACTCCCTCCTATCCTATGTTCTGGGCATGGCCCCCAGAGAGGGACAAACTCTTCTTGGCACGTTATGTAATCTACACAAGTATTAACATAACATTATTTTCTTACAGAACATAGACTGGAGTACTTCGCATGGCGGCAAAGAAAACATAAAATAGCTGGATATCTTAAGTCATCAGCAATATCTTTTAAAACCAACATTCTTCCATCCTATTCTTTGACCACATTCTTAGTAGCTATTTTTTCCTATAGCATTCCATGTACACTGGCCATTGCAAACGTTCCTGTAATTCTTCCCCACTCCTTACTAACTCAAGTTCAAGGGTGACAATATTAAACTCAGATGAAAGAGTAAATTAATTGTGACTCCAAAGGAGGGGAGTTCATTCTTTGAAAACATTCCAATGAGGTATACATCAGGGAGCCAGTAATGGTCAACTAATTTCTCTGGTCATTATCAGATTTGAAATGTTCACAAGAAACCTCTAACAACAGTTATTTCAAATTTACTTCCAAAAGGGTAAGTTGTCTACAAAAAAAAATTAGCACTATCTTATGATGTAAAAGTGATTTTGTAAGCCTCGCATAATTTAATTTCATTTTACTTCTGAAAAATGTTACAGAATCCATCCATAACATTCTGTTTTAGAAGGCTTCCACATCCTTTGAATATGAAACAGTTTTTTTTTCCAAATTCCTTTTCTAGTAATTTATGTACTGACAGTTCACTAGGTGTTAAATACTGAATTTTCTTAAAAAAAAGAAAGCAGAGTTCAAGATTGTAAGGAGTATGTTACTGCAAAATTTTTCTGCAACACTATAAAAAGTGCCTTATAGGCTAGCAGGACACAGTTTTTTAATGTGCAATACCTGTCAGGTCATTTGCTCCAGTTTAAAGTTTCTTGTGTTGATAAAAATCACAGGAATTTTGTTAAATATGCAATAAAGACAAAGATTAATTGAATAACTAATTAGGGTAAGTTAGCTTATACCTAAGGTTTAGGCTCATTTTTCTCTTACATATGGAATTTATCTGTGGCCCACTGACAGCCATAATGAACCGCCAAAAATGACTAGAAGTTTGTTCAAGTTGAGCGAGGGTGAACGCAGGTGTGCATTAGCTCTCCTTGTGGAGATAACCCAGCCCTGTGTGGTGCCCCCAGCTGAACCTTATTCACCTTCTCTAAAAAAAAAAAAAAAAGTCAAACAAGTACCCAGTTTTCTGCATCTGAAGGTACCATTTACAGATATTTTAAGCTGCCATAAAGTACCAGTAGCTGTCAGTGGTTTAGTTCTTTCTGAAGTCATCCTTCGGTAATGAAAAGATACCTTCACCTGTTCATTTTCAGTTATGAACACTCTAGACATAATAAGGTTGGAAAAGTTCTATAACTAACATTATCTGAGAGCTGCTATATAGAATATAAGTTTCCAATACACTGAAGCTCCCATATTAATATTTTTACAGAAGCTTTAAGAAACTACTTACAAAATTAAATACAGTTTGGTTTTTTTTTTAAATTTATTGCTCAATCCAAAGGGTTTTAAAAAAACTGCAACAACATTTTGGAATTCAAACCCAGAAAGAGACATATTCAAAAACCTCTCAAGGTCCACTTAGTGGAGGCATCCCCACTACATCCCCATCTGAATGAACAGTCTATGACTACATTTCACATGAGTTTTCATGTTACCATCAAATACACTTCTATTTGTCACTACAATCCGTTTATAATATTTTAAAAACTTTCTTAATTATAGGCAAGCTTATTACCCTGGGACCAACACATAGTTAAAATCAGAAAAAAAAAAGCTTATTTAAATTATTACAATAAAAATAGATTGAAAAGAAAACATTCAAAATTGGGTAAGAGAATATACATACACACTACTATATAGTAATACATATGTATTGGAATACTCATGTATATGTTTTTTAGTATACACATATAAAATACCTCAATATTATTTTAATATATTACAATGAAACCCTGAGTTATAAAGTTGAGGAATTCAAATAAATGGTAATTTGACTTTAATGAAATAACTTCACAGAAATTTTAATCAAAACTATTATAAGTTTTGATCAAAACGTCTAAAAACTGTTAATAAGAAGTTAAAGTGACATCTTTTGACAAGAACAAGATGTTCTTTCCAATCAGCAAGGCCAAAGAGGCACTAGACTGCCTTCTGTTATGCTTTAATTTTACTAAACAGGGGTAACTATCCTTTTTTAGAATTTATTTCTCTGATTTCAGCCAGAGAATAGTACAAAGAAGAAAGTGAGAAAAGCAAAATTCATGTTCCATGAAGAGATGGAAGAAAGCTTCAAAGCAGAGCACGTTTCAAAAACAGAAACAACAGGTATCTAAAACTACCTCCAAATCTCTCTCCTTAATAAATCTCCCTATTCAAAACGTCATTTAGATCTGCATGACAAACTACTCCAGCACAACACTGAAAAAAATAAATTTAAAGGCTTTTGAAGAAAATAATTAATGCAGGATCTGATCTTCAAGAACCAAAGATTCCCCCCGCGCCCCCTCCCCCCTTTCCTCCTTGGAATCTGTCACACCCAAGAAATTAAATCCGTCAGCAGGCCTTACACCCAGCTTGTTGTCTTCCCTTTCTCTGCAGCACGGGAGCTTTCCTCGCTCTCCTGGCACGTATCTGCCTCTGTACACGCCTGTTCCGTGCTGGGGCTCATGGCCCCATCTTAGAGAACGCCCAAAGTGCCAGATCTCGCTCGCGGAAGCTGGGGGCACCGCACAGGGCTGGGCAGGGGCCGCCGAGGAGCGGGACGGAGCGGGACGGAGCGAGACGGATCTATCGGCGTCCCCGCCGCCGGCCCGCCCGCCCGGCGCGGCGCTTGTGAGCCGCACCTGCGTCCGGCGAGGCACAGCGCGGCCCCGCCACGCTCCCCAAGGCCGGCGGCTCCGGGAACCTTCGCGCTCCCTCGCCTCACTCACCCGCTGCTCATGGTCCCGGGCCGGGCCGCGGGCGGGGCGGCGGGATCGCTGGGATCGGCGGGGTCGCTACTGCCGGGGCCCGGCGCCCCGAGCCTGCGCCATTCAAACGCCGCCGCGGTGCATGCCGGGCCGCGCGCGCCGCCCCGCGCGACACCGCCGCGCCCCCTGGCGGTCGCCGCGGCACGTGCCGCGCGCTGCCCGCGCCACCGGCGTGACTCGCGCCACCCGCGTCCTGCCCCGCCGCGAGGCAGCCCGGGAATGCCGAGGAATCTGTGCGTTCCTGTGTTCTGTCGGGAACCTCGCAGGAACCACCGTGTCTGCAGGATAATGACGCGGGCGTCCTTATGAGCGTGCGACGCTCAGACTGGCTGAGAAAACCATACTCGCTCCACACTCCGCTGGACTGTAACCAGCAAGATCTTTCTGCCCTGGCTACTCTCGAGTGGGAGCAATGGTATTCGTTATTGAAGGTGGTATCCTTAATTCGGTGATGGGCTCCTTTCCATAGGAAGTAATAGCCCCAGTGCTCCCGGGACAGATCAAAGGCTGCCCAGGGCAGGTAAAGGGCAAGACCTGGCACCTTTTATGTGGAAGCAATCCTTGGACATATTCAGTTTTGGAGGTAGTATTTCTATCTCAGTGATGGGATCCTGAAAGAGAATGACAATACTTTTCTGAAGGAAGGAAAGCATGTAGGCTCAGTGTTCCAGGTGGCGATGAAAGGCTATCCAGGGGAGGTAATAATAAGCAAGACTTTGTGTCCTAGAAGCTCTTGTGTGGACGTAAGATTATAGCTGAGTGTACCAAGGTACACTAGCTAAAACTCAAGTAAATTATAGTTGAGTGTGGATAGTTTTGGTATTCCTGAGGCTAGAGTGTTACTAAGGTTCCCTCTTTAATCTGTTGCAACATCTCAGAACATACCTAAAGCCAGTGAGAAAAATGGCTTGTTTTCATCATAAGTGGAGGGAAAGGTGAGATTTATGACACGTCTCCTCTTGCTTTAGTCCTCTTACCCATCATAAATTCTGACCTGAAGTGTGTTATTTTCTCATGCAAGCTCACAGCATCCCTGTAAGATAGAGACTTCATCTGTCATTTATAGGCTGAAACTTTTTTACCTAGTGTACCTTAGTCTCAGTTTTGGGGGATGGGAGTGTAGGCTTTGACAATTTACATCGTTTCTTCAATAAGTTATATGACAATTTAATTTGTAACTTGATTACCAAAGCATTTCCTTGGTGTCTGAACAACTCCAAGACTATCTGGATTTAATCAGGAGCTACATTACCACTTTTTGCGATGTGGTTTTTGTCTTATAATATCCTCAGACTTAAAACAAGTTAAACCCATTAGATACCGGTTTATGACAGCAAAGTGTTATACAAAGAAGGCATTTAATAGCATGACATTTAAGTGCAAATAGCATTTAATAGCATGACATTTAAGGTCCTTAGGTCAGGTAACCATTCATCTGTAAGTTTCATAACCATATTGATCTTAAAAGTGGTTAGTGTCTTTCGCCATCATCATTCTCCTTTTCATCCAAAATGCCCTGGTGATTAGGAATGCATTCTTATTTTCAGTCTAAATTAATTCACATCCTGTTTATTCTTCTAGTGCCAATATTACCCTATAGTTTAAAAAACTATCACCTTCTATTATGTGTATCTGCTATAAGAGAATAATATAAGAGAATAATTTTATCCTCTCAAGAATTTAATTTCACTTGCCTGACAGTCTTTATCTCCTATTGCAGGATAGCCTTTCTGTTTGCTTAATCATCCTAATGGCACTTCTACCTTCATTTTTGCAGATGTTGAATTTTCTGCCCTGTGTGCACAGCATTTACTCTACACATGGTTCTCTTACTCATCTGAGCAGCTGTGGATATCCAGGTATGTATGGTCACTAAGAGTTTTTAAAAGAATATTTTCTTTGAGCTGTGTACTGATGGAAACTTACCAAAAGAAACAGATGATGATATGTTGTTTTAGAGAAAGGGACAATTACCAGATGATGTACACTACAAAATGCCTGAGCTTTCCAAAAGAGACCTTTCCCATGAAGTTTGTCTGGAGCACGTAGTTACATACGCAACGATTTTTAGATGATTGCCAGCTAAATGCAGCTGAGTTGCATGCTTATGCTAGACAGTGGCAGAAATGGGAGATGTGTTTCTTATGTGATGTGATCTTATGTTTAGCTTGAAAGGGAAGAGCAACTGGTTTGTCCAGTCATGGTGCCAAATATTTTTATTGCTGGGCCTGGTTA
>NW_016690348.1:1688844-1701647 GCF_001604755.1 Lepidothrix coronata | reverse complement strand
TCTGAAAAAAAGCTGCTCTGCAAGTCCACATAGGGGGAAAATTTTGTAATGAAAATGCAATTTCTGCCAAGGGCCCTGTTCTGTTTTCAGAAGCACACAAGCTGTGTACTCTGGCTACGTAGGAATGACCGTGGACCATCTAGCTGCTAATACTAACAAGTTAGTTAGGGCTATCCTAGAGCTCAGCTGCAGTAATTTCTATTAAAAATCTCTGCATCTTTTCCTTTGATTCTGTTTTTGATATGCATAGTTTCAATTGTTTTAAATTACTATCTGGGCCCGGAAAAACAATTTCCTTAGCTAAACATCCTTATACTCTTCCTAAATATATTCACAGAATCACAGAATATGCCAAGTTGTTAGTGACCCACAAGGTTCATTGAGTCCAACTCCTGGCCCTGCACAGGACCATCCCCAAGAGTCATACCATGTGCCTGAGAGCATTGTCCAAATGCTCCTTGAACTCTGGCGGGCTTGGTGCTGTGACCACTTCTCTGGGGAGCTTGTTCCTTAGCCTATTTTCCTTTAACTTACTTTTTTTTTGCCTTTTTTTTTTTAATTTGTGTAATTTGTTCAGTAGAATAAAGATCTAATGTTTCTGCTTCTGCACAGAGCTAATAGAGGAGTGCTAGTATACCACACCTGTACGATACTTGTAAAGTGTTCGAAGTTTGCGTTAAGAGAATGGTACTTTACTAACATTGCTTATTTTAACCCTCTTGAGTCAAATTTGCTATACAGGTAAAACCAGGGGATTTTGGCAGAAGAGCTACACCAGTCTTATTATTGAACCTGAACAAAATGTTGCGCTTTTAAAATAAATATTTGCAATAAATTCAAACCTCAAGCAATTTTAGCTGCTGTTCTAATATAGAAAATTGTATACTTAAGGAATTTTTTAATAATTTAAATTTTTTGCAAGGTCTAATTATGGATTTTCAAGGAAAAGAATTACCCATGAGAGATTTCGTTTATGTAATCTACCTTAGAACAATGCTTTTTACTACTCTTACTATGGCACAGTGTGATGTGATAGGACAGCTTTATGAACAAAAGATGGAGTATTTTCAGTCCTTAGAAACATCATGGTTGTAAATGAATTAAGCAGGTTATCAAAAATAAAGCCAACCAAGAGCTTATATATACTCACAGCATGACTTTCTGTACCTGCCCTAAGTGAAGCTGTATGAAATACGAAGTGAGGAATGAACACTAAGACATCTAAGATAGCACCAAAGAGCTATGCTTACCCTTTCCCTTCTCTTAAGGACAGTTTTTTTACAGTTACTTCCATGGTTCCCCAGTTCTTTGTGCACAGCTTGACAGATTTAAACAGTCGAATATTCCAGATGGGTAAGAGTCTAACTAGATAAGGTAACTGTGGTGTGATAGGATTTTATAAGATCATGATATGTAATCTGAATCATGTTTTTCTGCAGGAGTGAAAGAATACAGATCCAAATATATGGAGGCCTAACATGCAGAAATGTACACATATCTACATTTAAAAATACATTTAAAAATAACCTACTAACTGCTTTCTCTTGTATTCTTTTATTTTTAAAATTTATATTGCTATTAAACCCATTTGCATTTTTAACGTGATTAAGTCTGGATATAGAGGAGCTCAGGAATTCTGTGAGTTGTTTCCTTTACAGTGATCTTGAACTACAAATTATATGTTTGGTGTCATCTTCTCAAATGCAACAGTAGTTTCTCTGGCAATTTATAGTGAAAAACAGAAATTTTGATGGTGATTTTGGATGCAACATAGAAATCTAATATACAAAAATTGAAAGCTTGAATGTACAGTAAAGCAAAATACTTGGGCAGAGGCAAAGAAAATGGGAAGGATAGAATAGGTAAGTTCACTAAAACTGGTTCTACTGTTCAGAGCTGACTAAGGTGTTATGACTGTGTAGTGTTATACCGATAATATGATTTTTTTCTGAAACCTTCAAAAGGAAATTGCATCTTAATATTTTCTGCCTTTTTTTGTGTGTTTGCATTTCCTTCTTATGATTCCCCCTCCCTTTATTTCCAGATTTAATTTCTCACAAACAGCCTACTTGGATTTTCCATTTTTCCTGATATTTTGTCTGCAATAAACGTTTTCTTCCAGATGTTACATAAGTAGTACTGTCCCAATTGATGTTATTTTACCAGACTGGCTTCTTTTTCATTCCTTCTTAGGTAGAATTTAAAATCAATGAAGTGTACTGACAGGGATCTTCTCTTAGATCTGCCCAGTAGATATCTGGGATGTGCAGTAGATGGGATATTTGAGGGGGTGGGAGTTACTTCAAGACTATTAACTGTTTAATCTTTAGCCTGCAGGTTGGAGACAGAACAGCTCAGGCAGTTGGTAATGGGATAAAGCTTTTCACCTCTGAATTGCCAACTCTGGGCCAGATTAGTAGGACATAATATTTCCACCATCTGGTGTCTGGTCAGTGACCCATATGAGAGAGAAATCAGTAGCCATCCCTGTTGTTGGTGAACAGCTTTACAATTAAACCCACCGCCCAAAAAAAACCACTGTGTGAAGAATGATTGCACCACAAACAGCTCCAAATGAGCATGAGGACTAAAGATCACTCTAGAAACCTGATGATCAGGCCTCAGCAAACTGAATGGAGCATAGGAAAATTTGTCAGTATGAGCTGTCAGGAGAGATGCTGTTTCATTGGGAATATTCAGTTTACAGGAAGGTAGCTTTTTAAAAAGCAAACAACTGATAATTCTAGGCTGAGAATGATAACAGCGTGTACAAAAAGTGATATGATTTTTCTCTGATGCAGAACAGCTGGGCTTCTAAGTGCAAATACCCACCAATAATATTTCTGGTTGGCATATGATGGCAATACTCAAATAGTTTAGCTGAAAGAGATGATCTATTCAAATATGTAAAGTTTTTTCAATCTGAGATAGGTTAGCTGACTTAATGAATAAGAAATTATGCATTGATGTGCCAAGTTGGGATTCTCTGTAACACAGCACTTCTGGACACTGCATCCGTTTCCTATTTTAGAAATAAGGTCACATGTAATTACAGAATCTGTGAATTAGGTTAGTGTCTGAATTTCTGTAGTTTTCTGAAGCAATATTCTATCTGAACTAGAAAACCCCCAAGTTAAATAGTACCTAAAGAAAAAACACATACTGTAATATTGAAAAAAGGTTATATTGAAAATTGTTATTTGTCACTATAATATTTAACTTTAACATGGAAATAATAAACTATAGCTATTTAGTTCAGGGCTTTGCTTAATGTTTCTGAAGCAAAACTAGGCTTTCAGAGTGACCATTTTGAGAGAAACTAACCAGCTAGGCCTTGATAAAGAGTTTTAAGCAAATGTATGAAGAATTTAGTATCTGATTTTCTGGGTTGCTAACACTACTTGGCTTTGTTTGAGGTCAGGCATCTCGATGACAATGATCATGGTTTCAGACCCATGATTTTTAACACGGTGACACTGTATGCTCTGCTGCCACACGCCGAGACCAGGACAAAATGCATCAACTGGCTTTGAAGCGTGGATTGTTGCTGCCTTCCCGCCGCCGCCCGGGAGGTGGCGGCCCCGCCATGCCGGGCCCCTCCGGCCGGCCCGGGAGCGCGCTCGTTTTTCAAACCTGTTTTCGGGGCCATTTTTGAAGCCTTATTGTCTCTGCGTAGCTTTGCTGAAAGCGCAGTTATCTTGCATTTGTGAGCGAGTGTTTCATAACACCCCCCACCATTTATTCGTTTATGTTTAGTGTTGTATACCAATGATTACCTTGTCGGGTTTTCAGCATGAACTGTGGATTGCCCGGGAGTCACAACACTGGAATAATTTTTCTCATCCACAGTATTCAAGAAACAGAGCCTGTGGATTTTTTTTGAAATGGATGTAGTGAGTTAATTCTCATTATTAACAGCTCACAAGGACAGTATGCTTTTAAATTAAACAAGCTTGGCTTGTAAAATGTTGTAACTCAGGGTGGCATAAGGTAAAGATTCAAATTCATTTTTTGTGCATATGGAAAGAATCTTTGGATTTCAATAACAGGCCGTGGTGGCTGTGATCTCACCTACAGTTGTACATGGGGATTTCACTTTCACAGAAGCTACAGAGTATGTTCTGGGACACAAAGAATGGCTAAGACATCTCACCTCAAATGTGTGCTTTTATTGTTAGATCTTCAATCTCAGAAACACAAATATTTTGTAAAAAATCTTTGTCTCTGCAGAGTCAGTTACTGAATAGCAAACAAATACAGCAAAAGTATGTTGCCTTCAATTCCAACTAATTCATTTAACAATTCTTGTTTCAAATACTTTACTGAACATAATATCAATTTGTTTGTGCTGCCTTCTATACCATCATTCTATTTAATTGAATTTATTTATTTCTCCATTTAATCCTTCCATGTCCTTAAATCCTTTGGTTCAGCCTAATCCTTCAAATCCTATAATTACTCAAACAAAGCATTTTAACCTTGTGGCCTTCCTGGACTGTTGCCTATTGCTTATGACGTGTAGGTCTCTCTTGACTAATGATGTTTACTGCTGCATTTTCTTTCCTAGGATACTCATGGAAAATTTCATGCCACATAGTTCCCATTTATAGGAGGGCTTGATGTCACAGTATTACTATGAGCATTGTAAAAATAGTGGTGGCTGTGTTCCGCTATCAGAACAATTACTTCTTTTAGTGAGAATTTATGGTTGACATTGATGTAATCCCAAATAATTAATTCCAATAAAGCATAGATTTTTGACTGTTTTGATTTCAAGTAACTATTATCAAGTTCTTTGTGTCTCCTCAAAAGGTTTTTTAACATACTGTGCAAGGTGTATAACCATTCTAATTCAGGCATCTAAGAATGACAGCACTTGATGATATTATGTTGGTTTGCCTGAGTATTTTTCTAAACACTTAATAAACATATTGTATTAATTTCTCTTAGGAAATTCATAATATTAGGATGATGACACTAGTTTACGGTAGTTATATTTTTTCCTATAAGTTATATTAGTTATATTCATAAAGTAGTAAAACTTTTTTTTTTTTTGGAGAGTAATGAGTAGATGAGGCTCTGACTAAAATTAACCAGTGATTTTCTTAATTGGAGTGCTATTTAAAAAGATAATGAAGAACATTTTTATATAATAGTATTAAGAGGAGAAGGAAATAAAATTATGGCAGGAATTTTAGAAAAAGGCTACAAATTTTAATGACATACAGTACTGAAAGCAAATGACTTCTTAATAATGGTGAAAGCAAATAATAATGTCTTAAGGGACTGGGTTTTAATAAGGTCCAAAAAGAATGTAGAGGCAAAAAGACACTGGAAAGATATCAGGATAGTGTCAAGAAGAGTGGTATCAAATTAAGCATGTGAAAGTACAGGAAAACAAATACCTGGAATGTGAGTAATAGAAACAAATTAGGCTGAAAGAATAAAGGAACTATGTGTGTCTGCCTGTAAATTTTGTATGTATTTAAAATGCTGTACTAAATTTCATGATTCTAACTGAAAAAACCCACAATCCTGTTTTCATTATTAAGCACCTGTGTTAGGGAAAAATTCTTAATTGTTCTGAATATCTTGTGTAGTGAGAAAGATATATTTTTTAGGGGGTAATGATAAACAGAAAAGTCATGAAATTTGCATCTTTATTCTGTGTTCAGCTGGTCTGAAGCTGTCATGGAGGGTATGTACACATGCTTAAACAGACATACAGAGAGAGCTTGAATCCTATAAGCTTGAATAACAGAATACTCTCCTTGTTACTGTTTTTATGACCTCTGAGAAAAATTTGCTAACTAGTGTTTGAACCACAGCTTCTGGTGCTCAACTCTTGTCTTTTAGTACAGTTAATATATCACATATTTACCAGATGTACATGGAGTGATTTTTTTCTAATGTACACACATTACTTTAAACTGCCTAAACAAACCATGGAAGCATATATGAATATAAGTTGGGATGACTTCTAAGCACCAGAAATTTGCACATCTGGGCCTGGCACAGATTTATGGCATCACCTTTTCCAACATATTTTTAAAAGAGGTTCTGCCTAAGAAAAAAAATTCTCCTTATAAGGCACACTAAGCTGAGCTGGTAACAATGGAATGCCTGGAACTATTTTCTCAATACAATTTCTTGGGAGAATATTTTTTCTGTGATTGAGTAACTGAGACTAAGCTATTGAAAATAAAAATGTTCAAAAACAATTTTTTTTAATTTAGAATAACCAAACAGACTCCTAAATCCACTTCTCCATCCTACACCAAAAAGGACATAGTTGTAGGTACAAGAAGGGGGAACAAACATGACAAGTAATAGGATGTGGGACAAAATGCATTTCTGGGGAAGAGACATTGGGAAGACTTGCACCGTACAACTTGTGGAGGAGACACATAAGCTCAGATTTCTTCCCAGTGAAGTCAATGAGAGCAGAGTTGTCTCATGCCAAAGCTTACTAATTAATGAGGAGCATTAAGACACAATATTCAGCATACATTTCTTATATTTCTCAATACAATGAGAAGACTAAAGAAACTATAAAGCAGTAATTAAAAAGTGGATGCTGTGGAAAATGTGTAGGTAGAGATAATACAGGGTTTCTTTACCAAGCTAATACTGTTGGAAAAATGGGGACGTTTTGTGCATATGAACCAAGCAACCAAATGTCTATATCAACACAGATTAATTGTGCAGTTGAATTCACCTCTACAGGGTGTTACTTGGGCAAACAGCACAATATGATGTGATATAACATTACTAAGAATAGGATTTCAGTTAGGATTAAAGTTAAAATGTTACAAATACTCATAATTTAAGGGGTAAGATTTTAATCGGTAGGAGCGTGACAAAAATGTCACCATTTTCATATTGCTGCCAGACTCATTATTTTCCTCTTTCCTTTAGCATTTGTCACTGCTGATAAAAATACTGTAGATTTACTGAAAATAGCCTGAACACTACAGGCTATTTAAGAGAATTCACGGTGACTACACTGTCTTTGAGCTTGCTGTTTCTTGCGTGAAATTATTACAACTGTGAAGAAAAGCTGTAAGTGAATTAAACCAATTTAGGGACCATCCATACTTGTTCACAATGAGCAGTATTGAATCCCTGCAGACTTTTTAGTAATAATCATAATAGTCATTGCGAGCACCAGTAGTCTACCCTTATTAGAGAAACAAAACGTCATCCTGGTTTCTTCATTTTAGACTTGCTTTTTGATATTAATAAGGAGTAACTCCTTAAGTAAGTAACAAGTTCTGGGATATTTTCCTCTTTTCACAGTACCTTAACATGGAAAATCCTCTATGCCTATTCTGCAGCTTGATCTTGCATGAATCCTAGCCCTTTCTTCATAGCTCTTTCGTGTTGGTTAGATACCATCTTCTTCTTATCTTTGTTGAAGCCACTCAAGAAAAAAACAAACAAACAAAACAAATACCCATCACCACCAAAAATACCCCCAAAAAACCTAAAAAAAAGGTAATTCTTCAGGGAGTTTTGCTTTGATGAGTTTTTAAATTTTACATGTTTGCTGCAAATGTAGGCTATGACATGAACAGTTTGCCACTTTTCTAAATGGTAAGGAGGTAGTAGGTTCTATTTTTATAATTTACATCTGGGTCCATTTTTTTTTCTTTTTACATCTGTTTACTCTTCTGTAGCTGCATTTTGAAATATTTCCTCCTTTGGCTACAATTTTTCCAATTTGGGTTTAAAAAAATTGTATATAAAATGTGCAGGCTGAGCTTTTTTCTTTAAGAAAGGGAAATCAGTCTTTAAGAAATATGACTTAGTACTTTCACATGTATGTTGCATATTCTGTTCTTTACATGCTTCACTTCCATGAGATACAGATTTGGAAAATCTGTAAATAACATTATTCTTCTTCCTGTGTCTTTTATTACATTTTTTCATTTTATTATATTTTTTCCATATACCTACTCCTACGTATCTGTCAAATTGTCTCTGCAAAAAGGGGTGGAAGAGCTGCTAAGCTTCTAAGGGGCTGTGTGGGAACCTTCAGACACTGTCTGCATCTTGGAGCATCCATTTATTTTGGTCGGTTGCTATGAGATACTTTGCAACTTTCTGCACTTAATATGAAGATTTGCCTCCTCATTCACATTTAAAATTGTGTCTTGTGGTGCATTAAATGGCAATGACATTCATAAACTGTCACATTATTGAGTCTTGAATGATAGCTCAGTTCTTATCTGTAATCATATTTTGCAAACATGTAATTCTTTTGAACATAAATTCTGCGACAATTGAAGAGAAGCTTTGTGGAGACTTCTGGAAATATTTCTGTTATTTGCTGGTTTATTTAAAAACATAAAGATTCAGAGCAGATGATTTCTATCAATCTTTGTTAAAGACTTAGGGCATGTCTCCATTCACGATTATCTACTTGGTGCCCTGGACTCCGCAGGAAACAATTTTTCATAACTTAAATAAAACAGCTATTCTCAAAATCAGATTTAAATAGATTACATAAGCTGTTTTTAAACTGCAGTGGAATTAAAATATGAAATACTGTGGTTCAGAAAGTCTCCAACAGCGAGCGAAAAATAGTATGCAGCTATTAGGCTACAAATGTGTATCCAAAGAAAGGACAAGGTGAGGAAATGTCATTTTAACTGCAGTCCTGCAGTGTCATACCCTAGCAATCTCATAACTGTCTGTTCTCCTGTGCCTGTATTGTTTGTTTGTTTCTCACTTCCTTCGAAGTATAGGAAATTTATTTCTGGGCCCAAATGATCACAGACATGTCAAAAAAAGCTGGTTATAATTTTACTTTTGATTATACTTTACTTCTAAGCTTGTTATTCTGCATCGCTCCACGTGGTGTCTTCATGGACTGTAAATCTTTAAAAATAATTAACATACAGCTCGTGTATGAGCCATTCATGCATTTTGTAAGATTTAAAGCTTTTTACTTCAAAGACTAGATTTTTTTTTTCTGAAGGAAGGTGACCTAGTAGATAAATAATTTAAATTGCTTTAGGGAGTTAAGACTGTTAGAAGAAGCTGATTTTGTTTTTGAAGGCTTTATAGTGATTCTTCTTTACTTTCCAAATACTTAAATTCAGAAACAATGTTGTTCAATATGTTCAATAGGTGAGATTCCCAAGTAAGTTAGTGGAATGTAGAGCGTGAAGAAATCCCCAAGAAAGGCTGAGGAATGGAGTTTGTTCAGCCTGGAGAGGAGAAGGCTCAGTGGGATGCTGTTGCAGTCTTCCAGTACTTGAAAGTGTAGCTATGGTGGAGTGGGAGGTGCTTTCTTCTCAAGCGCACAAAGGGACAGGACAAGAGGCAGCAGGCACAAGTTGCTTTGGAAGAAAATCTCTGTGGATATAGGAAAGATTTTCTTTGCCATGAGAACAACTAAACTCTGGAATAGGTTGCTTAGAGAGGTGGTGGAATGTTTCTCACAGGAATTACTTAAAACTTGGCTTGGCAGTGCCCTGAGTAACCTAATCTAAATCCCTCCTTTCAGGAGAAGTTTAGACCAGATCATCTTAAGAGCCACCTTTCAACCTGGAGTATTCTATGTTTGCATGGTTCTTGTCAAATATCTGAAATAATGTGTCTTTAAGGAGAAAAATTGAATATCACTTTTGGTGTGCTGGTGAATTATTGTGATGAGGACCCAAAGCATGGTGGTATACGATGTGCAGAAATACAAAAAGACATACAGAAAGACATGCGGAAAGATGTAAGATGCACAGAAAAATATGATCCATGAAAAGTCATCCAACCAGGCAAAGTCCTACAAAGTCCATCTCCCATTTTGTGACAGCATCAGTTTTAGTGAATGTCTTAGTTATTGGGATTGTGATAGGTTGGAAATGAGCTTTTAAGGCACTTCCCAGACTTTCGAAAGTCAGAGTAGTCACTGTTTTCATTGGTATTGGAGAAAATGACAGAGTGCATGGGACATCTCCTCTACTGAGGAAACTGTAGAAATTTCTTTTACTTAATCTCGTAGTTCAAATATTTGGTTCTTATAAAGCAGTGAGATCTTCTGGTTTTGCTTTATCAAGACAAAATGATGGTTTTCAGTTTTTTAAGAACTGCCTGGAGACCTGAGTCAGCTATTATACAAGTGGACATTTTTAAAGTAGGTAGCAAAAAACATGACAGCTAATATATTCAGTTCTTGGTGTACATTGAAGTTAGGGTATAAACACGGTATTTTAAAAGATCAAGATGAATGTAAGCAACAGGTTTTAATGAATTGCTAATCATTAATAGTAAATAAAGAGAAATGCCTACACTGCCTTTTTTGGGGTAGAGAAAGCACTACAGAGCATAAAGCATAAAACTGTAAGTAAAAGAGAAATGGATACATTTTAAGAAATTACATCACAGCAAATTGCCAAGAACAGTAAAAGACTTGGAAGCTTCAAAAAGCAGGTGTCACTATGCCTTTTATATAGCCAGTTGCTGGAGTTCCAGATCCAGAACTGTGTGTTATATATGTCGACTTCCTCTCCAATATATGGGAACATCAGAACCTTTAAAGGTTTATTTGAACATTTTTCAGTCTGTATAGGGAGCCAAATCAGATGAACAGACAAGCAGGTAGGGGGAGGTGATTTTCCTTCTCTATTCTGCTCTTGTGAGACCGCATCTGGAGTACTGCATTCAGCTACAGGGCCCTCAACTTAGGATGGATGTAGCTGGAGCGAGTCCAAAGGAAGGTCATGAAGATGATCAGGGGCCTGGAGCACCTCTCCTGTGAAGACATGCTGAGAGAGTTGGGGTTGTTCATCCTGGAGAAGAGAAGGCTCCAGGGAGACCTTATAGCACCTTCCAGTAACTAAAGGGGACTACAAGAAAACTGGAGATGGACATTTTACAAGGGTAGGTAATGCTTGGACAAGGGGTAATGGCCTCAAGCTGAAAAATGGTAGGTTTAGAGTAGATATTAGGATGATATTCGTTACTGCGAGAGTGGTGAGGCATTGGAACAGGTTGCCCAGGATGCCCCATCCCTGGAAGTGTTAAAGGCCAGACTGGATGGCCTGGAAGGTGTCCTGGTGTCCCTGGCCATGGCAGTGGGATTGGAGTGAAATGATCTTTAAGGTTTCTTCCAATTCAAATCATTCTGTGATTCTGTGATTCTATGAATGTGCCTAAAATCTTGTGATATACTTCATATACATGGTAGGCAAGTTCTTCATATAGTTATCTCCAACTTGTGTCTGCTCCTGTTAGTAAGTACTGTGACTATAATGGTGATAGTGGTAGTGGATTGATAGTACACACAGTCTTCCCTGCTGTGATAGGCTGTGTGTCCCAACAGGTAGGGTGGGTAGGGGCTAAAGCTGTTATGTGTCTCCACATTTTCCCAGTGTTTGCCCTGCCAGTATCTAGATATTAAAATAATTGAGCATTCTGCACTATTTTATTTCAAAACTCTATTGAAGGAGTGTCTATAACAGCTGCTGGTTCAGAGCATTTTTTTTACCCAGAAGATGGTGACATAGATTTGGTGCACTTCTTAACTGAATGGAGTTGAAACCCACTTTACTGCTCCTCTGAAAAACGTCTTAGTCACCAAATTATTGACTATGCTGGTTGGAGGGCACTTTGTTGCTCTTCTGAAACTGACCGACTGTGGAGTAAAAAGAGAAATTCTGGGCTCTCTTACAGAATGAGGAAGTCCAGAAGGAAATATTATTTAGGGAGTTTTCTGGCACTTGCAAGGTATGGGACCCTGTTTACATCAACACTTCCATTTTTTTCTATTAAGCATGAGTTGACATTTAAAATGCAAATAAAAGACATAGAACATCACCACCACTACCATCCCCCCTCCCAATCCCCCCAGCAGGACTCCCACTTTCCTGGTAGTTTTATCACCCTGCAAGTCTTATATTTCTGCATGGAATCCTGCCACAGCTCTAGCAGGAAGGGAGGACACAGTACTGTCTCACAGAGGAGGCAGAACTGAGTCAAAGCTTGTAAATACTGTTATTAAGGTTGTAAATAGTTTTATTGTAATAAAGCATAAATTAACTTACATGAGAGACATCAACTTTTAAGGAGGTAGAGAGTGTTTTCTCTCCAGGTCTTTGTTGGAATGCAAAACTAGCTCCTGCTGCTTACAATGAAAATGTTCCAGTTTCTTTAGGGAAAGAAACCTACAGTCATGCAAGATTCTTCCCCATACTTCCTTCTTTCCAGGTACTTGTGGGATAAACTCACAGCAAATTAGCAATTTTGTTCATCAAGATCTTAAATCCTGCTGGGAGCTGGAATAAAGCACTGTTCACAGTGAAATAAATAAAAAATCTTTCACTGTTCTTATTCAATAGTAGGTTAGCATTTCATGGTTGGCATCTTTCATATTATATTTTTGAAGTTTGGTCATCAGCTAGTGCAAAAGTCTATGTACAGACATGTCTCATTCCTCTTGTTTAGCGAATGTATGTATTCTATGTAGTGTAAGAAATTTGAAAATCTTAATGTATAATGTTTTCTTCTCTTACCATTTCTTTATCATTTGAGCAGACTTTTGGTCCAACTGCTTCTAGTAAAGTGTTTGAAGATCTATGTGATTTAAATGTGAGAATTGGGTTGAGACTCCTTTTTGTTCTGTAGTTTTGAGAATTGCAAGGTCAACCTTGGTAATACAGAAATAAGGTGTAAAGTAGCACCCACTAATAGGTGCTACTGGTTCATAATAATAAATAATGGCCAGTCTTCGCGAGCGAAGATTTGGGAAAGGTCATTAACCCTTCGAGCCTGCGCAGTGGATTTTTTAGGTGAGACACAGC
>NW_016690348.1:1653306-1688589 GCF_001604755.1 Lepidothrix coronata | reverse complement strand
GGTTCATAGCCACTGGTTCATAGCCACTATGTTAAAGTTAAGTTTGCAAATGCTCAGAGAACCACCATTCTGTGACCTCAGTCTCCGAAACAAGTTTAAAGCTCCCCTTAAGCAATATCAGAAAGAAAGAGAAGTGAATCCTAGATTCTGTTAAATGAGTAAGTAAAGTATGTAAATGAATTATGAGTAAAAGTTTAATTACTATAGTAGTCAATTTGCATTTTAGTAAATTGCAAATGTGCTCAGTTTTTAAGAGAATTTTTACAGAAAACTTCTTCCAAAGCCTAGTGTAAAACAGTGCCCATCTTGTTAAAGGCTTTGAGAAAAATCCAATTATTCTTATTTAGTGAGAATAAAGCAGTCCAGCACCACATATATTTCACAGTATTCAAATTCTACTTTTCAGAGAAAGTGATTAATTCCCCCATCCACTGTTTTATTGCATCTTTCAATAATATCTCAGAACTGTACAGATATTACTCATTTTTGCCACAACTCTGCAAAAGGAGTCATTATTAACCTTATTTAGCAAAGGGGAGACACAGATTTAAAGGACTGCATTCACACTATTTACTGTGATCTCAATATAAGATAACAGTTAGTGGGGTAAGACAATCACTCTTCACACCCTAGCTGCCAGTTTTGCCACCAAAAGGAAGCCAAGAGTGTTTATTTGTTACTATGAACTGTGAATACTATGAATCATGGCATGATTTCTTCGCTGAACTTGGCATTAAACATTTCATATGTTTAGACATGACTTCCAATAAGGTCATGTCATGATGATAAGCTTGTCATCTAGAAGCATGCTCTACTGGCTGTTCAATTCAATTGATTTGTCAGCATGGCACAGGAATTCGTAAGTGTGATGTAGGATGAGGATGAGCTTGAAAAAAGACTATGTAGTTAAAGGCCATATCATAATGCAATCAGAAAAAATGATAACTTAAGCAGTTCCTAATTCTGAAGTGATTGATGATAACTCAAATAATGTTTTCTTAATGTGTTTTTGTGTGGATAATTTCTCATCTCAAAAAAGAGACTTTAAAGACCCTGGAAACTCTCTAGTGCAGCATCATGGAGATGCACTAGTCCCTTTTCCTGTATTTCTCCAAGTAACATTTAAACTCATTGATAAATTTAGAGAAGGTTTCAAATAGGTGTAGAAGTCTTAAGGACACCAAATGTTTTTCAAGTATTATGAAAATTTGTAGCAGAATAGAGAAAAAGGACTCACAACAGTACTACTATGGAGTGATATGGTAGAGCAGAAACTTCTTGTCTTGCCACGTGTCCTACATGTTATCAGAATGAAGTATATCTGCCAGATAATAAAAATAAATCCAAAAAAATGGCTGGATATAAGTTGTTATTTTTAACAATTCCTTTGCCTATGCAATCACATTTGCTAATCTAATTTGTATCTTTACTGACTGAATTTTGTATATACTAATTCTACCTTTACTAACCCAATCTTTTCCATTTTTTTTTACTTACACTAGCATTTCTGCACTTGTGACTTTTACAAAACTTCTATATTGCTATTTATATTTTCTCCATAATGATGTATCTGGTTGAATATGAAGAACAGCATAAATCCATGACTAAAAGGAAGATGGCAATTTCTATACTCAGTGGCATATGCAATAGTAATAGAAACATGTAGAATCATAGAATAGTTTGGGTTGGAAAGGACCTGTAAAGGACATCTAGTTCAACACTCCTGTAATGAGCAGGGTCATCTTCAAGTAGATTGGGTTGCTCAGAGCCCCCTCCAACTTGACCTTGAATGGTTCCAGGGATGAGGCATTTACTACCTCTCTGGGAAATCTCTTCCAGTGTCTCACCACCCTCATTGTAAAAATCTTCCTTTTACCCAGTCTAAATTTACCCTCTTTTGGTTTAAAACCGTCACCCCTTGTCCTATCTCAACAGGCCCTGCTAAAAGGTCTGTACCCATCTTTCTTGCAGGCATCCTTTACATACTGAAAGGCTGCAATAAGGTCTCCCCACAGCCTTCTCCAGGCTGAACAACCCCAAATCTCTCTATCTCTCTTCACAGGAGAGGTGCTTCAGCCCTCTGTTATTCTTCATGGCCCTACTCTGAACTTGCTCCAGCAAGTCTGCTTCTTTCCTGTGCTGAGGGCCCCAGAGCTGGAGGCAGTATGCCAGGTGGGATCTCACGAGGATGGAGTAGAGGGGAAAGAGTCATCTCCCTTGTCATGCTGGCCATTTTTCTTTTGATGCAGCCCGTTAGTCTCCCATTAGCTAGCTTTCTTCTAGCTTTCAGTAAGCAGAACATCCTGGGGAAGATCTCTCTTTTAAGGGATAGGAGGAATAAGCACTTTCATCCCTAACAACTGTTAGAGATAATACAATATAAAACACCATGAGGCAACAGCCTCTTAGGTCAACTGCTTTTTCCTTTCTTTTTGATTTGTTGGTTGGAAAATTCCCTGGACTCCTGAAATGCTTGTGGTCATTTTGGTATTTCCTTATAAATTGTGTTTTATAGATTACCTGTCCAACCTATATAACAGATACCTCTTTGAAAGACAGTAGACTGTGTAACACTGCATTGTGGGAAGTCAATTGGGATTTCAAAAAAAATAAAGGATATTATATTGATTTATAATGCTGTGCAAATAAATTCATCTTTTGTTCCAAATAGTTTTATATTCAGCTTAACACAAAACTGTTTTAAGTGGACCTAACCTCATATACTCTGGAAAAATGTAAGGATCAACATGGAGCTTTTTGGATAGCAGTCAAGGAACTAATATTTATACAGTCTTCCTGCTTCTTGCTTAAAAAGTCTATGCCTTTTCTTCCCCAAATCCCAATGCACATACACATGTTCTCAAGAAACAGTATTGTTTACAGAATAGAGAGATGAAGTTTTGTTATGTAAGTTTTTTATATTTTTGATGTTGTAAAATCAACAATTAACTTTCTGAGAGAAAAATTTAATATTTAATTTAAGGATTTCTAGCTCTTCCCTTTCTCTCTTCTGTCTGCATTGCTTCTCTGTTGTTCCTTGTTCCATTTGTGCTGACTTGTTCTGCTTTTCTTTGAAATTAACAGCTGTTTCAAAGGTGGATCATTGGGATGTTTGGCCAAGTGATTGCACTTTATCCCCACTCTCCCCCTTATAACATGATGTTTCTGCACAGTAGAATGCATATCTATGATAGAATGAGGTGCACACAACATTTTAATTTTTTTTTTAATTCTGTATCTTTTCCCATTTTTAAGTCTGCAAAATCCTAAGGAATTTTTCTGTGCAAAACGGAAATCAAAGCAATGATAAAGTCTTTTTTGATGACATTTACTTTGGAAATCAAGTCATAAATGTTGTTGTTAAACTTGGCTGTTTTAACACATTAATCCACATGGGATTTTGTTTGGATTCCATGTGGCCAAAACAGTTGTGTTTTAATAACAATGAAAGTTGATTATAGATTTGTTTTGTCTATCAAGTAGCTGGCTATTTTTGTTCATGTTTTGTAGTTCAAATTAAATGTAGTGACTTGCCTCAGAAAGTTTGAACACCTCTTTTAAGGCTAAAATTGTAGAAAGCCCTCTGAAATAGTCTTTGATGTGATTTTTCAAGCAGTTACAGGTCAAAGTGACAAAAGGGGACTTTCTTTGGAGAAGTTAATGAGTCTTTTCCCATTCTGCTCTCATTTACATTCTGCCTGAAATTCTAGGAAACTTACCTGTCCAGCTGTTGCCTTTTCTGTGAGACAGCCCCCGTGGCTACAATCAGCATGAGTTTTATAAATCCCTTTTATAATGAGGTGTGTTGTGAAGAAGCAGAAATTTCTATTGTGAACTTAATGAACTTCACTGCCAAACCCATGGAGAAAAGACAGCAAACACAAGGAAAGAGCCAACAGTTCTGACCCCATTCAATTTCTTAAAATTGATATTCCCCACAAGTTTTACAGGAATATTTGTATTTCTACTCATTAAACAAATCTTAGTGAAAATAGGAGGCTGTAATAACTGTCCATTCATACTTTCCACTACAGTTTTAATTTCCCTAATTTGTACCTGCATGTAGGTCCAGATACAGTGAGAAATAAAGGTACAATTTTACAGCTCCTGAGTGTGTTGCATTTTGATTTTCAGAAAGGTAAGGACTATTTTCTTTCTTTGTGGGTTTTCCTCTTATTGTCTAAAACATAGCAAAACAAGAGCATCTTTAACATCATCAGAGGGTTTGAACACAGACTAGGTTAGTATTTTCATTCATACTAAATGGATTTCATGATGGGCCTGATATCATCATTTAGTTAAGTCTTCATTTGTGTGGAAATTTTTGGGTCAATACAGAAACCACTGGTAAAGTTGCTGCGAATGCTTTTTTCTGTATATTTTGTAGTGTGTTTTGGTAGTTGATGTGACAGTATATTGTTCTTCAAAAGTTCTTGTTGCTCTGCCTCTTTTGTGACCTTTAAAGAAAATCAAAAGCTTCTTCTATGATGGTGCTCTCCTCTTATACAGAACACAAATACTCTTTCCTGGAATATTTGCTAAAGTACATGGGATTTATCTTTCTAATAGCTTGTTTTGTGGAGAGTACTTACAGGAAGGTAGTCTTCTTTCTGTTTGATTTTCCATTCCTGAAGTGAAGACTTTAACCTCTTCATCTACTTAATTGAATTTTCAGACGAGTAGCATGGTTTTCAAGTAAAGTTAGCTTGTGTTTCAACACTGAGGCTGAAGAATAGATTAAATCCTTCATGGTGTATGTATATATTTTCCAATATGTATTGAAATTTGTGTTTATGTATTGTATGAATTATTCTCCAACTGATTTGATAACTTACTGAAATATATATTATATTATTAAACTAAGAAAAGATGTAGTCTTTATATAGACATTATAATAGCTGCCTAAGCATAATTTGAGCAGAAATACACTTTACAATTAATTATTTGAGTTCTTTTCAAGCACAAAGTGCTTGTCTTATTCTACTACCTTTGAAATTATCACTAAAACTGCCACACTCATGGTTAGTACAGGAAACTTATGAAGATGATATCTTTACAGGTTATGTTTCAATACAGGAGCCTTTCATAAAAACTCTCTATATTTAGTGTGTATATTAGGAGAAACTCATGACAAAAAGAGTTCTTAAAATTTTCCAAAATGCTACATATAATTTTTATAACCCTAGAAAATGTTCTATTTTAGAAATTCCTGAAGGACAAATATTGTGGTGAACTTAATTTAGTTTTAGAACAGCTGTCCTTTGAATAGTTGCGAAGAAAAATAGAAATTGTCCTCTAGGTTATCATCATGAAACAGAATTTCAAATAATTGTATATCTTTTCATTCTTATAGGCACCATGATTTACAAATTTATGTTCAAAGAAATTGTATATATCACTCTGACATTCTAATTTGCTGAAACTTTTCAGATAATACAAAAACATTTTTTGGGAGCACATAGTTCTCTTTTTGTACAGAATGATGACTCATTGTAGCCTAGTGCAATTGTAAACAAGAAGAAATTGTTCTAAGGGCACACATGCCTTCATGCTAGTGTTCATTTTAACATTTAAGACAGGGTGGAGCAGCCACAGAATTTTAACTGTCAAATCTTTTCAATTGCTGAACTTCTATCTTATTTTACATGTCTTTTATAAAAAATTTACACCTCTGAGATTAACTTTTACAAAACTATTATCAAAATATTATATTTTGTTCATCTTGTGTCTTCCTTTTATTTAAAGAAATCAAGACTGACCTTAGGAAGGAAAGCATGTGTGAGTCTGCTCTAGCTGATTTAAGTAATAATAAATGCAGCTTTATTTCTATGCTGGAAATATCTTCGTAATTTGCCTTTGATGTTTTTATTTGGTAATAAAATGAAATTAGAGGCTAGATTCAGTAAAGTTTGACACCATGAAACTTAGTTTGTTAGGCACTTTACCCTGGATTACACTTCAGAACCCGGTTTTTATTACTACATAACCCCAACAATGGGTTTGAAGTGAAAGATTTGTGCAGCTTGACTGCTAAGAAGGAATCTAGCCCAATATCTAAACTGAGGTGAGGGGAAATCTCAAATCCCCTTCCTCAGACTATTTCCTCCAGTCTACAGGGATACATCCACTTACACAGGATCTGCAGCACTAAATTGCCTCCTGAAGTTAGTTGCTGATGTCTTTTTTTTCCTCAAAGCTCAAGTTATGCTTATTCTTTGTTTTGTGATTAGAAAGTGGTAGTTGGAGCATATTCTGAATTAAATTCTCCGATATTCTTGAAGGTACTCACACCAACATCCAACAGGATTTCCTGATCAGTACATGAGAGATTTCTGCTCATAACTTGCTAGTTTTCCTGAAGAAGCTGTGCAAAAAGTTATGAGAGATTAGTCAGGGCCACCCAACTGAGAGATGGGTGTTTGCTGAATTCCTGATTCAAATTATGCTTTCAGTTGTAGCTTGAAAGAGAACAAAGAAGCAGACAAGACTAAGAGTATCACAAATGTACTTACTGCAATTTATGCCTATTTGGATACTCAGCATTGGGCTCACAACACTTTGAAGGAACACAAAAAATGTAGAATAAAATTATGAGACAGAGTTCCTCCAGATATTTAGGGCAACAGCAACCTTTGCTTGTGCTTGACTGGATTCAGTGCATTGGGTTTTAAGATTTTTATGTGGTGCAGATACCATTCTGGCAGAAGAGGCAGAGCCATAATAAGCCCACTGCATATGGAGTGTGAAGGCATATTTTTTTTCTCCCCTCTAAAAAATCTTCCAAAAATATATTGATTCCAATTGACATTGTCTTTCTCGGAAAACCTCATTCTGAGAATTCTGAGAGATACATTATCCAAGAAAAAGTCCTGCTGCCAAGTCAGTGCTTGCTGTCAGGAGCCACAGCTATTGTCATGATTCAGTCTCTGCTCAGATGCAGTGTGATGGAGGGGACAGTTTTCCTTAAGTGATCTGTGAAAGTTTTTTGCCAAAGCCTTCTCCTGGAAATTTCATAGGTGCGGATCTACTCCTCTTTCCTGACTTCAGGGAAGGCTAGATTTTCACTGCTGTTATTAAAAACAAATTTTAGGTTTGTGACTGTAGCTACAGTTACTTAGTGAGTAAGGTCAAGGATTTTAGTGAGAATAACAATACAGTGTTAGCCAAGACTTTGGTTTGTGATAAACAACTGAGGGTTTTTTCATACTTAGGTAAATCAAGTTCAGAACTTAGTCATTCTCCACTTAAGTCAAGAGCAAAATACCCATTGCCTTCATACATACAGAGTCAAGTTGTGGGAGAAGTAATACTTGGCTCAAGGAATTCTAGAATAATATATAAGGAACTGAGGGTAGTGGCTGGAAAATAGTAAATAATTTAATATATATACCTTTCTTACTGCAAGCCTAGTTTTCACTGCAGCTGTTTCAGTCAGCACTGATCACACTGACATGTATCCCAGTATCTGCCCACCCAAGTGATCAGTCATTTCAGGAGCAGCTGTTTTTCAGTATACTTATTTTTCATGACATATTCTTACTCTTGGCAGATTAGTTTCCTTCTCTTTTGTTTAAGAACAGAGGACAGTTTATGTAACTGCTTGATTTTTCATAGCTTCCTATGTGCTTCTGGAATAAATCTTAGATTATTTAATTTACAGGTGAAAGGACCCAAATTCGTATTCAAATGACCCTGTCAAGCAGTGAGAAGAAACTGTTTTAGTTCTTTCTTAAAAATGCTTTTGTTTTGGCATTTTTCTCTGTGATAATGAAATGCACAAACTTAAATATTTTCAAGTATTTTGCTGTGAGTTGTGTACAACTCAGACAAAACATCTGCGAGTTTGATAAGCACTGCTAGTGTATTAGATATTTGATAGGCTGGGTTTTTTTCCTCTAGGAAATACAGACTAAATCTCACCACTAGGAATAGTCATAAATTTAGTAAACATTGCTTATCTCAATACAGAAGAAAACCATTAATAAGCCAAATCTTACTAAATGTGAAAGTCTAAGTAGTTGCATTTTATTTTTTTAAATTATTCTTTTGATTATTTCTGGTCTATAAGCAGCAATAGTAAACAAGTACTTATCTGTTGGAACATGACATTTTTATGGTATCATGTGAGTTGGAAAAGACTTCAAGAGGTCATCTAGTCCAGTCTCCTGCTCAAAACCTGTCTAGGGTCCTCAGCTTTACCTCTTTCTCTGCTTGTGGCATGAGAAGTGCTGGATGTTCTGTTGAGCCACAGTTAAGACACCACTGGCTTGGTAATAAGAGCAGCACATTGGTTCTTTAATAAGTCTTTGCTTCCTTAGTTTCCATGATCCTTTGTAACTGTTTCTTTGAAACTGGTGCATACCTGTGATCTTGACCAAAATCATGCAGGAAATAAACAGTTGAGCTGTATATAAAATTCAGAAAGCTGACTCTCTGTTCAAGATGTATGCTCTCTGGACTGCTTTGAAATTCTTTGAAAAGATCCTTATGGAATTTTGTCTGAGACTTGTCCTGAGGCATCAAACAGGAAAATCTCTGTCTCTCATGGAAATAATTGCTGCATGATGGCTTTGCACCCTAAGCAGCAATGTGTTCAACGCTGTTCTTATCCATAGCATTCATAAAATATGAAGAAGAGATATTTTCTATTGTCATCCTACCATTCTTGGTAATCTGGAGAAAATAATGTAAAAGAAAAAATAGAAGATCACATTTAGGTACTCTTTTTTGACTTTGTTCCCAACATAGGCCCTATAGTATAAAATATTAAACCTGAGCAAAAATATTAATCTGATCAAAGTTTTACATTAGATGATGGTCAAAATGCAGGATTAACACTGCTTGCTCAACAGGTCTTGATGAGAATTAGTTTTATCATGTAGTAAATGGATAAAACATAATTTTTGGATAGACTGAGGAGAGTTTAATTTTAGCACTTTTATTATATATAAAAAATAATTTCCTATGCACTTTTGTTAGTTAATGGTTATTTCAGCAATTTTTTTGCTCATTGCAATGTTTGGTCAAATAGTACCTCCTAAAAAAGGATGTTCGTTTGGTTTTTTTTCTGTTGACTTTGCAAAATCTGAGCGATGAGGTGTGGGTGAGGATTAAAGGAGCAGGAGCAGCTGCTGTCTGCAAAGACTTTTGATGGGGTTGTGGAACCTGCAGCTTACAGGGTTCTGTTCCATCTCCTGCATGGTACTTGAAGAGCTGTCATCCAGTGTGAGTTATTTAGTCCTCAGGAATAATGCATACCATTACGCTGCAGGGTACTCTCTATTTCAAGTGCTGTCCCTATTGACTGTTTGGTGAGAGATACTGTTTTGTGAGAGGTTACTTATTAGCAAAAGCAAAGCTAAGGTGCTAATGTACAAACCCTATTTTTTTAATATATGGCTATTTTAAATTTTTATTTTCTTTTAATTTTTTTTTTTTTAAATTTTTAACCTCAGTTGAAGAACTGAACAAAAACATTCACTATCTGGATTCTTTGCAAAATAGATCTAGACATCCGATACTAAATGTGTATTTTTAAACTGTCCTGTTTCCTTTGAGGGTATTCTCTTGTGAGGTATTGCACTGAAGACAATTGTGAGGGCTCTACTTGATTACAGAGAGCATGTGAGCCCTTCATGTTTTCACAACTTCATATTTTTAGAGTCTTTCATCTTCAGCCAAAGTCTGAAAGTTCTACTCACATCTCTCTTAAAAATCCTGGGAGGAGAGGTGGGCATAATTCCAGCTCCCTTCTAATCATACCTCAGTGTAATCTCTAGTAACATCAAAGCAGATGGAGTATGATGACAGGAACAGAAAAAAAGAGTCAGCTAAAGTTCAGTCTCTGAATAGGCTGTGTTTGCCCTTAGATTTGTGTGCGAGGAGGAAGGGGCTGGTGGTGTGAAACTACTCACATTGAAAATTTGACTTTTCCTGAAATCAGGTCCATATACATCTGGATAATGAACTTTTCAGTAACTGTTTACCTCCATTAATGTGAGGTGAAACAGTTCATGTAGGAATCCAACCTACTGATTTTTAACCTTTAAATCAGACACATGAAGCTTCATTTCCAGAAGCAATGTCCGACTTGCTATGTGGCGTTTTTAGACAGATTTGCAATGGGTAAATCACTTGTATTGCATCTCTGGGAGGCAAGTATGGATTGTGTATATTAATTGATTTGTGGAACTAGAAAGGAACTAATGGCAGATGTCACTTGCATGAACACTTTCAGAATCAGTCGCAAACCATTTACTACATCCAGTCAGGGCAGGTAGGAGAAGACATTATCTCTTGCATAAAATCTGTAAACATTAATTGAAATCCCTCTCAAGAAACAGCCAATGAGTGCCGAGACCATAAGAACATAGATTTCTCCCCAAATTTGATCTGTTCACTTTAACTGCTGGTGAATTATTTACATAAATTCTGCTTGTTTTTGCAGAAAACTTGTAACAAAGTTACTGCTTCTAACACTTCAACTCCTGCAAAATATTTTCTACTGATCATATCTTGGGTTTTTGCTGCTTTCTTAGAAGGGGCATATCTATTAGAGCATGATACATTATTTTCTTTAGGCCATAGCCCAAGGACGTGCTTTTTAACTTGGACTCTTGTCTATTTCTTTCTTATTTTGTCAGACAACCTTTCACAGGGACATCCTGATCAATACCACAGCTGGTGCTCCTGGATATCTGGTTACTTAAATGTTATTTATCAGGGGAAAGAACCAGCATTCAAAAGAAAGGTGTGTGAGTTGTCTTACTGTTGTGTTTTCTTCCCACTGTGATATTTGCCAAATTCTGATCCTCCTGATGGTAACTATACTTAAGAAAACTTTTTAACTTTTTCTGTGTACAAATCTCAGACAGTGGAAAATGTCAGGAACATGAGCAAAAAATAATTTGGATGCACTAAGAATGACATATTTTGCTCTGTATATTACTCTAGGAATTTACAGAAAGACAGTTTTCCACTACAGCAATTTAATTGAAATTTATTAAAAAATTTGCGTATGAACAACTTCACCAACTTTTGTTTCTCTCTTGAATGTAGCAACAGTGTGAAGTAAGATAACGTGCAGGTACACCAAAATGCTAGGCAGTGGAAGAACTGTAGGAAAATTTATTTCCAAAGTCGAGAACACTAGACTTAAAGAACATTAAACTTAAAGATGTTTCAAACACTGGGCCTGGGCAAAGACATGCCCCTTGTTCTTCTCAGGGCTTTATCCTAGCCCCCCCTCTCTGTGGGGACCTTTGAACATGTCTGCAAGGACTTATCTTTTTCTCATACCAGTTTCTCTGGAATGCAGGTGGAGAAAACATCCAAAACTGTCTCTGGGAAAGATGCTTCTTCCAGGCAGGAAAGTCTTCCAAAGTGAAACAAGTCCTGATCTCCTTGTCTTCTACATTACCATCTGTGACTGAGAAAAAGCAATAATTTCTTATTTATCATCTGCAGATTTATTTGCATGTACCCAAGTACCAGCTATGTAGGAATAAATGAATTTTAATCACAGACATGAGTTGAACACAGTAGGTTTTCTTTCCTCCCTGATTACATTTTACAACAATTCTTTTCTTCTGATTTTTGACTTCATGACTTGGTTTCCCTAAAAGTGGAGTAATGATCTGTTTGTGTCAATTAACATAGCTGTGATGGATTAAAACTAAATAGAATTTAACATTAGGCCAAATGAAGGATCTTGGAATTTTGAGCAAATCAAATAGACTTGTACCTTGTCTAAAACATTCATGATTTTATACACCTCGTTGTAGCTCAGTGTATGGCTCCCTTTGTGCTTCCTCATCACACCTCTATATGAATCAGATGCCTCATTCAACTTGCTAGTGCACCAGTATACAGAAATATGAGGTGGCTCCAAGTGCACTTTAAGCTTTTCACTGGATGGAAGTAGAGTTCTGTGAGAACACAGGTAGTGAAAAGGAACCAAACATTTTCAGAGCATAGATTTTTACTTATGCAGATAACTGGTAGCTTACAGTGAATATCATAATGACTACAAGAATATGAATCAAATCCAAGCAAACAATCAGATTTAACTCCTACTTGAACTATTGCTCAAACTATTTGATTTAGGTCCATAACAGTGAGTTGCTGTGACATCGTTTTAAGCAAACATTAGTCCAATCAATAGTTATGACTGTAATGTACATTTAATGTTCTAAGTGTTCAGGGCTAGGCAGCTTTACTTGAAATAGATATTTGTGAAGTAATAAGACAATTTGGCACTTTCCTTTTACAAATAGCTTTTCCATTTAATTGACCACAAGGAAACCAAGGTGTCTTCTGGAGCATTCTATTGTGGAAACATTCCCTTACACTTCAGGTTATGAAATAGATAAAGGGTAGATTGAACCTACAACTTCCATTGCTTCAAGTCAATGCACTGGTTAAGAAACTGTATTGTGAGACTGTATCTCAGTTTTACATGTCACTGTTTAATAAGACTAAGTGTGCATTCATAAATATTTGCACGTGGTCACATACATGTAAACAAAGTAAAATAGGTTGGACATGGCTAGTTTTATCTTATTTTGTATACTCTGAGTAGCTCAAACTAAAATTATTAGATCTTGTCAGTGAACCTTAAACAGCACTGGAATCACTGGTATTCATCCTGGCATGTGCAAGTAAAGTCTATTTCAGACTGACAATTATCTTTCTGAACTGAAAAAGTAAAAATAATAGCTATTGTTTTTTGGCAAATTCTGAAGTTTATGTTAGGAAAGTGCAAACTTCCAGGGTCAGCTGTTAAAACATTTCCTGTTAAGAAAGTAAAACACTGGAACAGGTTGCCCTGAGAGGTGGTAGATGCCCCATCCCTGAAAACATTAATGGTCAGATTGGACAGGACTCTGAGCAACCTGATGTAGTTGAATATATCCCTATTCACTGCAGGGGGTTAAACTACGTGGCCTTTAAAGGTCCCTTCCAGCTCAAACTATTCTATGATTGTATGGTTTCCTGTAGAAGTTCTTCAATGGAGCAGTGATAAAGTCCAAAATGTCATTCCTGAGTGAAGTGCTGATGAGAAATTTTTTTTCTATGTTTAGTTTGTATGGCTATAAAAGCCTGCATAGATAATATGAAACTGACTGTAATGGCAATTTACACTTCAGCAAAAGGAATGGATAAAATTTTTGAATTCTAACTTACCTGGATAGCTAGAACCAAGTGTCTGGTTTAATTAAAAAAAAAAGTCTTTTTATCCTATCTAAACTGGGTCTTATTCCATGAGAAGCTGAATGAACATCAACCTTCTGAGCCAGAAGACAAAATAATATTTTCTTCTTAACAATAGATTATAGGAAGCCATATGATTCTTAAGGAAACCAACAGTACTTCATCTACAATTTCCTATAATCTGCTAACAACATAGACTAATTAAAATTTTGGAATTAAATGACCAAGGATAGATTCATACGGGATTATGAGAATTTTTCACACTGTAGAGAGAGAATTCAGTATTTGACCTCTTCATTGCAACCTCAAAAAAAGTAATTTTCAATATTCCCAGGATTGTAACACAGAGAGTTGAAAATCCAGGCTATACACATAGTTTTTACCTTGGCTGTGGATATTATCTATAGTCACTTAAAAAATATACCAAGTAGACAATCTCATAAAAGAAACATAATATCAACTCCACTATTCATTCAAAATCTAAATAAATGATGGATGAAAAACAATGGAGACACATCTTACATCCTGTAATTTTCATATAACAAAATTTATTTATTTTAGCAATATAAATGTATTATTTTAGTACTAACTCAAGTGAACTGCAATTTGAGGTAAACCTTGAAGTTAAAGAAACCCAGAAAGAGGACTGAAACTAAGAATGTATGTATTACAGTATGTATATGTAGTAGATTTTCATATCCCTCACTCAGCTAAAGGGAAAGATATAGGAGAAGATTTCTGAGGAAAACATCAATAAATCTTGTTCACTTGGACTCAGTGTAAAAATTCAAGATCCTTTTGAAGGTTTGACACCAATTTTGAGTGTGAACTCTCTTGTATGTCCCAAAATTGCCTTTTTGTGGATGGAAATGGTTATAAAGTAATTCTTTCACAATTTCTATATACTTTTGAGGTTCACTTGGGCTCAAAAGACCTCAGAGTTTGGGGAACTGTATGCCAGTGCTGGCCATTCCACTTCACCAAAGGAAAGTGAAATGTTAGGTAAAGACGATGCTTTGGACAGTATTATTTATAAGTAGAAAAGCACTCTTTGATATCAGATTTTAAGAAGTGTCAGAGTTGCAAGCTCACAATCCAGGTGTCAGGATTTCAAGTTGTAAATTGACTAGAAGATTGGGGAATAGAAAAAAACATTTGTTTACTACTCTATATTTTTCATTGTTGGAATATGATTAATTTCTAATACTATGAATTTATTTCCTATAATAATAAAATGCTATAAAATAATCCTGATATTCCAGCCCTGTTAGACCTCAGAAATAAATAGTGTCCTTCTTTGTTGTTAAAACTGCAAATGGTCCTTTCCAAAACAAAGCAGCACTTGCTAACTTCTTTCAGTACTTTTTAGCAATGATGCACTGATTCCAAAAATCCTGTTCTGACACAGGAAGATGGTGTGAAAGTTTGGAAATTCCTTAATACAATTCACAGTCCTAGTTTAAAAGTATATACTCTCTTTTTCCTACTAGTTATATTTAAATCAATGGGGAAAAGAGTTTAACCCCTGGACACCTCAACTTACACCTCAGCAGATAAAATTTGTACACTACAATTTCTTAGTTTCTTTCCTCCTTCATATACAATTAGATGATCATACCACCTTGTTCCCATGTTCATATGAACTTGTTGATCTGTATTTTCTAGGACATAGAACAATCTTATTCTTCCTCATGGGTAAATCTGTAATGCTTGATAAGGCAGCATGTTTGAAGATATGGATTTATGAGGAAAAATCTTTTACGTGTTAGACAGTTGAAGCGAAACAAACTTGGAGCCAATCTGAACAGTTTTCAAGCCCCCCCAACACAGCTACACATTATCCTCATACTCAGTACCAAGAAGAGTGGCTCTGTGGCTTGGACAACATCAAATTTAAACACTGTGAGAGTGCTTTGAGTGTGAGAGCGCTTTGAGTGTGAGAGTCTGTGGCTCTCACTTTGTATGCTTAGTTGTTGGGCATCTCTCCAGTCATTTAATTCATGAAGTGGCCTTCCACCTGCTTCAGGTGAGGTGCTCTAATGCCTTGGTTGGCACACTATGTGTGCAGTCCCAACCAAAAAATGATAGTTGTCTGACATTTGATTTTTCTTCCTTTGAATAACAATTGGAACACATTTCCAATTAAACAACCTTCTGTACCTTCCTCTTACCACAGTGCTGTGTTGTTGAATAAACTAAACTGATGACATCATTTGATGAGTTAAAGGTACTCAGCACCAAACCATTCAGGAAATACTCAGGAAAGACTATTGCAGAACCAGGTCCCTAATTACAAACTTACATGCAGTGTTCTGGTTCTTTTCTGCTACTGATCTCCCGTTTCAGTGGCAAATTTTTTTTTCTCAGTAGTCCACCTCTGTGACTCTAAATATTCTCCAAGTACAAATAAGGCTGTTGCAGAACATGGGTCAAGTTTCATAGTTGAATTTCACATACAACTAATATTATAAGATTTTGACAGAAACAATGTCTGTCTTGTAAAATGCTATTGTTTTCTCTATCTATTAGGATGAATAAATTAGAAACTCATTTTTATGCTAGTCTGCAGACTAATGGGTCTGACAGTCTAGAGATCAGCAAGCAGCCTTTTGGGAGTTATTGCACAGAAAACAAGCTTTTTGATGGTTAGACACAATATTTTTTTTAATTAAAATTCTGGAGAAAATAATTATGAAATTTTTGGTGCTTTTACAGAACAGTTTCTAAGAAGCATATGAGACTGACACCACCACCACCACTTTCATTTTAATTTAGGAACTCTATATTTGAAAATGTTACCCTCACTGCTCACTTCCATTAAAATTTCTTATGCCCCGGGACATTGAATGGCCTGTTTTCTTCCATGATAGTTGTGTTTCACTGGTGAACGATCAGTTCATGCCACCAAAGCTTTAGAGTTTTTCCAAATGAGATATTAAAAAAACATAACAGGAGTATAGGACAAGAATTACACACACACACACACGAAGCTAAGCTTCCAGAGCTACCTTTCTGCCCTAACAAATATTCTACTTATTTGTATGTTGCACTCTTGCTGTTACTCAGCTGCTTACAAGCTACATTTCAAAATATCTCTTTTTTATTGTCATGGAAGCCTTACATTTAAATCCCAGTAAAATGCCAGTCCCATAGGTATTCTAAATAAGCTTTCAGTTAAAAACATTGAACACGTATTTTTGTCTCATAGGCCATTTTTAGATAATTGTAACTATGTTACTATATAGTATGACTGTAACTTAATAACATTAGATTTTGTTTTAGTTACTAATCTCTACTTTCTCCTTTGAGCACAGAGAAAGTCTTAATTTAAATTTTAGGTTTTCTGGTATTTCTGTTTTAAAGGGCTAGAGAAAAACTAAACCAAATTTCTTTTAATGTTTTTGGGTCTTTTTACAGGGATTGGCACGTTAAAGATAATTTCTTAAGTTCTGTGGTCACATGTTAGTTCAAAAGTAAAGGGGACAAAACGATATCATTGTCAAATTTAAACATTGTGCAAGTCCTGCTAGCCTTTTTGGCTTTTTATTAAATAAATAGTGATAGGGGGTTGCATTTCTGCAGTGTCTTTCATCCCAGAGACCTTAACAAAACTGGATTAATACACACAGCAAGCTCTTGAATTTAGCAGCTGCTACTGAGAGCTTTGATAGCAGAGTGTAGTGCTATTAAAGAGCTAGGATTAGCTCTTGCATCAAATACAGCATCCCTTTACAGACTGAATGCACAAAGATCCTAACACATAAAGTATAATTAAAAATGCTGAAAGCCATAAGGTTAAAGGACTGAATTTACTGAGTATCCTTTGATGTGACAGCCCAGGTTTTATATATTTCATCCTGGATTGTATCCAGTGTCAAAGTGCACTTACATGGAACAGTGTATCTCATAACTGAGCTAAACCTCTTAGTATCCAAAATCCAAACCAACAACAAACAATTTTAGAAAAAGCATAGTCAGACTAAGAAGGGATGTTTGAAAAAGGAACAAACTGGAACACAGGAATAAACAGATTTAACAAAACCAATGCGAATTTCAGTATTTTTCTGAAGTGATCATGCTGAATGTCCAATGACCTCCTAAGCAGATGGCTGAACTTTGTGTATGCACATGCATGGTCCAGACTCAACTGGGATGAAATTTTCCATTATGAATCTTGCCTAGTTTCCCCATATGTGAAAATAGGCAGATCCCAGCTATGTGCAATTCTGCCTAGGAGGCTCCTAGGACGCTTGAGAGCATAAATAATACATTTATCTGAAAATGATCCAAGTTCAGACAACTGTGTGTAAAGGTTTCCAGCCCACTTCTGAGAGAGAAATAAAAGTGAGAGTAGTTTCTTGTGATTTATTAATGATAATTTTAGTAAATTCCAGGTCACAGCAATAAGAGATGGTATATATTTTAGCAGTTATGGGCTGGGACACATAAATATGAAAACTGTTCTGAATTAAAGAGTAAACAGCTTTATTACAGCTATGAATTTCACTCAGTGATAGTTGATGTATGGCCACAGAAGTTGTTTTTAAGAGACAGAGTGCTGGACAGGAGCTAGGAATGATCCTCGGCTAGTTTCAAGAAATTCCATGGCTGTTTGATTTCCATGTAAACAACTCATTAAAGATGAATTGCAAGACCGTAGCTTCTATGATATCTCAAGACTGACAAAATTCAGAGCCTTTCATGTCTACACTGCAGTTCTACTGGGACTACTAATGCCAGAAACTGGATTGGAATTGTGGTATAGAATTAGACAAGTTAATATGCCTTAGCTTTACCACAGCATAACCTTTCCTTTAACCTCTGCAGAAGATGCCTTTTATTTATTTTCTGCTGTTACCCTTGCCTGACAGAGCAGAAACATGTAGCTTAGCACTGCAGAACAATCAAATATGGTGCAAGGCTTCATTTTGAGCTTTGGGAATGAGTCCACACGTTTTGATTGTCAAAGAAAAATTGTGCATCTACGACAATGAACACTTTAGATGAAGCTCTACTAGTCCCCTTACTTAACCTTCTAAATCTGGTAGGGGTGTCACAGACATGTGGAAGGCCTGTTTCCCACATTGTCTAGCCAGCACATCTGTAAAGTGACTTGGAAATAGCACCCTCAAATGTATTTTAGTTTTTCTTCTCTCTGCAGAGGCTGCCAGCCAGTCTACAAGAAATGTCAGCTGAGGATACTACGTTTTTGATAGTTTTTGCTTGTCTCTGCAAACAAAAGCGTGGGAAGGCACAAAAGTAATTGTTCATTGCCATTGTAATGAAGTGGAGATGTCTCCTTTGTTTTCAACCTGCAAGCAGTTCTGCCTTAGAAAAATGAGGCTTTCTATTCCTTCTATTTTGTCTTACATGGTCTTAGGCAGGAAGGTTGCAATACAGGATGAAACACAGAACCCTTGTTTTCTGTTAAGAAAACATTTCCATGAATCGGTGAGGATCATACCCTCAAGGTCACTGTTTTGGGGAAGAATGTTTTGAAGGAAATATGTAAGAAATTATGGTTATTCTAAAAGAAACTACAGGAAATGTATAACTTAAATACTGACATTTCAAAAACATAATCTTTGAAAAAAACAGACTTTAGGAATATCCTGGACTGGAACTTAACCATAGTTTGGAAGAAACAAAAAGCAAAGAGGTTTGAACTGCTAAAGTAGAAAGACACAAAAGAAGTAAAACTAAGAATAACCCTGGCAGCACTCCACGTGCAGATTTTGTGGGGCATCAGGCCTTCTGAACACACCTTTTGGAAGGCAGCTGAAGCTCCTGTCACTTTCCAACACTTGTTCTTTAGCTCAGAGATACTACAGAGCAGTCAAGTATTTCCTTCAAGACAGCCATTGAGCCAATTTGTCCTCTTTGTCTGCTGCTGAAAATGTTGTTCTATCTAGTCTGTACTGCCCTGGTTTACTATTACATTTTTGACTTCTGAACTAGATTTTTCAGTCTGCAGTCTGATCACTTTAGCAGAGTTTATTTTGTGAAACTGGCACTTTTATGCCTCTTTTGGGCAGCGGAATTTTTCACTTCCTAGAGTCTGAACTTCCCTGAAAGCTTCCTTTAAGTGTCCCTCACAGTGAAAGCATAAGGATTAATTTATGATTTTTTGACTAATATTAAATAATCAAATTTATAGAAAATATTTTAAATAAGTGAAAATATTTCTCTCTGACAGACTATATGAAAAAGTATTTATATCCTTTTCCTAACCCTAATGTACTTGTCAGTTTGCCAGGTGGTCACCTAAGGACAGGGACTGAACATTTGTGAATTTTTGGAAAGTGTCTAACATAACATAGTTGTTGCTGAAAAAAAATCACTGTATAGAATTTATAGTGCTTTTTAAAATAGTATGTTAGTCTCATATTCAAATTATTAAATCATTATTAATATTTATAATTTATTCTTGTCTTTTTGTTAGCTTTATATATAGTGAATTTTTCATATATGTGTGTGCTTGTGTATGTGTGAGCACAAATGTGTATTTTTATCTTTATATCTGTGTAAGTAATAGAAACATATTTACCATCTCTCCTCATAGTAAATCTGAAAGTGCATTGCAAGGCATAGGTCCTCTCCTTTTTTGCTGAAATTACAGCCTCACTGATCACTTAACAATATCTATAGAAGTAGAATGAGGCAGAGCAGTTAGTTCTGAGAGAACAAGATTAATTATACTCAGAACAGTCACATAACACATATCTGTCATACAGCATGGGAATGCACGTGCACTTTGCTTCTTGCTGGAATGCAAAACATTGGGCAGTACTACATCTGTGGGGCAGATATGTCCTTGGAAATTTTTTGAAGATTCTTCTTTCCTTTGGGACAACATTATTTATGATCTGTGGTTCGTGTACATTTACTTCCTAGATTCTGCTTTTTAGTTCCTTCAGAGGTCGTTTTTAGCGCTTCTGTCAGATGTTGAGGTCAATTCTGTGCATGCTGGGGAAGCAAGATATTGGAACTGCAATCTGCTATTGTCCCTCAAAGGAGAATTTTGTCTCAACTGAAGAACTTGTTAGTGCCAGTGAAGAACGGGTATCGTGAAATAATACCACTTGTACCTGTAGCTATTCTTTCAGAATTAGAATGTAATTTAAGCTGAAAGTGATCGTCAAAATTCTCAGAAGCTTTTCTCTGCATCCAGCAGCCAGTGAGAGATTCATTCCTTGTAGGCATCTTTCTCTGCTTTGTTGACGTTTTCCAAGTGTGTATGAAAGAGATATTCTTTAGCCTTTTACATGTTGCATCTTCAGCTTGATTTATAAATGAAATAGTTTTTCTTCAAGTAAATTCATTTGTACGAAGGCAATGCATCCACAATATCGGTGGAATTATTATCATTAGAAATGCCTCTCTGCTACATCTACCTGAAATAGAGAAAAGATAAGTCAGTTCCAAGTTTTCCTTGAGATGAAGGTTAATGCTACCCAAGTCTCTTGTGTTATATCTTCACTGAGTGCAAATAAGCTTTACTAGATGATTTTGGTCAAAATGCCAGAGATATTTTTTTATACTAGCTGTAATATCTTTGTTGAAGTGACTGGCTGAAAATAATTAAGGGGTTTTTTAATTAGAAGCATTTAAAAATGTTTTATATGTATAAAATTTAAAAATTAAGATTCTTTGTCACACTAGACAATTTACTTATGTCTACTGATGTTCAATCATACCAAGTAAATAGACTTATCTGTGTGGATCTTTGCAAACTCAAATACACAAATCCACAACCAGTTCTCATAGCACTCCTTCCTGGTAAGCCATGCACCACTCTCTTGAGACTGTTTCTTGCCAATGATAAATAGGCATTTAGTTTTCGTTTTCCTTGCAAGTTTATTGCATACTTATTATTGGCCAGACTTGGCTCCCTAGGTGATTCTGCTCTCCCTAGGTGAGTCTCTATGTAAAAATCAATCTGCACTGTGGCACTTGAGCTGTGTAGTAAAAAACACCCACTGGGAAATGATATCTTTTCCTAATGCCTCCTTGAGAATTTAGCATTGTAGTGAATCTATCTGCAAAGCTGTGGTAATGGAAATGTTAACAGAAACCAGACAGCAGTGTTTAGGGAGCTGTTATGAAATTTAGCTTCTGTTCACACAGTTCTCAGAAAAAACAAAACTTTCAGTTGCTGAAACTGCAGTCTGAAGGGGGCGAATGTTTACCAGATTCTTTGTTGCCGGCCAAAGAATCCATGGAAAGCATATTCCATCATATGTTTACATAGCAAATCACATCCGCATACAAATGCTGCTTTCATCAGTTGAACTCCAGCTTGTACTAAAGCATATTGAAGTCAGTGGAAATTTTCACATGGACTGCAGCAGGCTTTCTTTCAATCAAGGTTCTAGCTCCACCTTTAGCAGTTAAGCTAAAGAAGTATCTCCATAAGTTATAAGCTCACAGCAGATTGAGATCTGTGCCAGACTCAGCCTCGTGACATGATTATTCATTATCATGCTGCAGTAAAACGGTGGTGAATATTGCACACTTTCTGTAGATAAAATCTTGTGAAATTTGCATTCCCTGTAGAATAAACCTATGCATACCTAAAGTACTCAATAGAGGTGAAAGTTTCTCTTAATATGCACCAATTGTCCTGCTTAGAAAGGATGGTTTGATTTGGCTTCAAAGGACGTATGGATTATTAACCAGGCCTGTGGCAATTTCTTTCATAAAGATTTTTTTTTCAAGATCTACTATACAAGGGAAAACAATGTAAATGGTTATGGTAGGGTATGGACTGCAGTTCCACTCCTATGGTTTCTGGAGGCTGGTTTGGTATGGCAATTTAAACAGGGAAATTAGTTCAACTGATAGTGAAAAGCAGCCTCTGTACAGTCCTGTGCTGAGTTTGTGTGGTGTGTATTTCTTGCATCTGTCTGTCGAGAACCTGAGAGGTTGGGTGTTTTTCTAGGTTAAGCCATGGGTATTTTGCTACATGAAGGTGACAAATGCCAAGTTTCAAGTAGTGAGTATATTATTATTAGATGGAATTGCTGAAGACTGACATCAGAAGTCAGCAAATAGTAGAATCATAGAATGGTTTGGGTTGGAAAAGACCCTTAAATATCATCTATTTCCACCCCACCTGCCATGGGCAGGGATATCTTCTACTAGACCAGGTTGCTCAAAGCCCCATACAATCTGACCTTCAACATTTCCAGGGATGGGGCATCCACAGCTTCTCTGGGCAACCTCGTCCAGATATGTAATACATATCCTTTTCTCTGATGACTGAATGGGTAAACAGAGATTGCTTGGAAACTAAGATCAATGCATCTATGGCAGTTCAGATTTCAGGGGATTTTAACAGAAAGTGTTGACATTTGTTGGCTGACCCAAACAGCTTGTGGTGTTACTGGGCTACCATCTATTCACTGATCCTGTTATTCAAACTTTCTCACTGTGTCTCTCCATAGGAAATTCTCACCTTCATGACCTGTCAGGCAATGCAGAAAGAAATGTAGATTCATATCCAAACTGAGGAAGGCAACGGAAAATGCTTTTATTTTCTGAAGAATTTGTGAGATTTTAAAAGATTTTTTTCATCTTTAAAGCTTAGTAAAAATTCACTGTAGGAACTTTGGAAAATAAAATATTGTATGTTTTTTGCAGCTGGCTCAGGTCAAATGATGTGTTTCATTTAAACAGCTTATCTTTTGAATCTATGGGTGATTCAAATTCAGACAAAGTATGACATAGTCACAGAGTGTTTCTGTATATAAGGTTGTTCTAAATTCTTCTAGGTATAAAAGACAGACATAGAACATGACTTCAGAAAAACAGTCTGCTAACGGGCTTTTTGAGGCTGAACTTTGCTCGCAGCATGCTCTAGGGAACATGATGACACACAGTGACCTTAGTCACAGAGAAACATAGAATACATTTTTTCAAAACAAGAAATAGTGGTAGCTCTGCTGTCAGTTTCTGCTGTGGGAACAGAAGCTGTGAACCAGCCTTCTGTCAAAACAATCTCATAATAAGCCACCAGAGCATGGGTTTTGTTATTCCATTTTAAATATTCACTTAATTTTTTACAAAAATGGACACAAAACTTGGACTTTCTGTAGGCCTCCATTTTATGTTCCATATAATTTTTATTCAAAGCATGAACACTAAATTATAAATCTAAATTTCTACCTCACAGCATAGGTAAAATTAAGGCTAGAACTGGATCCAAAAACTGGGATCATACTCCCCTGAAACTGAAATCTTAAAGTAAAACCAGATCCAATTTTATAGGATGGCTTTCTTTTTCCTTAAATTGGGCTTGTTTGAATTATTTCAGTATTTTTATTTTAAGTCAGAAGTCAGGTTGGGCATTGGATTTTAAAAAATCTTAGTCCACATCTGAGTTTTGTCACTGACCTAGCACAGGATGGAATGTCAGTTCAGATATTTCAGTCAGGTGCAGAGTTGTCTTAAAAATCTGAATTCATGTCTTTTGCACTCAGAGACCAGTTTAGATAGGAGATCGCTTCCTAAAAAGGTTGTTGGGGAAACAATACACATTGTATAACAGGATTAGGATCACTTTGAAAGTTTGAACTGTTAGTGATTACTTAAAAATAACCCAGTGGGCTTGTAATTAAAAATTCCAGTTGTATTTTTAACAGTAGGTGTTGCTGTAGGAAAAGAGAACAAAGCATGCAAAGCAAACTGAATTCACAGGAATAGCACATTGTTGAAGCGAAAGGGCAGCCAGAATGCTTTACTTAGAATTACTTAAAAAAGGACTGTTTGCACTTCTTGTGATTTAAGATTTAACATTATGGCCTTTTCTCAGTCAGTTCTGATTAATTGCTTGTTAAAAACAATAAAAAATTTAGCATTTTGAATATTTTGTCTGTTTATAAAGTTACCACTGAGAATGAAACTCTCACTGATATTTATGTTGATACTCTCTCTGCATGAAAACTGATACACATAGATACACTTCTGAATACCACTGAACTCGCTGGTATTTCAACCTGGTGGTATAGACAGATCAGAACAAAAGGTAGGATTTGTATTAAATATTTATGGTGCACTGCTTACTCTTGTGTCTAGTTAGCAGATACTACTAGCAACGCTCAGAAAGTCCCTTTAGGTACCCATTTGGCATGTTGAGTTAGCAGCTAGATATGACTTGGGTAATGCTATCCCTTTCCAATATGTGGATATAATTTACTCATTTGTGCTGCAGTGGTTCCAGACCCTGACCAGAGAGAACTCAATGTGCATATAGTGTATGCACAGCAAAAAGCTGTATCTGTCCTGTAAGCCTCTGACCTGATTTTGAGGTACTGAGATAAACAATGCAGTGCCTGAGGAGCAGCAGAGCACAGAAGAAAAATTAGCACATTTATTGAATTTGAGATCTAGGAGTGACTAGAGGGACTGCTAAGAGACTGGTGGAAGCATGGTTCACTGAACAAGGAGGGGAGAGAAGTCAGAGCTGTGCTTGTGCAAAGTGTCACCTGGCGTGAGAGCATGCTCTGCTCCAGCCAGTGCTAACAGAGGACAGGCCCTCTTTTAATCTGTGCTTTTTCTTTCAAGTTTCCCCCTCCCTTATTTATATTACTGTTCAGAACTTCAGAAGAGAAAAACTGTTGCCATCTCATGTTTGGTGGGTCTGGGTGAAGGATATGTGTTGTAAAACTGGTCTACGGAGAAGCACTGCGTGAGTGAGGACAAGCTGACAACCTGCTGAAAGCCCAGGGGCTAGGCTTTCCTTGTGCATTGTGCTCAGCATATAGTGTCATTAGTATACCAGCTATTTGCTTATGAAGAAGAACAGAGAGCTTCTTCATTTCTTATTCTATGGAGGTATATAGAAGCTGGAGTCTCAGATATTATTTCTTACCTAACGACATTGTGATACTATCAGCAAAGAGAGTTCTTGGTTTGCTGGCAAAAATAATTCACCACAATATGAAAACTATAGAAAAAGAAATTATTTGAAGTGAACCAAGATGCCTTATAAGGATATAATTGTAAGCACCAGACCCTCAGCCTACTCCTAAATAAGACTGCTAGATCCATCTGACTGTCAAACCGGAGAAACGACTCAGTAAAGCTACAGATTCCAAAGATGTCATCAAGTTAATAAAAAGTTAGGAATATACCAGAAAGATGCCTTCTTTGATATATCTAACTGGAGATTTAAGCAGTGATATCTTCTGAGGAATAGTCAGAGATGATGAAATGTAAATTGCAACATATTTAGAAGTCATTTGAAGGTCTCTTTTTATGGCATGAGAGATTTTACTATACTGAGAAGTTACTGATGTAAGGTCATTTTATAGTAATCCTATGTGAGGCAAAAGGTTTTGAGCTATGCTTAAAAATCTATAAAGTTTATATATGTGATGTTCAGGGTCTAAAATAAGTGAGCAAATGAAGTAGTTCATTGTTGTGTGGGAATACTTTCTTGTCTCTCTAACTCATGCTATGCAAATTTAGAGAAGCGAGAGGGTTTAATGATTTAATTACTAATGTCTTCCTTCATGGTTTTGGTGCTATTAAGGTATGAGCTATTGTCCTTGGAAGAATTAAAAAAAATATTCACTAGGAATAGCTGAAAAAAAAGTATAATTTATTGGAAAGCGAAAGAGGGCCAAGTCTCAATCCAGGAAGCAAACAGTAATAGCACTGGCAGATTAACAATGAAAGATCTTATTAGTTAAATTTGTAATAATATTGATAGCAGAAAGGATCAACAAGTATTGCAACACTAATAAATGTTCTGGCCAAAGAGTTAAATATATAATAGGGGCTTGTGAAGGGAATTGCATTCTTATCCTAACCTTCCATGGGTCTGTTCTTTCAGGGGGATCTTGGCACCCACATGGTAGAGAAAATGGGATTTTTTTCTCTTTATATATTTAGAGTATGCAACCCCCACCTACCTTGGGCTCTTCACATGGCATCCACAGATTGCCACTATTTCTGTGCATGCAGTAGCATCATCCTGCCATGAGCTCTGCTGAGGGGAGGAGCATCCCTAGCTGAGGTGCAGAAAAGAGCTGCCTCTTGCTTCTCATCCTTTTTGTTCAAGAAACGCTAGGAGACATGATGAAGTAGAAAAATAATATAGAAAAGAGTGGCAAACTAGCATCATAGGTCAATTGTTAGCACTAGCGTGTCAAAGTTTAGATTTAATTTTGCATACCTTTAGATACTACTTCTGCATTATCTCAGGTTATACCCTACAATATCTGCATCCACAAAAAGCATGTAGATATACATGCTTTTTGTGATTGCAGATGTTGTAGGGTATAATCTCAGATAGGTATAACCAGAATAATAGGGAATCCTTGAGTTAGAACATGTAAAAATTGTTTTCAAATGAGGGAACAGGATTGTTTTTCTCTTTACTGAAGGCATGCAGTCCTGATATTACTCTAAATTTTGTTTACATGTAAAAGAACAGAGGATAACAGTAAGTCTGACAGAGCTGAGATAATGACCGCCAGCCTACAGTGAAGTTCCTTGTTCCAGTGATTTTTTCTGGGTATATTTTGGAATACTGCAGACACAAACCAATGTTTTGTAATTATTAACATCTCTGTTAGCCTTTGCTTAGAGGATAAATTAGAGTACATTCTCATGCTATGCTTGATTTTGGATGCAGAATGTGGGCACCAGTGCTATGGGTTGAAAGATATATTTCAAAAGGTTGTTCAAGTTTTTACTTCAGTATCTACTCTGATCTTTTGAGTAAATCCTGTAATTAGTTTTCACGTAAAATCATACACAAGTATAAACAAATCACATTTTGCTCACTATTTTGAAAGATAGAAATCCCTGTGAGGAGCAGGGAATTGGGCTTGATGATCCCTTCCAACGTGAGATATTCTGTGATTCTATTATTATAATTTTCTGGAGTCCAAAGGAGTTGTGCTTGAAAACAATTCTGTTTGGGAGTCCTTATTGATGGTGCTGTCTATACATGTTGTTAAAGAAACCTTCTCCCTTTCCAAAACTAGCGGTGGAAAATAAAAAGGAAGTAAGAGAAGAGTAAAATGATGAACCAAGATCCCCATAACAGACAAAAGACAAAACAGAGAATATCTTGCTTTTCCCAAGACTCTATACAATTGACTCACAAATTCTCTCAAATACTTCCTTTCAAGCAATAGTAGAACTTAAAAAGAACTAAAACTGCTGAGAGATCGAAAGATTACCTTTACAACATTGCTGAGACCCTATTATGAAAAGTACTATAAGAAAATAAAGGGCCTAAACATTTTTCCCTCACTGATAATAGCAATTAACATATTTAAAAGAACTGATTTTTGTTACTTGCTCCACCCTCTACCCAGTAAAACAAATTCACAAGTATTTAAAATTCTTCCATATAAGGATTGGATTCCTGTGAAGTTAAATGATATAAAAATATGAAAACAGTCTGCGTTTGAATAATTCTTATTTTTTTAAATATAGGTTTATTCAGCAAATTGGCTACCAGTTGAGAGCAATGGTTTCCATACTACGATTTGTGGTGTATTCAAAACAGATGAAAGCATCTCAAAGCCTGCTTTGTCCAAAGCCAAGAACATTTTTCGGCAAGAAGTCTGAACTTGTTGCCACATAAACAACATGAGTGATTTAACTTAGTGTCTACATATTTTGGATTGGCAAAAACTGCTAAAAAAAATAAAGCCAGAGAGCAGACTCTATGAAAATAGGAAAAGAGAGAGCAAGAGAAAGAGAGAGATAAACACACATATATGTGCACCACATACACAAACACACCCATCCTGGCAGTTGTCAGACTTGAAGTGTTTGCGTTGTGGACGCTAAACAAGTAGCAGGGTGTTTTGGTCCATCTGGAAAAATTCTTACGGTTTTTATCCTGTGACTTCAGGCACCAGTCTAAATATTGAAGAAAGCATATTTGTATGCTTTCTATTGGCTGTTCCTAAAAATAAAATTAAACCTTACATTTTCTTCAAGTTTCTTTATGATGTACAAATTGAGATACTTTCCAAAAGAAAAAATGTTACCTAGAACTGTGAAATGTAGAAAGGTAAAGAGATAGATGATAATCTTAACAGCTGTATATGTGTATATTTGTTGAAAGGGGTCAAAGATTTAATTTTGGACTGATACTCATATGCTGAGCTGTTTGACCCTGAACTTTACCCACATGATTTTGTGGTAGAGATGATCAGTGGGTATTTTCAAATCTGCAGTTTCTGTAGACACTGATGTTCTGTCCTGGAAGTGCACATGGAAGTAGACTGAGTATGGGAGTAGACATAGAAAACTATGCATAAGTCTGCCTCTGTCATTGACATCTTTTGGTGTTCTTGGTTTTAGGTGTATAGGTATAACTCTCCAATTTTGTTTCCTTATCTGGGATAGTATGTCTAGTTAAAGTTTACATTGGACTGTTTTCTTAAATGTCTTCTAACTTTCCTTAGTTGTTCCTCCAGCAAAAGTGGTGATGGTGACATGAGATGAGAAATTATTATGAAAAAGATCAGACATTGCATCAGAAACAAACAGATGTGTTTTGTGAGATTTCAAAGCCTATATGTGAGCAATATATGATCAAGAACAGACCGGAGAGAAAAGTGAGTTCCAAAGGTCATTGACAAAATCAAAATGAATTTCTGATCAAAAGAACTAGGGCAGTCCAGGAGTGCTGCTATTTGGTTGTACTATATTCTTAACTGCAGAATTATGTTTTTACTATATATCTCACAATTCAAGAACTATGAGGCACACAATGAAACTGTCAGTACATTTGTGAACAAGCAAAAATGTTTTTTCAGAGAATGAATAATTAAATTATGTAACCTATAAATAATTTGTAAGCAGAACTATTCTAGATCCAGAAAAAAGGAAAGACATATTAATTTCTGATAGCAGATATTAAACTGCAAAAATTCTAGCCGTGTCAGCAAAGGTAGTCTAATTTAGGCATCTTCATCAGACATGGAATAGCATCTGTCTGCATGAGAACATGGTGGAAGATTATTCAGAACCGGTTCACTTGTGGTGAATTGATTCAATGGCCAAGACTACCTTTTAGAGAGAAAACTCAATGTTTGGTTTTGATAAGAAACAGAGCAATTGATGGCACCATGAGTGGTAATTGAATTTTATTGCTGATGAGATTTTAGAGGATTGTGAGAAATGGTCTCCAGCACAGGATCTGACAGGGTCTGGCTGACTTCTGTAAGGCACATCCGTAAGAGACAGCAGCTACAGAGGCACTATGAAAGTTGTTCAGGACTTCCTGCCACACATTAGGCTGATGATGGACACATGCCCAAGCAGCATTGTGATTCTGTGTGCCAGTCAGATGCAGGTGCACATCCCATCATTCACAGCCCTGGATTTCCTTCAGAATTAAATCTAGATGTGCAACAGAGAAAAGCTTCATTTCACTCTGGACAGATACCTGATTTGGACAGATGGGGAAGTGATATCCTGAGATATATGGCAGGGTGCCATTGCTCTGCATTTTAGTTAGCCTATGAGAGGCAGAAATCAGAAGAAATAAAGCAGTTTTCTGGGCAATGAAATCTTGCAACTAAGAAAACACCTGTCTAAGACAAAACTAAATGGGACGTGTATCTGGCACAACACCAATGACGCGTTTAATTTTTTTTTGTCACAGTTATCACGACTTCTTTTCAGGGACATTTCTGATTGTTATACATAGCAAATTCTGAACCTAGATATCTTCATGTTTTTCTTATATGAATGAGATGCATTTTCTGAGTGGAATGAACGTTAGTTATAATTGTCCCACAAGTCTTTCACTATTTCATACTCGTTGGCCAAGTAGATCAGGAAATCACCGCAAATACAGAAGACAGATTCAGAATGTGGGGTACAGTTTGAATGAGTGATTTCTTGTCTTCATATCGCCCTTCTTTTATCTGCTAGCATTTTATTAGCGAAAAGAGGCCAAATTTTCTTTTGTGTAGCTCTGTTAAAGTCAGTGAACTCAGAAATATGGACTTGTGTGACTGCACTTTTTGGAAATGTGCCAGCTGATTACAGAACAATCTTTGAAGGTCATGGAATGAAAAAGAGCTATCAAAATTCCTACAATTTTAATTTGATTTGTCAAAAAAACATTCCACAAATATACATTTGTCGAAAACATTGTTTCTTTCTCAGTAATGTATTCTCTTCTGGAGTATAACATAATGAAACAAATGCCAATATATTATCAAGCACAACAGCAATTTAAATATTAATTAATGACTGACAAAAAGATGGCATTTCCTGTCCATAACAAACAGTTGAGAAAGCACCACAGGAATTCTAAACTCATATTTAAAAACTAATGTGCAAGAGTTTTTATACTTAAATTCTGGATCAATTACAATAAAATATATAATATATACTTAGAAGGATAGTGATTTAATTTTATTGAAATCCATAAAGGCACTAGCTCAAAAGTATAGTAAAATTTACAGTTCATTTAATGGATAAGAAGGTAATAAATTCTTCAGAATACACCAGAGTTTTGAAGGGTTATGCAAATACTTTCTACAGAGAGGAGATGAGATGGAATAGGAACATATAACAACTTTTCTCCTCATCCCTGTATTTGATGTTCAAAATTATACTTTTGAAGTAGCTGCATATGAAGCTGGCATATGAAGACTTGTGATTTGAAGCTGCATTCCATTTATATTAGGTGCTCTGTTTGTAGATTTCTGACATATCTAGCACTTTACTAATACTATATTTAAAATCAAAACCAAAAACAGGAGCCTTTTAAGGATTCTTTTACTTTGTGCTCCTTGTTAGATTTTTGTGGTTAGAGAACCACATTTTTGTTTCAAATCCAACAGCTCTGTTATGAGAAAAAAACTAATGATGGGGGAAAAGCTTGCCCAGGGATGATTCCTAGTGTATATCAAATGGACAAAATATTGCTTATAGAGAAAAATGGCTTGCCTGATTTCAGGCTTTACGTGCAAAGTAAAAATGAGAATCTGCAATCTGGAAGAAGCTAATCTGAATTAACAGTAAGGATTTTAACACTGCATCATCAGAGAAGTACATAATTTCAAATCATTTAACTCTGTGTAGATGGTCCATTCTCATAAATTGTCTGTTTTAATTTTGACATAGGTCTCAAAATTGTCTCAGACATCCACAATAGTAATAAACCTGGAGTCTAAGATTGCAGCTCGCATAGTGAAAGGTGGAGGCAAGCAGTGAAACTGAGTAGCTTATTAGCTACTGAGCCTTATCACCTAGTGGTTTTCCTTACATTGGTGCCAGTCCTTCTTTGGGATTAAAAACACAGGCCTTTTGTAAGAGTAATGATTTTTTAAGTAACCATTTACTGGTCATTAAAAATTGTGATACTGAACCAGAACTGGCCCAATGCTTCTCAGCACTGTAGAAAACCATGAATTTTGCAGTCTCAGGAAGGATCCTGCCACAGGGAAGAGTGGGGACAGATGTCCAGGAAGCCAGTTATAGGGAAGGACCATGGAGAATAGGGATTGCTGCTCCCACTGCCATGGGAAGGATGGTCAGACAGCTGCTGCTTGTGGGGACCTCTCCGCATGACAGAATAAGCTTATGCCAAACCCACACTGGTTCGGAAGCTGCCAGACTGGTTTTCCGTAGCTTAGGTGTGGGTAAAGGAAACCACCAGGCCAAGGTTATTGCTAACAACCCAGAGTTTGCTGCCTTAGAAAACTAACTGCTGTTCCCGAGCCTACAGTAAGTCCCTATTGACCTATGCACTCAGTTATCAAGCAGATAAAATCTGAATTATTTAATAGCTTCTCAGCTCTCTACTTGCTTGCTGATTACATTCTCATAGCAAGCTTACTTCCCTATCAGATTCTCCTTGGACATACCTATGCGTCAGAACTTCACCTGCTTTCAGAAATGACTACATTCTTGAAGGCCAGAAATTATCAATGAATAGATGACTCTCTGACAGGTGACATATATTTTTATATTTGCTCCTGCAGATAACAAATTTCATCTGGATGGACAGTGGACTGAATTTTTACCAACATCAAAAATTCCCTTGTGAAAATTGAAACATATGGATGCCCAATGCATTGAATACATTATAATAACACACATTTTTTAAAGTTGAATTTCGCCTGTGGATTCTGTATGTATGTATTTGACAGCTTGAAATGCTGTCTGTCTCAGTGGCCGAGATAAGTAATTTTTAATTTTTTTGCACCTTTTTCTAGTTTCAGAATATGTCAGTCATTCACAAGACTATGGCTAGGATTTGCCAGTATCAGTAAAGGGTTTTAAAAATAAAGTCTAATATAATGTGGAGTGTAGCTGTTAGAAATGAGTATAAGGAGTGTAGCTGTTAGAGACTGGTTTTGTATTCACTCAACAGCAACTGTTCTGAGACAGAAAGAGCCCACCAGCTCAGTTGAAATGGTAGCATTGCAGCCACTGCAGAGACTATCAGGCAATGGAAAATCTTTGAAGAAGGATTTCTCATCATCTTGGCTAAGATTTGTATTGAACACTTGGACCTCCAGGCCAGAGGATCCATGTTGTACAGGGAGAGACCAATTCTGACAAGAACTATAAGAAATCTCCTGCTAGCACCAGAAGGCTTGGAAGAGTAACAGGCTATGTAAGAGAATGGAGTATTCTAGTTTGAATAGCCATAACTCTCTGTGCTGAAAACTAGGAGAGTAGTGTATACATGATCCCTCTTTCTTCACAAAGTCCTCCCTCCTCTGTGCTCGTTTTGCAGATCACATTTTCAGAATTGCAAATTGCTTGGAGAAAGATAAGTACTTGGTAGAAGTTTATCATTCAAATGTGCATTGAAATATGTGTTTTTCAAGTGCTTACAAATATCCTTTCCTGAAAGCATATCTACTGTACTTTATTTAACAGATATTTCAAAAACAGAGATTGCAAAATTATATTTTTAACTAACTGAGATTTCCAGTTGAATAGAGAGCTCAGCTGAGCCTTAAAAGATATCCAGGATTTTTAACAGTAATACGTTTTAATTGAAAAATACTCTTGATTATACTTCTGGGGATTTTTGTGTCTGGTCTAGAATGTTAAATCTGAAAAATATCTGGTTTATTTTTAGACCTTTAGCATGAGAAAGCTAGATGACTTAATTTAACTGTGATGCTTCAACTCAGCCCAATCCTGAGAAGTCCTGATTTTCCTTCCATCTCTTATGTTACTTCCAGTTATGAAAGTATTAAAGGAACTAACATCAGATGTTCTATGCATGCTCTTTGAATCCGAGTAGTTTGTCAAACAGTAAGCACCAAATCACTTATCAAATAAAGCTCTCAAGCAGGTAAATTGAATCAGCTCTATTGGGCAGAGAAGCATGCCATGCAAACCTATTTTGAATTGCAGATTTTCATAACCAAGACACTTGTCTTCCAACACTTTAGAGGTAAGCCTGGTTGGCTATAATGTCTGTTAGCCTTGGTGATCCATAGTATAATTTTGTAAACACAAAGGTAGAGGGTGCACGGTCTCTGAAAAGAGATTCTTTTTGTTTACCAAGATTCTAAACACTAGGGCTCAGAAGAGAACCCCAGAACAAAAGGAGTCATTATGTTCAAGGAGAGATGATATCATTTGGAAGTCATTTGCTCATGGAAGAGATAGGAGGGAGAAACCATATGTTGACTGTTGGGAGGCTTGCCAAGCAAAACAGGAGTTGCGGTTGTAGTTAGGACATCCTAACAAAACCAAGGAAAGTAATAATTGTGTATAGAAGCATACAAGATACATACTACACATAGTTTTCAAAAGACGACCTTCAAACTAACACAGCTGGAATTTTTCTGATACAAATTATATCTGAAGTCTGGTTATCTATCTTTGCTTTGCATGAGGAAAGCAAATGGAAACTAAACCAGTTTTTCTTAAATATTTTATATATGCATAAAAGAAAATGGTCAGCTGTTCCTCAGCCTTACAGATAATTTGGAAGACGTATTAGTACTGGAATTAAGAGAGAAAAATCTGTGAGACAGAAAAAAATATACGCTTGTGTTTCATGTATTACATAATCACAGGGTAGTTAGGGTTGGAAGGAACCTCTGGAGATCATCTAGCCCAATTCTCCTGGCAATGCAGGGTCACCTAGAGCAGGTTGCACAGGAATGTGTTCAGGTGGGTTTTGAATGTCTCCAGATAGGGAGGCTTCACGACCTCCCTGGGCAGCCCGTTCCAGTGTTCTGCCACCCTCAGTGTAAACAAGTTCTTCCTTATGTTGAGGTGGAACTTCTTGTGTTTTAGTTTATGGCCATTGCTTCTTATCCTGTCTCTGGACACCACTGAAAAGAGTCTGGCACCATTCTTTTGACACCTGGCTTTGAGACATATATGTGCATTAATGAGATCCCCTCTGAGTCTTCTCTAGACTAAAAAGGCCCTCCTGGCCACAAGGGCTCACTGCCAGCTTGTAGTCAACCTGTCATCCACCAAGACTCCCAGCTTCTTCTCAGCATAACTGCTCTCTAGTAGGTCAGCTCTCAACCTGTACTGGTACTTGAGGCTACTGTAATGATTCTTTTCTTTTAAACAAATCCCCAGGACACAAAATGTTGAGGTGGGGAAAAATAAGTAGCACAAAATGAAAGTACTAAAATTAATTAAACAAAGTGGATGAATCTCCCTTGTTCTGGATAATATAACAATGGAACCTCAGATCGAGGAAATAGGCAGCTGGCACATCTCTTTATTCATATCTGTCTGGCCATCTCATCAGTAGAAAAATATTTCTTACTTTATTTCAACACTCCACCTGTGGTCCCAGATGATATCAGAAAATACAGAAGCACAAGAAAAATGAAAGCAGCAGTCTGTTAAATAGACCAATGTGTCTTTTTAAGGATTTATGATAGACTGGCTCTCCAAAAGGCAGGATAACTCTCCCATAACTTTCTATGAAATCTTAAAAAAAAAGATAGCGAACAAAAGGAAATTAAATATAATTTCCCCTGAGCTTTAATACTGTTAAGATTTATTACAAATCATCAAGAGCTGAGAAATACAGCTTTAGTTCCTTGACAGTATTCCTTAAATCCTGTATCTTCTAGACCT
>NW_016690348.1:1593159-1651959 GCF_001604755.1 Lepidothrix coronata | reverse complement strand
CATAGATTTATTACAAGAATATAAAAATTTGAATACATTTTGTGTTGTCTCATGTGAAGGAGATTTTGAGTGTTAGAAATCTGGAAGATTAACCTTGTGGCTGCCTTCTTATCAACAGTACATTAGAAAACCACCAGTACTTATTCAAAAATGAGAGTAGAATTTGCCAAATAGCATGTAATCCCTGGTGTCAACATGCTTCTTTTAAATATTTGCAGTAAACTATTTCTTCATAATAGCTTGTATATTATATACATATAAAAATATGCATCAGAATGCTGGAAAAAATCATGTTTATATAGACTTCTGTAATTTTACCTGGGAAATTTTTTTTCTTCCTGTCCAGGTTTAGAACTATCTCTGAAGTATTATCAGAGTAATAAAGGAAATGGCTAAAATTCCACTAAAGCAAGGTAAATATTGTTTTTAAACATTAGATTAGAGTAAATCTAATCCAGCCTGCACAGTTAGGGATTCAGCGCTTTCCACAGCACTACCTCAATTCCCAGAAAGAATGATTGTAAGCTGAAATATAATATTCTGCCAGGAAATCACTTGTTCCGAGTTATTAGATTCCAGCCCTGGTTGAGACTGAGGCAAGGAGACAGCACAGGAACCACTCAGAGTTCTTCATAAGTGTGATTCAACATTTTTTAAATAGTCTGCTTCCAAAGGTAATGGAGATGATGGACTGCAGCAACTTAACTGCAGGTGCAAAGAGACCCTCCTGTAAACTGTGATTATTTCTTCTTTTGCTGTTGAAAGTGTAAGCACAAGTATTTAATTTTGTTCTCTAATGCTCAGACTTGAAGTATTTGTACTTCTTGCAGTTTGAAGTAATCATATCTATTTTTTCATGAATCCATGTATGTCAGATGCAAAATGTTATCTTCTCTTTGAGCAGAGTCCACAAAATTTCAATCTTCATTAAACAACTTCAGCCTCAGTCAGAAACTGGGAACAAAAAGCCTCTAAGGTTATTGAAGTGGCTATTTGACACCATACTCTTCCATGCTAAGGAGCTTTACAATACTTGTTAATAAGGATCCTATTGTCTACATATGTGAAGTAGATGATTCAAACCTGAAAACAAATAGTGTGCAGTGTATCAGTTGTGATTTTTTTTTTTTTTAAATCAAGGGAATACCGGTATTTTCTTTCTCTTTTAATTAAGGAACGTCTTTTGGGAAAAGCATCTGTTTAGTGAAGGCCAAGAAAAAGTTGCTTTTTTGTCACAAGGGACAAGTAGTTCAGGGTGTTTCTCGTTCTTCTTGCTTTCTCTCAGCTGGGTTTCCCAGCAGACAGCATCTACCTCTTTTATTTTTCAGGATAAATCCTTATTGGTTATTCTTGGGACAGTTCTGCTAGTTACATTTGACTCTTCTAGTTAACAGATCAAATTTTGTACTGGTCACCCTTAACTAGGATATGAAATATTACTGAAAGACTGTTTATATGGGGTTACAATAATTGTATTTCACTTCAGTTAGAAGTGGGCAGTTATTGTAAAACCCCATAATATGTTTCCTATCACAGCAAACACTTGTATTGTTAGTTTTAGCAGTAGTAAAGGACTATAAAGCATCAGTATAGAGAAATAATCAAGTTCCTTTCTATGATATGACTTCATAGGAAAGAAAAACAAGTCTTTTTCTCCCCATCCATAACAATCAAGTTATTGATGCAACCATGCACTGGTGTTTAGGTAACTCCAGGTAATGCTGTGAGGGAACAAGTAGGGTCCTCCTAATGTTCACTCTTCCCTCTGTAATAACTGTTCCTGAAACTGCTCTAATGACCATTACATTTACACAAATCAGAAGGATCTGAAATACTATTTACTTCAGCAAGAGTCCTGCATTTCAGGTTACTCAAGAGATTTGTTATCTTTGATGGCAACCTCTAGACAAGTCTGTGCCACTGTTTAGCAGATCTGAGTAGTATCTTAAAATGGGTCATTGAGAGGTTTGGACTAAATTTGCAATGCAGTCCTTCTGGTAGACTGAAATGTAAATTTTGGAGTGTAAAGAGCAAGTGTGTGAATTCACATGGTAAATTCATGAGGGAGATATTTTCAAAATCCCAAGTAAAGCAGAAATACACATTTCCATAATTTCCTTTTCTCCACAATATTTACTTCATGGGATCCAATCAACTGCATGTCACAATAACCATCAATGGGGCAAATGATAAAATAGTCACACGGATATAGTTCAAGAGAATATCTTTCTGACTAATATCCACTCTACATTTTGTCACTGGAATCTTTACCAGAAATTGTAGATTTAGTAAAGGTAAAATATTTGCAGAAATTCTAATTTCTGTGAATGTTAATTTCAAAAAACACTGAAAAAAAATTAGCTCTAATTTTCTTGTTGATCTGCTGAGTTTTTAATGAGAAGAACAGCTGAATAAACTTTTTTGCTGAAGTTAATAGTATGCTATTAGAGGTATGAGATGCATCTCCAACATAATCTTTATTAAATAATCATGTTGTTTTCTTCAGTAATAAAATTCATCCTAAAATATTTGGGCTTGCCAGTCAAAGCAACAGAAAATAAAATAAGGAGCTTACAGAAAAACGCAGGACTGTTTCATTTTTTTTGGATCTTGTGGAAGGATATTATTTTTAAAACTGCAATTCTGCTACCTCATCTGTCAGGTTAATTTCACCAAAGTTTCCATTTCCTTTTGTTGAAAACCATTAAAATGATGGTATTTAACATGAAGCCTCATTTTTGTATGCTGTTTATTCAAGACAACTGATGCTAATGAAAGAATTTGGTTCTTTTTTTCAAAAGTTCCTGGATTTTCCCTGTGCAGATATAGCCTTCCTAAAGTGACCTGTTAGTTAATTTTGGCTAATGTCATAAACGTTCTTTCAAATTTGTTCTTAAGACTGGATTGAAGGTTGTTGGCTGTTTATTCTCAGTCTGTACTCATTTAGCACAAAATACTGCCTGCCCTCTATCTCCACCTCCCTCAGGTGGACAGGTTTCTGAATGAAAATTTATTTCCCATAATTGTTCTGATCAATCATCCCTTTATCAAGATTAAGAAAACAACAAAACAACGGACTACCCGAATTTGAGTACTGGCAGTTGCCTCAGATGTTTTGCTGAACGAAGGGCAGAGGGAAAGCCATCATTTCACTGGCAGTCAGGGATGTGCAGGAGTTCCAATGGTTGCCAGCCCAGGTTTGGTTTGGCTCGGTTAAGGTGAAATGTTGTATCTTGTATCCCCTTAGGCTCATTTCTGGTATGGAAGAAGCAGAAGACCTAAAAGACCTGATTGCTTGAATATTTTTACTACTTGAATTTCATTTTTTGAGGCTTCTGCACTCACTTGCAAGGTAAGAGACCAGAGATCAGAGGTGCCCAGTGGGAGCAGCGCTTAGTGCTCTCCGCAGATACTGGGTCAGTGCAGCTCCGTGGACTGAGGGGCCGCCTCGGTGATACCGAGTGGGAAAAAGGATGCCCGTGCACATTGGTGTACCCATAAATTTTTTAACACCGCAGTGGCATTCTCAGATCTTATTTACAACAGCTTTACCCTTCATTTGAAGAGAAAAAAATATATTTTATCTTTTAACCCCTTGGTAACTCCTGGTAGTCTTTGTCTGCCAACTACCGCATCTCCCGAAGGCCCAGAATGCTGCCAGCTCCTGCGTGGCCCGGGCCGTGCCTTCCCACCCGTGTCCCGGACCCGCTGCCCCGGACCCGCCTCCGCGGGCACCGGCGCGGGGGGCGCTGCCACGGAGCGGCAGAAGAGGGCGCCCGCGCACCGCCCGCCGGCGCAGGTCGGTGAGGGGTCGAGCCGCGACTCCGCAGCCCCGTAGTGCCCGCAGCCCCGCACTCCCAGCAGCCCTGCACTCCCCGCAGCCCCGCACTCCCCGCAGCCCCGTAGTGCCCGCAGCCCCGTAGTGCCCGCAGCCCCGTAATGCCCGCCGCCCCGCACTCCCAGCAGCCCCGCACTCCCCGCAGTGCCCGCAGCCCCGTAGTGCCCACAGCCCCGCACTCCCAGCAGCCCCGCACTCCCAGCAGCCCCGCAGTGCCCGCAGCCCCCGCCCTGGGTGCGGGAGCAGCGCGGCCGAGAGGCCGTTCGGGCTGCGAGTTCCGGTTGCAGGACGGCCGGAGCCCTGCTCAGACATTCCGCCCCCGCAGAGCCACTGGGGTGGCTCTCGGCGCAGGTAACTCGCAGAGGGGCTGTGAAAGGCAGCCCAGGCACCTTTCCCTCTGGCTACCCGGCCTGTTAGCAAACGGGAAACGCCTGAGGGAAGACTGCCTTTTCAGGTCTTAACTCCTGATATAATAGTTTTAAAATATTTCAAGTGTAGGTTTCAAAAGGTAGGAGGGAAAAAAATTCTCTGTCTCTGCGCAGGAGGATGCGGGCACAAAAATGGTTCTGCGTTGGTACATTTATTATTTTTAAGTGTATACCTAGACGTTTAAAAAAGGTACCCAGTTAAGCCTGTATATGAGCAACATTTCTATGGGTGTTGCAAGATTTTCCTATGTATTTCCTAGTGCTAAAATATTGTTTTATTTAGAGGTTTACTAGTTTATAATGTAGAGCAAATCACAATATGGCACTTTCAATATCTTGGATCTGAAGTGAAAGAATCTCAAGGGCAGTAGCAAATACTCTGTCAAATGCGAGAACTTGACTTTCCAGTGCTATAATTTTCTTTTAAAATAACTTTTTCCCTAGCAATATGCTAGATAACACAGTCATGGGAGGCTTTGCAGAAAAAAAAAAAGAAGTCTTCTTTCCTAAACTTGAAAAATATTTCTTTTTTTACTTCTGGGCAGGGTTAGTTCTGACTGGGAATAATGTCTTCCGTTTTAGAAACAGAGCTATGAGAAGTTTGTTATTGAAACATTAAAGAGAGAGGGAGATATTGTGGTCTGAAACAAGCTTCAGGGCTCTAATTCCACATCCTCTGCAATATTTACAAGGCAAATAATTTATATGTAATCTGACTTTACTCAGTGGAGCTCCTCCTGATCTATACACTGCAGTAGAAATCAGAAACAGATATTCCCCATCTGTTTCTGGTTTGGCACATGGGAAAAATAGGAACCAAAACCTAACATCTAAACCTCAGCTCATACATTTTAATGCTTTAAATGAGACATATGTCCAGTAGGACTGACTTGCCTGCTGTGGAGTGGATATGGGTTAATTAATTAACGTTCTTTGCAGACACTTTTTAAAATGCACAGCACCAGAAGTACAGAGCTATTGATTACTTCAAAGCACCTTCAATTAGGAGTGCTTTTCCGACTTTCTCAGTAATCAGTTTTAAAAACCATGTATTTTCTATGATTTGGTTGCAGATGCAGTAAAGCTGCAGCACTGGCATTGAGATGTACCATAGCAGGGTTTGTGGCCTTTCCCAATGACTAGGTTGTATCGTGGCTATAGTTTTAGATGTTAATATATAGAATAAATGATAGGCCCTGACGTAAAGCCCTGTAAACATTGAACGTTGAGGGGATGATGACATCGTAATTAACCAGAAGGACAAGGCTCCAGAGCTTGCTGGTTGTCACCAGGACATTCTGTAATTACAGCTTTGTCCATGGTACCTTCCTGTTTCACTTTTTTCCCTTTATAATTCAGAGAACCATTTAAAGTTTTTAGTAGAAAACAGATTGCTGGTAGAAGAATATAATCTGACAGCTAAAAATTGTAACTATCAACATTGGTATTTTACAGACCCTAAATCATTATCTGCATCAAATGTACTTGACGAAGTATGACACTTCTGTCAACAGAGGATTAATGCCCAGCAGAAGTTCTTTTTGTCAATCCTACTTATTCTTGCACAGAAGCCAGAAGGTAATTCAGGGCGTTTTAGTTGTTTCAGAACTTGAATAATTCTCTTTACAAAGAGGTGATGAGATGATGACTGTATTCGGAAGGTGCTTCAGGATATAGTATACTCCCTACCTCAATCACGATAAGACCCATGTTCATTTACTGCATAAAATGGAAAACAGGGATGGGGCATATCCAGACTGGTGGATTTGCTGAGTTGAAAAAGTAATTTTGGGACTATAGCCCTCTCAGAGCTGTTCTGTTGCTGGATGCTGGCTCCCTGCATCCGGCCTTTAAGAAGCACGACCAAACATCTGTACTTGTGATTAGGACACTTTCAGAGGTAATAATTACCTCTGAAATGAGGGATAAGTAGTGAGGTCAGATCAGGTCATATCCTGATATCCTGCAAAATACATATATGGGTATTTAACTTCAAGATAAGATTTCTGTGTTAATTCAGACACAAAGAATCATAAATAGAATCACAATATATCCTAATTTGGAAGGGATCCACAAGGATCATCAAGTCTAAGTCCTGGTCCTGTACGGGACAGCTTCAAGAATCACACCATATGCCTGAGAATGTTTTTCAGACTCTTCTTGAATTCTGTCAGGCTTGGTACTGTGACCACTTCCCTGGGGAGCCTGTTCTAGTGCCCAACCACCCTTTGCATGAAGAACCTTTTGCTAATATCCAACATAAATTTCCCCTGACAGAGCTTCATGCTATTCCCTTTGGTTCTATTGCTTTTATGACTTTTATTATTTTTTATTTTATTTCTATTCTTTATGACTTTTAACTGTCACATGTCTTTCTATCATTCAGTTATTTGATCTGTGCTTCTAACTTAAGTTGAGGATTTAAAAAAAATTTTTTTTCTTTTCCTATCCTGTCAAACTACAAGATACAAGATGAAATTCTCTGCAGTGGTATTATTAATTCATTTCTTGTTTTTAAAAACTTTCAGAAACAAAATCTGTGAGCAAGTGTGGCACTGTATCTTCTCAGGAGACTTGCACTTAGTACCTTTAAATGCCAAAAAATAACGAAGAGTTAGGTTTTGTAACCAAGTGTTCTTGGAGTTGTGTGGATCATCTCTAAAAATAAGTATGTACTTTTGGAATTATCGCTGATTCCAGTGCTGTATTCCTCATGTAACTCCAAGGCACCTTACCATAATTAGTAATCTTACCAACAGTGACGTTAACTTTTGAAGCAGGCACACTCTTGGAGTTCTTTTACCCCAATAAATCAAGATTGTTTGCCTTCCTCTTCCATCTACATCCACACTGTGGATGTGTACATGGCACAAAGGAACCTTTTGAGTGTTAAAGACATCTAAAAGGAAGAACAAAAAAATCTCAAGATTTTAGCAAGCAGATTTTTGTATTAACTGTGCTTTATCTGCAAAACTACCTAGCAATCTGACCGTAATTATCACTTTGTTGTCCACATTGTGATTTGTGTGAAAATGGGACTGGAGAGAACAATCATCCCACAGAACCAATCTGTGAGTGACTGTCAGAACAGATGAAGACTTCCCAGTGTGAAATGGGAGGTGGGAGTGTTTGCACCTTGACTGGCAAGGAAGTGCTTTGCTGTCCCTGTCGCAAGACTCAGAGGACCTCGGAGCCCTGCAGATCTCCATCCAGAAGCAGTAGCATCAGTTCTTAGCATCCAGGAATAGAGAATAGGAGTGATCTGGTCATCGTTACAGCAGACACTCATGAAATGCTGGGTGCATTGGAAACAGTTTTACAGGGTTGCAAAGTTTTTGTTTTATTTCCATTAGCATTCAAATCTACTTTACCTACTGTAAGGAGAGAAGCTGAACTGGTTGAGATGAGCGCCGAGTTCTAACAATATATGTCAAACAAACAGGTCTAGACCAAACTAATTTTATGGATGCATTCTGCCCATCCCTCTGAAGATGGATGTGGCTGTAATACTGGCACTTCTGATGGGAAGGAGGGGTTGAGTACATAATGACTATGTGGAGCATGCTGATGGCTTCCTTCTGTAGGGCCCTACGCATAGCTGTGCATGCAGGCGTGGCTGGGATGCTGCTGGAGCCGTACCAGTGTTGGTTTGCATGCAGCAGTTCTGAGCTCTTGTGGGTGACAAGGAATGCAGGACTAACAATTGAAAGTCCTGTAATGATACTGCACAAAATATGAGAAACTGTCCACAATTAGTAAAGGTCAGAAAGGTTGTTAATTGTGCTTAGTTAATCAGAAACAAGTAAACAATAACCCTTTTCTTTGAGGATAGCTGCCATCATTCCGTTTGACAATTTAATAGGACTAAAAACTCATAGAGCTTGCTACTTTTGAGCATTATCTTAAAAGTTACGTGAGGTAATGTAGCATTCTCACAAGCTGAAATTACAACCTTGTGCTTTTATTTATAATACCCATGGCTGTAATGTGCCTGTGACACTTAACATACAGGCTTGGCTATCTCTGTAGGTAGTCTATGTAGCAATGAGAAGAACCGTGCAATATGCTAAGCTAAATTCTCTCCACCTCTCCTGGGGGTGTCACATGATGATTTCCCCCTAACTTGCCATTTGCCTGTATCCTGTACTTTACTGTGTGCTGTAAAGATTGATTCAAACAATGATCACTTGTCTGATTCCATTATCCCAGCCACAAAGATAAAGACCCTGAATGTGATGCCTGGTTTTCTCTTGTTTTGAAGAAAAAAAGATTTGCTGATTTAGTTTAGTACAAGAAAACACATACCCCGACTGTGTTATTTAAACAGCAAGCACAGTGCCAAAACCAGGGCCATCCTGAGGAACGCCTTCTCTCCCCAGGCTTTAGTGGTTTGTGTTAAATGAAATCTGGATTCACAGCTCTTCCACTGAGGTTTTCAAAAACCTTTCTTAAAATTATCTTTTGCCATTTTTGCATTTGCTGACCTGATGCTCTAGAATTAGAACTTGCCAGGGCTTTTACTACTTAATGTAGTCTCTAAATTATCAGTATCATGCCTTCCTGAAGGACAGTACTGTAATTACGCTGCAAAATTACATTAATCCATGATTTATGACAAACTTGCAGTGAACAAACACTGCATCACTTTGTGATGTATGTGTAACTGTGCATTTCTCTGCTCTTTTGCAAAATACTGTTCCATTGTTACCAGTATTTTCTGTAGTACACAGAACATCAACTTGTCCTTCATTCATTCAGTTAATCCCTTCAGTGTGATTTGAGGCCACAGTCCCAACCTAAAAAAAACCCCCTGATGTTGCAAAAAATTATTTTAATGTGAAGTTTCATTCTCACATAGTTGATTGCATGAGAAAAAAAGTAGTAGTATAACCATGCAACACAATAATGTTTGCTTTTTGTTTCAAAATATCTGCTGCTGATTTACCCCATCCTAGTTTTGTGGGTTTGGCATGATAAAGACGGTATTAAATATATGCAAAATGCATTGAGAAGTAAACCACAAGGTCTTGTGGCAATAGCCTTATTTCTTTTTAGGGTTATTGAAATAGAGGACTGGATGTAACCAGAAGGGATAAAGGTTTCAACAAAATCTTCAACATGCAAATTAATCACTGATATAAACTCCTGTTTCTTTTAATCCCATTGTGTGAATATAAAGAACTGAGTTGCTACTGAATGGAACTCTCAAAACACTGAATCATCTGCAACAGAGCTCCATCCCCTGTCTGATATTTTGCAGTATTTCATTATCAGGCTGCAGATTTGGTGAAATGCGGGTACTTGCTTCCCTTAATAAAAGTGACAGCCACGGTGGAAGTGTTCCTACCTTGAAAAGAAATCATGCTGGATGGCAGCATTATCCTCCTACACCAGTGAGGGCTGTGTTTTCCCCTGTGTTACCTCTACTTGTTCGTATAGGATCAAGCCTTAAAGTGTTTTTGTTTAATGAATCAAATACATGTTTTAACCTACAAAAATGAGTACAGGACAATCGAATTGATAATCTCCAAAACTATTGCAGATTGAAAATTATTTCATTTATCATACAAGTGTCTCTAGCTATTACTATGATTAGTCTTTTTTTTTTTTTCATTTTACAGATTGATAAAACAAAAGTTACTGGTGATTTTGCAGAAATCAAGCAATGTCTTCTGTGATTCATCTTTAAAATGCATACCTGTAGACTAGGCTTTGTAAAAATACTAATACACTTTGAGTTTCATATTCTCTGCACTGGGATAATGAGAGTAGATTTTTATGATAACCAGAGAGATGAAATCTGTGAAATGATTCCTCAAGTTTTCCGGGAATTAAAGTGGACAGCTGTCTTAATCCAGTAGGGGTTATGATACTTAAAATGCTGGGTGCTCCAAGACTCAGTTCCCCAGACCACAGAGTGTCCTCTGTTGAAGAGGTTTGCGCAGAATGCTCTAATTTTTCTAATTGGAAGAAAGACATCTAGTCCAATTTAAATATGTCAATGTTAAATTAACTAAATTTACTTAGTGAAAAATAATAATTAAATCAGGGACTAGAATGTTTCTCCACTGGTCAGAAAATACTCTTTTTACCCCTCTCCAACTAAATAAATATGTAAATACCTTTTTTAGGGAGAATAATTTCAATGGAAGAACAAATACATTGAATGGTATAAAAACCCCCTTTATAGTGCATTTGTTCAAGTCAGACTCTTGGGAACTAGGAAAATGGCAGGGGATATGTGTTTTCTTAATTTTGAGTGAGTGCTTTCAATTGCACAGTTGATAAAAGAGAATTTTTTCCCATTTCTCATTTCATAACATTGTTACCTTGCCTTTTTTACTAGTATTTGGAAATGCAACATCCAGGAAGAATTGAATCAGTTTGTTTTCCTAGTTCTCAATATTTTTTTTACCTTAATTTTTTTCTCTGCTTGCATTTCAGATCGAACCAAATTTGGATTTTTCCATTCAATTCTGTAGCTAAATTGACAATTTAGTTCTTTACAGCTTCACAATTACTCTTGAGTTTTTCTTTCTCAGAGGCTCAGGCTTAAAACTTTGTTGCTGCGTTCAAGCCTGTGTTTCTAGTAAGCTTTGTAGTGGCTTTGTGCATGAGCTTACAACTGTACCCTTTGCTGTGATATTCTTTAGTGCTGAAATTTACTTTTGCTTTTATACCAATAGCAAAATTACAATTTGATTTAGAGTCTTCGTACTTAATAATACAATGTTCTATTTGTGCCTTGGGATGTATCGTAAGTCATTCTCTCCAAGTGTAAGTACGTACCAATTCTATCTCATGCAGCATTTATAAGCTTATTAGTAAGGCCAACTCTTAACACCAGAAACCTCCCTGCAATTTACAGGGGCTTGCCTTGTTTCCTGCCTAAGGGGCAGCCTTTTACTTCTGTGAGGGCCCCTTTGCCCTTTTTGAATTAGACTATGGCTTTGCACATTAAACAGTAATCTCAGTTAGGAATTCTGGTGAGTGTTTTCTGAAAATCCAGGTGCACAGTGCCCACAGCATTCCCTGTGTTTGTATTGGCAGCCACAGGCTTAAACAATTCCAGCAAGTAAGCGAGGCATGCCCTTCCCTTCCTGAGGCCATGTTGGCTATCCTTGATTCAAGATGTTGTATACTGACCGGTTTTTTTGCTCTTTTCCAAGGCTTTCCTGACAACTGATCCAAAGCTGCAGGAATAAATCTATAATTACCTGATCAATAGGTCCTAAAAATGGTCTTATTTTGGTGACTTGACACACTTTTAATTCTTTTCAGTCTGTATTCCTTGAGTTTCTTTCCTTTGAGTTGCAAAGAGCGTAATTTCCTATCAAACTTTTTGTAGGGATAACTTTTGTCAGGATTTGCTGCCTGATAAATCTTAAGAGCTTCAATGCAATCATCTGGTACAATGAAATGGCAAAGGAAAGACAAAGAAATTAAACAAGTGGATTTTTCATTGGATGATGAAGCAATTATGCCTAGTAGGATGTGACAAATTTCTAGATCTTATAATGAAAATTGATGCTTCTTCAGAAACCTGCATGTCCTAGATCATAAAATCTGCCAGCTTCTTGCTCTGTTGAAATCTGTGGGCTTTTGCTTTCATAACTGAATAATTCTTGTGGCTGAAAATAAGTTTTTTTAAATAAAACACCATTCAGAACAGAGGCAGAAATAGTATCTTTGACCCATCCATCTTTCATATCTGCTCATCATAAAAAAATCAGAAACCTTGTAGAGCTCCTTTGCCTATACTAAAAATTGAAATGCATATTTTTGAGAAATAAATGTGGTGAAAAAGAAGCTAGAGGTTTACTCAGCAATAAATGAAGGAGGCTGTTTGACACGTCATTTTCTTCTCTGTTAATCTCTCAAATAATTCACTTTTTTATCTTCTACAAACTTCTCTTTTACTGGGAGAAGCCCAAACAAAGAAGAAGAGATTGCATATTATTAAGTTCGAGTTGCTCTTTGGTGCACACCAAGGTATTTCCTTAAAAATATGCTTTTAATTTTCTGTATTAAAAATTAATACTAACCTTTTTCCTTAACTAAGTTGTGTTTTTTTAAGTGCATTTAGTGAGTGATGAACTTCAAGGAAAAAAATAGAATGAGGTACTCTTGCCATGACTGTCCATGAGGTTATTGATTTCTGTAAAATCTAATTCATATGACAGAGGACAAAATGGCAAAATATAGAACATGCAGCTAAAATATGTGATATTATACTAATACTAGGTTCTCCATGCAGCTCAAAGAGAAAATAACTTGAAATACAATTTCAAGGAATTTTCCTTGGAATTGTGTTTATAATAGAATAGCTACAATATTTTAAAATTAAAAAATACATTCTACCACTTAAAGTGATCAGAAAATTCCTGAAAAGGGAAAAAGAAGTCACTTTTGTTTCAGGGTAGAGGCAACCCACATGCCCCAAAACTGGTCTTCTCCTACCTCAGGTCCACTGTTGACTGCTCTTCAAATTCTCTGTGAAGGCCTGGCCATTCCCCCTGCAGCAGCGGGGAGCCTACAGCATCTTTTCTTCTGAAAAACTTGGTTTGGCATCTTCCTTTGTTCTTGCAAGCCATTGGTAAAGTGTTATCATCACAAAGAATAAATAAACAAACTAAGAAGTTGTTTGAAGTTGACTATATCTAGGTCGCTGTTGATACCTCACAACAAGCTAGGAAGCTAAGCATTGCTAAGGTCAAGGCTTGGACTAAAGCCTCAGGATAGACTATTGTCAAACTGTGAACAGGATCTGTGTCATGGAATTGATCTGCTCCATGTAGAACTCTCCCCCCTACTTTCCAGACATTTGGGAACATTCTGATCATTGTGCTATTAATTCTATGTTGCTTGAATAATATTTTGAAATAGAAAACAATTGTTAGTATTTGATATGCAATATTTACTAAAATTAAAAAGTCTTGATGGCAGTAACAAAAAACTGAAGAAAACAGATGGGAAAAACTGTTTAAAATTTGGCAGAGTAGAAGATCTTTCTTTTCATAAGTTTTGTGATAAATTGAATTAAAACTCACAGTTGCTTTGCGTAGTATTCATACAAGGCCTTTTTTGGCCATCTGGTGTTGCCAAGTGCTAGAGATCCACATTTCAATTTTTAGCACTGGCCTGCCAAGTTATATAAAGGAAATGTTTGCCCTCAATGTTGTTTTTCCTAAATTATTTGGAATGCTGTGTTTTAGTGTCCTTTGGGTCTATTCATTTTACAGAGGTTCTGTATTCTATCCCTTCTGTTCGTCTTCCAGTAATAGCAAATGTCTTACATCCAGAAATCTTTTCTTCAGTCAGTACAGATGGATCCCTCAATTCCTTGATCCCCAATACCCTTCATACAACCTACACTTCATTTCCCTGCCAGGAAAGAACCTTTTAGGAATGTGTGTTTTCCTTGCTGTTTACCTTCATCCTTGATCGGTTTTCCTTCCTTAACTCACTTTTTCTGTCCCCACCGTTACAGTGACATAATACATGCTTAACAAAAAAGGGCATCAGAATTTATAATAACAGTGGACCAACTGGCTGTTAAGAAAGGAGTCTGGACTGGCAGGTGTAAAAATATACTTTGTCTGTCAAAATAAATCTGATAACTTTCTGTGGAGCCTTTTAGAAGTGAGTAAAATGTTCTTAGATGTTGTAACTATTGAAGTGTGGTCACGAAATATTGTTTGTCTTTAAGTGAAGAAGTAGAGAGCAACTGGCCTGACAAGTCACTGTTTCCAGAAATGAAAGGCTATGTAAATTAATAATGGAAATGTAAGGTTTAATATACCTTGTCCAAATCAGATCTCTCCTGCACACACTAAACATTTTGCTGTGTCTAAGTGGCTGCATGTATATACTGAATGGGAGAAATCACAAGATTAAGTTACACAGAACCATCACACATGGTGACACAAGGGATGTTATTAATTTCTGTTTTCTGAGAAAAAGGAGTGATTCAAGAGAAAAAATTCCTGAGCTACACTTAATGACTGAGAAAATAATTTGGCTATTGTGTTTAAAAGGCTTATTTTACAGTGTTTTTCACTTAATGATCCCAGTTTCCAAAAGAAACCCCTGCGGCTCTGGGACTTCAGGACATACGGGATCTTCATCTTTGTTGCTGACTCTCTCTTCTGTTTTAGAAGGCAACAAAATAAACAGATGTGGGGCAGGACGTTGACTTATGCCATGCCACAAACGTCCCAGACTTGAGGTACAGATATATCTGTGTTAATCTGAGCATTACAACACTGTAAACAATGGTATGTGTGACTAACAGTGGAGCTTTGTTAAGGTTTGTACCAATTATGTTATGAATAATGGAATTTCAGGCACGTGTTTGGATTACCTATCCCTTTCAGTCCTTTCCTGTTGTTGATTCTTTCTAGCAGTTATTTTTTCCAATTATAGGAATCGTTAGTTTTTTCCTGGAGACACTAGGCCTTTAGTATAGGTAGGAAAAGAGTCTGTATGGTTTACATAACCATATCCTCAAAGGGGCTGCTGCATAGGGTATCGTTCAAAGCTCAGCAGAGTGCATACCAGAGCTAGAGGATGTAGAACATCTCAAGGGTCCCTGTGGCTGTTTAACTCTTGAAATAAATGGCTCCTTCCAGCATGAGAAGGAAAAAGCCCACATTGGCTTGCCAAAGCTGTGCAAACACATTCATCCAAATAACGCTGATCAATTAAGTAAAAAAAATGAGACGTTTTAGGAGCAAGATGCAGATGAAGGGAAAGAGGCACAATTTATTTATTTAGTGGTCATTTTTGCTAAGAGACACCCTATACAAGGAAAGATCAGCTGCTAAAAGAGACATCTGCTTATGAAAACAGAGGAGATTGGTTTTTTCTTTATTGTTTTGAGAACCACAAGGTGCAATTTTGAAAAACAGACCAATTTCCAAGAGCACACACTTTTTTCTTCACTGGGGAAAAGACAGAAATACAATGTTTTCTTAGAAATGTTGCTTATGCTGGTTGTGGATTAAGGTATTCATTTGCTAACAGTGTCAAAGACCTGATATTTAATCTAAACATGAATGAAATTTCAGGTATCAGTGGAAATTATCAGCAAAAAAACCCTTCAGTTTGTAGAACTACTATTCTGTTCCCAGAGTGTTACAGTCAGAACAGGCTCAGCTTGTATCTAGATGAGACAAAAGCAACCTTCCCTGTGGGAGAGATGAAAACTATTTTGCTAAATTTAGCTGTAAACAGTAAAGCAATTCCATCAGGAGTCCTGTGTGTCTGAACTCTAATATGCTAGAGTCGTTTCCTCTCCGGGTAGGTATGGGCCCCTGGTGGTCTAGTGGTTAGGGTGCAGGACTCTCACTGCTGTGACCTGGGTTCGATTCCCGGCCCCCCGGGCAGATGGAGCTCGTCAGCCTTGTAAGGCAATCCATCTAAGAGAAGGTCACTCTAAACAAACCTACGTTCAGAGACCCTCACTGCCACTGTCCAGGCTTGCTCGGCCCCGGCAGCTGAACCTCAGGATTAAAGGGTGGGCTCAGTTCAGCGCACGCTGTGTCTCACCTAAAAAATCCACTGCGCAGGCTCGAAGGGTTAATGACCTTTCCCAAATCTTCGCTCGCGAAGACTGGCCATTAATATTATTACATTATAGGTATGGCTTCATAATGAAATTTGAGTTCACCTAATATCTATCTTATCTTTATCTTGAGGCAGAGGAAGGGACAAACTAGAGGAATCAAGCAGATTAAAAGCAATTGTTTTACATGTTATTAATTTCTTCTTGGTATTCTTAAATCTTTTTTATCCCTTATTTTTCAATTCTTTCATTTCTTGCCCATGTGATATTGTTTTTCCAGGATCTCATCCACGTTCCATTTTCTTCTTACCACAGTTGGCATTTATATAGCACTCAACAGTACTTAATTCTTTGCAGCAGTTAAATATTTTTACTCCAGGATACAGATAGGAAAGTTAAAGGGAAAATGTAAACAATTTGTAAGACTACTTATGAGTCAGAAATAGAATGCAAAAGGCATAGTTTGTGCTTCTCCTGAGTTGTCCAGAAATTAAATCAGATATTTATCAAAGGAGCTTTCAAAGTGAAACTGGATGCCTGGGAATAAGAATTTAAGGGATGCTGCTATCCGAATAGCAATTGAGGAGCAATCTCTTCCTGTATGCCCCACAGACGGTTTTTATTCAATCAGAGAAGTCTGTGTTGAAGATCTGTTGTGATAAGTAAGGATGAAAAATTATATTTATTTTTAATGAAGTCCTAGATACTATTTACATGCTTCCTTTTGAGTGTGATTGTGTTTAAAATACTGCTTAGTATTGCAGTTCTCAAAGGGCAGCTTGGATGGCACCATCGTCCCTTGAGTGTAGTTAACATTTTCCTATCTTCTATATGTCTAGAGGTAGCCCTGACCAACCAATCCAATACAGCAAATACTGCATGTCTATATGTTTACAGAAGCTTAGAATATATTACAGCTAAGTAACACTCAAATAATCCTCAAACCATGCTGTTCAGGGAACATTGTGGAATCATGTCTTGAAGATAGAGAACACAGATATATCTGAGCCTGTGGACCTTGATTCTGCCTATTCCCAGCTGCATGTGGAGAGTTAGTGTAAAGAAAAAACCCTTTGAAGTGCTGTAAGTTCTGTGGAACACAATCCTACATATTCTTGAAGTTCTCTTGCAGTAGTGTTATGAGACATGGACTGTTGTTCTTCCTTCTTCTTAAACATAAATGAAGGTTGTAAACATCTTTTTAAACAAGGTCTTAATGTTGTCCAAAGTTTCATAAAGAGTGAGAGGAATGACCCTGGAAACTACAGGCCCATCAATCTCACTTAAGTGCCTGGTGAAGTTATGGAGAAGACTATTTTGGGAGGTATTGAAAAACACCTGAAAGTCAATGCAGTCATTGGTCACAGCCAGCACGGCTTCATGAGGGGAAAGTCCTGCTTATCCAACCTGATTTCCTTTTGACAAGGTAACCCACGTAGCTGATCAAGGGAAGGCAGTTGATGTAATCTTTCTGGATTTTAGTAAAGCTTTTGATACTGTTTCTCACAGAATCCTTCTGGACAAAATGTCCAGCACACAGCTGGATAAACACGTCGTGTGACGGATGAGCAATTGGTTCATGGGTCGAGCAAAGAGGGTAATAGTGAATGGGGTGACATCAGACTGGTGACCTGTCACTAGTGGGGTTCCACAGGGCTCCATCTTGGGCCCTGTGCTCTTCAACATCATAAATGACTTGGACTGAGAACTCAAATGTGTACTAGGTAAGTTTACTGGCAACACTAAATTGGGAGGAGCTGTTCACTCCCTCAAAGGCAGAGAGGCCTTGGAGAGAGATCTTGACAAATCAGACACTGAGCAATCACCAACCATAGGAAGTTCAACAAGGGGAAGTGCTGGATTCTGCTCTTGGGATGGAGCAGCCCTGGATGTTCGTACAGACTGGGGAATGAGATGCTGGAAAGCAGTGCCATGGAAAGGGACCTGGGGGTCCTGGTCAACGGCAAGTTGGATATGAGTCAGCAGTGCCCTGGCAGCCAGGAGGGCCAACCCTGTCCTGGGGGGAATCAGGCAAAGCATTGCCAGCCAGTTGAGGGAGGGATTGTCCTGCTCTGCTCTGCGCTGGTGCTGTGTGCAGTTCTGAGATCCACAATAGAAGAAGGATATAAAGCTGTTAGAAAGCATCCGAAGGAGGGCTACAGAGTTGGTGAAGGGCCTAGTGGGAAGGCCATATGAGGAGCATCTGAGGTCACTTAGTTGTTCATCCAGGAGACTGAGGGGAGACCTCATTGCAATATACAACTTCCTCCTGTGGGAAGGTGAGGGGCAGTTACTGATCTCTTCTCTTTGGTGACCAGAGAATGGCATGAGGGAATGGCCTGAAGCTGTGTTGGGGGGCTTTAGGTTGAATATTAAGAGAAAGTTCTTCACCCAGAGGGTAGTCACTCACAAGAACAGGCTCCCTATGGAAATGATCATGCCACCGCACCTGACAGAGTTCAGGAAGTGTTTGGACAATGCTGTCAGGCATGTGGTGTGACTCTTGGTGTTGTCCTGTGCTGGGCCAGGAGTTGGACTTCAGTGATCCTTGTGAATCCCTTCCAGCTCAGGATATTCTGATTCCTTAGACATTTAATGGTTTGGGGGTTAGAGCAATGCACTCCAGTGCTGTTTCTATCTCCTTGTTTGTTTTCCAGATTTCCTTGAATGAAAAGTGTTACAAAATTGGTCTGTAGAAGGTGATAAATAAATTGGAAGAATGCAATGCAGGACATTGTCTAAGTGGAATGAAGGGATTTGAACTCTAAGACTGTCTGCTCTACTAAGTGATAGCTTAGAATTACAGTGATATACATAATTTCCATTTACTCCATCGTATTTCCAGAGTAATCAGCATAATAACTTGTTTCTATGAAAATTGTGTTATTTGTATTTTTTACATTTTTGATGTCCCAAAATGTAGAGGAATTAAAAGTTTTGGTTTTTGAGGAATGTCTATGGGGCATTAAACTTATGCTGATGCAAATCACATATTTGATCTAATCACAGTTGCTTTCAAAATTATTTGGTAACTGGGTAGAAAAAGGTTTTTAGTGCCCTAAAGTGCTTCCTCATCATGAATGAAAGCCAGAGTAAACTGAAGTAGTAATTGCTATATAACCTAAGCTTTGAGATTTCTGGATATCAGAATTGAAGAAAAAAAATTGTAATACTGGGTAAACAATTTGATCAGCAGGAGATACCTGAGTGTGTAGATCAGCTAGTCTGGAGTCTCCTGGGTGCAAGATAACAGACATAGGGAGCCAGTTAGTCCTTTAAGTGAAATGTCACTCAAATAAGTCCCCATATTGTGTTCTCAGAAAAAACCAACCCTCTTTATCCACGACCTCTTGTAGAAATGCTCTGTCAGGAGAAAAGTTTAGGACTGCTGAACACAAGATAAGTCTTCTCAGTGGTAACTCTCATTAGTTACAGTAGTATGCTGTTCTCTGGTAACCTGGTAAACGATTTCCTTACCTCTACTGATTTTTGTGTCTTCCTCTTACTTATTTTTATAAACTGCTTCTGTTAATGGACAGATGCCCATAGTGTTCCTGTGTAGGAAAAGTTACCACAGAAATTATGAAAAAATTCCCATTAATACACTTGAAAGCAGATTTATATTCAGGAATTGTAGTAGGAACTGAAGGATTTCACTTCTCTGCAGATAAAGAGGAAAAGCAAGACAAGAGGTTAAATTTACTTTTAAGTTAATACTTATTCAGTTATATGAGGCAGTATGATTTAAAAGCAATAAAGCTTTCTGAAGATTTGCAGGCATACTGGTAATTAATTTGCTACCTCTATTTGACCACGGAATGTTCAAGTAGGGAGCAAAAGCAGCTCTAAGGAAAGGATTTTGTGGTTGCCTGATGAGCAAAAGATTTTTAATTGACCAGTCATTTATTGTTATATAAACCTATTTGCCTGTACTCTTACCTAAACTCTTAAAAATGATGGGTACTTTCTTGCTTGTCATTCATGTCAACAGCAGCTACCCACCTTTTCCTAGACTTAGTATTGCATTTTTTTCAGATGATAAAGTTCATTTGCACTGTTCTGACAAGTGGGTTCTTTTCCTTGTTGGGTTGGAAAAATCTTGTTTTTATAATCTGGATTTTCCCTAAGGAAACTTTTATTTAATTTTCTATTATGTGAATCTCCTCTCCAAGTACCTATCTGTGCAGTCTTTGCAGAATTGGCTCTTTGGATTGTTGCCTCGTCTGAGTACCATGCCATATGATGTTCTTTTTCCTTAGATGACTGAAAATACAAAGAACATGCCATTCATATGGAAAATATAATATGAGACATTATTTACTACATAATTTTTATGGGAGACTGGGGCTTACTGGGTCTTTATAACAAGCTTTTGAAGAGTTCTAGCCACTTAATGACTTATAGTCATATTAAGATTTAATCTGAAAAGTTATATCTCGTTTTAAAAATTGACAAAGAAATGGAGACATGCTACTAAAATGAAAATTGTGTAATCTGAACCAACTAAGGCAACATGGAGACCTATCATGTGGATGCTGCTTCTGTGTTTGCATGGAGCACGTAATTGTCTAGGACTTTGTCCTGACAGGAGACAAATCATTTGAACTGTTAGATGGATGTAATCTCCTACATGAACACATTTATTAGAGGATAAGAAGCATTTGCTTACTTTAGCTTAGAGATCTTTCCCTGTGATGCAAACAAACTTTAAAAAGTTATATGGTATTGTAAGCAAAACATCTGCATATAAGATTGTAATTGCATTATTTCAAATTTACAATAAAACTGTACCAAAACAATTCTCTTGTGATGACAAGACTGAGTTCTGCAACCTCACATGCATGGTCAGCAAAAAGGAGGGATTGAAAAAGCTTTCTGTACTCCACCAAATGAGTAGTTGGGAATGATGGATTTGAAAGAGAGTAATCCATGGGTAAGAAAATCACTACCTAGTGGGCAGGAGTAAAAAAGGTGTAAAATATGACTGTTTTCAACAGAAGAAGTTCTATAATTATGTCTTGTATTTACATGTCTATGGAAAAAGGAAGATCCATTTAATGGTACATAGACATCACTTTCATAGAACAAAGATATATGAAGAGAAATAAATAAATGTAAAATACATAGCAAACTGAAAGTTCAGTGTTGCACATTGTGAAAGAAAAATACAAAAATTTTTTAACTCTCTCCCTTTAGGTCTCCTGCCCCAGGATCCAGCCCTTCTCCTTCTAACGATGTACATTTTAACTATCTGCATGTTAATGTAGATGTTAAATACAAAATGTAATTGAATATATAGGTTTATAAACAAGCTAAAATAGAAAATTCCAGAAATATTACCATCAAGAATACTTCGCACCACTCTGATACCTGATATTTTCCTAAAATTGTGGGTGGCATGCCTCTAGCAAAGAGCCAGAAAAATCTGTATTCTGTCTCGGTGCCAGTGTCAGCATGGAGCCATGACTGATGCTTTCCTGAGTCCCTGTCAGCTATGGCCACAAAGGCAGCTCTTTTGGAACCTCACCAACTGGTACAAATTAGAGCAGCCTTCAGGATGTTAAAATTTGTACAGAAGAATTGTCCAGGCACATGCTTGCCCTCAGACAATAATGCAGAGAGGTGGCTTGATGCCTCCCTCTGAGTCCTTTTGTTGAGGCTGGTATAACAGGACTGATCTTCAGACTTCAGTCAACTTGCACATTGCAAAAACATGAGCAAAAATGTCTATGTTTATGGATAAAATCACTTAGCTGGTTTTCAATATTTAGTCATAAAGTTCAGAAGGTTTTGTGTGATGTTTCTTTTAGAGTGGGTTTGTTTCCATGACAATTTCTAAATACGTCATTTTAGTGGTAAGTTATTTCTTATTTTCCCCAAAGACAAATAGAGTGATCCTATACTGAAATGGTGTTTGATAGCAACAGCTTTTACATGGCTGCATTCCTGTTATTTATTAATTAAAGGATGTATTTATTTTTTTTTTTTACTCATACCTTTGTGTATTTTGTTATTTTGCTTTTGGCAAGTATTGTACAAAGTCACTAAATATGCCTATATAACACAAAATTGGAGTGATTAGTTGAGTCCCAAAAGAGAGATGTAGTGATAACACACATCCTGCACTTTCAATTTGACCAGCAGACAGGAGAGAACAGTTAAGTTATTAGCTCCTCCATGTCCCTAAGGTGAAAACGTTTGTGTTCTTGGGATTATTACCTAGCTATTTCATGGGATTTTTTTTTTTTTTGTTAAATTTAAATATCAGGTTTGTGGAGAAAATGCTTGAGAAAACTGACAGATGAGTTACAGTGAGCAATGACAACATGTAGAATATACTTTAGAGAGTCCTGGAATGGGAAGCCATCTCATGCAGTGTCTCAATTTCACATTCCATGTTACAGTATTTTTGTTTTAATTGAGTAGCTAAGTCGGCTTGCTCCTGCATTTCTTATGGCACTGAGCTGAATGTGACTATATTCACTCCTGAGCATACCATTTATAGAGCTTACAAATGAGCTGTATTCTTGTACAGACATAACCCTTTTTACTTGGAAAATGAAGCTGAATTTTATGTCTTCACTTAACATTTGTTCTTTACAGGTAGTGCTTCTTTACAGTGCTTCCCTTTTCAGAGGAGACCTTGGTTCAGTGCAGGGTCCCTGCCAGCTGCCACTGACCAGCACCACCACAGGATGCTATTTAAGCATTTAAATAACAGTGACAGTCACACCGTAACTAACTGCTGGTTTGTTTTCTCCTCAAATTTCAGAATTTTCAGTCATACAAACAAATGGAAATGCCTTGTTTAAAAATAGAGTTGTATGATGTTTTCTCTTTAAGATGGACTGAGGACCCAGAGGACTGCTTGTATGCAAATGGCCTCTCAAGCTGAAACAAGTATGACAGGGGGTTTGCAAAATCTAGTGTCCCACTTCGTTGTCTAATTCACCCGAATTAGTATCAGGTTTTCTGAGATTATTTCGAGTCAATTCTGCATGAGGATTAGTTTATGCACTTCCACAAAAAATGTATTGCAAGTTTTACTTTATTTCTTATCTCTTGGGGTTTTTTTTGTACAAAAACAGTAAGTTCTGAAGTGTTTTTTCAATTCCCAAGCTTTTGACTTTGCCTTGTATGCTCGAGCAACTGACTTCAAAGTTTCCCTGTGATGTCTGTTGTAATGTGCAAGACATAGGGCAAAGAAAATTCTGTAAGTTTATTCTTACAAAACACAAATATCTTCAAGGCCCAAATTTAAAGAAGCATACAGATTCAGCACTGCCAAATGCCAACTTTATTTTATCTCGAGGAAAAGTGTACAAATACTTATAGAGAATTGCAGTTATGTAGACTAGGATTTTATTTATGTGTATGTATGTTTGTATGCTAACTTGAGCCTTCATGTCTATATATTTTTCTAGCTTTAATTCTCTAATTTCTTAAATCATTATGAACAGTAATAATGTCTTCTAAAAGAAGAAATTCTAAAGGGATTAACCCTCCAGAAATTATCTGTTAATGAAATTTTAAAAATGTTAATATATACATATACTTACGCCCTTATGAACTATTTTTTAATAGTAGAGAGAAAAAAGATCATGGCATTGAAGAAAGTGGAAGAAAGAAAATGAGAAGTGGATGATAAAAGGAAAGTTAACAAAAAGGAGAGAAAGAGAAGAAGAAAAGAGGGGTAAAAGCTGAGAAGGGAAAGGAGAAAGTGAAAAAAGGAAAGGAATGGGAAAACAGGAAAGGGCAAAGGGAGGGATGTAAAGAAAAGAAAAAGGAAGGAGGAAGAAAGAAAGAAAGAAAGAAAGTAAGGGAAGGGAATAATATTGAAAAAGAACATATAAAATAGAATATTATAAAATATATTGTAAAATATTTTTGTATATATTGAAAAATAATATGTTAGGTGAAGGAAGCCAGGAGAAGATAAGAAGATAAATAAAAGGTGACCAGACAGGCAAAAGTAATAAAAAGGCAGAAATTAATTTTGATTCTATTCCTTGTGACTTTCAGGTGAGGAATAAAATATTACAATTATGAATATGAACTTAATGACCAATCTCAGTCAAAATATTGGTCACAGTAATGTTTCATCAAGGAAGCCAAGACATGGATGAGATTAATTACTCTAAAAGGCATAACCATCTATCCATTCATGAAACCCCAGTATCTGTGGTCTCTGGGGAAACTGGGAATGGAAGGGTGATATGACAGCCCATCCTGAACCACCTGTGTGCTTCTTTTGATGTATTCAGCACTGCTGACCTTTTCTGGGCCACCTTCATTTTAGTGTTTTATTTCTGGCCACCCAGAACCTGAGGGGCAACCATTCCTGTGGCACGGTGGGGATCTGTTCAAGCTGCTCCACTAGTGATTCCCAACTATGACTGCATTAAATGGTGGCAATACACTTTCTTTGTCCCTTTTCGACATAGTTTTACTTCACCTTACCATAGGGAAAAGACTCCAGCAGAGAGGAAATGATGGCATCCTCATTTAGACCCTAATCAAGAAGACTACTAATGTGCACAAGTTTAAACATGTACTTAAGTACTTTGCTGGATGAAGTCATCAGTTTACATCTCTTGAAACAAGAAATTTATTAAACATGAGAAGAGAGAATATTTTATATGGAAACACATGGAAGTAATTTCTGCTTTATATTAATAGATCTGGTTTTATTATATGAAAATATGTAATGCTATAATAGTTGGAAAGTCAGGTAGTGAAGGTAATTCTGTCAGCCAGGCCTCTATGAAATATCAGATATCTTAACTCTTCTTGTTTAGATGGTTTTTTTCCCTGTATAGATGTGATTTTTTTTATTTATGGCAAAAAAATTCTGTAAAATTAATAGAATTTTTTTTCCACATTTGTATAGAAGTCTAGAGATAAAACTCAAACTAGTGAAAGACCTTTTTCTAGTCAGACTAATAGTTTTCTAGAGTACCTATAGGACTACAGCATTGACAGTCTGTAGTAAATTATAGAATACTTTTTTAAAGCTACTTTATTGGAATCCATGTGCCCCTTCCCTGCAGAACATGGCCATGAGTTGGACGGGACACTGCCACAGTGGATCGTTCCTCTGAGACAGGTCTGGCATTCTCTGGAGCTGATGAAGATACTGATGAAAACTCACTCAAGCAGTGTTCCTTCCCTTAGCAGAGTGTATTGTTTTTTGCTTCAAAAGTATGTATTTGAAATGCTGACTTTTTAAACTGAAATGCACTTGTATTCATCTGGTCAACAAAACAAGTGCTTGTTGATATCTTTGCTGAGCTGGCAGGCTGGCAGTCTTATATAGTATCAGGAAAAAGAAAACACGACTTGTAATAACAGATTCAGTATGATCACCCTTCCTTTAAAGTGAAAAGGAGGAATCATACTTCAGCTTAAAAGAACCATCCATGTAATTATCATTCCAGCTGTAAATAAATATATCCCAACAGTGGTTAGGAGAGGGTGTCTCATTGTACAGACTTTATGTCCTCAAATAGACAGTGATGATGCTGAACATTCTTCATGTTGGCTGTCACATCCCCAGAGAACTATCTAAGTGGCAGACAGAAGTTGCCCTTAAACTCAGTAATACTCTGTGCATTTGTTCCATAGTTACTCTCTTAACGTCTTGTAGAACTTCTGCTCTCTTTACAGGTCAGGTGGGTGAAACAAGTGCTAAAGGTGTAGAATCAAAGTGATAGTCAATAGGGATTTATTTACTAATTTGAAAAGCTGTCGTGGGATTTCATGACAGGAAATTGGCTCACATTCTGTAGGGAAGTGGTATCCAAGTTACTGCCTGTCATTTAAATGGGATGAGATTGTGTCAGGGAAGGTTTTTATCAGTGTAATGCTACCAGTGGATGTTACATTGTGATGCCAAAAGGAGTGAACACAAGATTTTATGCAAACAAGTACTACTTTCATTTACAATGCAAATGAAATCAAAATAACTGTACCCCAAAATTGTAGGGTTTTCTGTCAAGTATTGTTTGTTTCGTTTTTGTTTGTGGTTTTTTGGTGAAAGTGTTTAAAAACCCTCTTTCAGATCATCATGTAATGACTGAGTCAAATCTTTGAAACATACCATTCCCAAAATGCTTAATTCAAAATTCTCAGGTGCTGGACTTATGAATCCTCATCTAAATTTGGACATGGTAGCTCAGCTCCAGATCTAGAGGTAACTGAGTGCTAACATAGCTCTCTAACTTACATTTCAAATTAAAGTTTCATGCTCCTTTGCATTGAAATTTCTGCTACTTGCAATATCACCAGTTATTTTGGAAGTAAAGTAAATTTAAAGCAAATCTTCACTAATTTGAAATTATGAATATTTAATACATTTAATATCAATCTTACATTCATTCAGTCAAAGAATCTTGTGATCTACATATCCAGTGGTGTTCAAGGAACATAGATTGCACTTAATAATGATTGGTTATGATTCTCCAGAATTGGCTCAAAATCAATCCACAATTTCATAAGTATTATACAAGAAATAGTTTTGTGATTAATTTAAAATTGTAATTATGACAGTTCACAGCAGGAATAAAGCTGTCAAACATTTGCCCCAAATTTTTCTGCCCAGTAGCATTTGTGCAGTGCTGATTTTTCCAGATGACAAAATTTAGGCCTACAATAAAGATGTTCGAAAGCTGCCATCAGAGAAGGATCAGGAGAGAATGCTCTTCCTCTTCTCAGCTCTTCAGAGCACGTCTGGAGACTGAAGGCCAGAAAGGGACTTCTTTTGTTTCATTTCTTTGGGTGTGGCACTTTTGGCAAGAAATGTGTATTTGTCCTCAGTTGCCATGCTCCCCCAGTAAACACAAGGTATAGTTGTGGGATTGATGCTACTTGACTCATCATCCTCTGTTTTATGGCAGATCTGACTTTCCTTCTGGATCCAAGATCCACTTGTATTCATTTTATATTGAAGAACTGATAGTGGCACTGTGGAGAAACTGATTGAACTGACCAATAATACTTACTCACTCTGCCTTAAGCTAAGTCTTTTTGAAGGCTCGTATTGTCCTCTGAAAAGAGTTGCCTGGGAAATGTTCTGTGTAATGGAAACTACTGAGTTTTTCTGCATTTTTCTACTCTTTATGGGGCAAGTATTTCCAGTTTTCCTTTTATTTGGACTTTTATGTATTTTGAGAGAAGGAAATTCAGTAAAGGAGTGTAAGTGCTCCAAGGAGTGACATATCTTACTTGCAATAGTTAGTAACTCAACAGACAATACTAGGAAGTGGGAAGTACAAGTGGAGTCCTTGTTTGCCTGAGTGGATGCAAGGACAGAACACTTTAGTGTCTGATGAATGTTTCAGCCACAGAATAACTGGAGTTTCTAGTGTGAGGACTCTGTCTGATTTACATCCTACATCTCTTAGAAACATTTCCTGGCAAGGTTGAATTTCCACAGAAAATTTCCATTTGTTCAGGAATAGGCACACATGTGGCTTGCAAATGCTTCTCCGTGGTCAGATAAAAGAGTTATTAAAAAGAAAGTTGTTGTGTGGACACAAATCACATTCACCACCTTGAAACTATGCTGTTTTTCTTAATGTGGGTAAAGAGCTGTAGTGAGATATAACTGCTCTGAGACTTTCTTCTTAGAAAGCTACCACAGTCAGGATCTGTTCCATGACCTATATCCCTTTTCTGAACCAGCTACAGTATTCATCACTGAAATTCAACTCTACTGGAAAATAGTAATAGTAATTCTTTCTGGGACATGCATTTTTGTTTCAAGATCATCAAGCTGAGATTTGTAAGTGTCCATGAGATAATGCACAAGGATAGTTGTGTAGTATTTTGATACATGCACACAGACTGGTGCAATAAGGCCAAATCCACGTCATAAGCACAGTTGCCACAAATTTTGAGAAGCTACATTGATACTTTGGGTTTAACCAAATGCCTGGTCATTGTCTAAATACAAGAACTTTGTTCTGTGTTTCCCTCTGACTGATGTTGCAGTTCAGATAGGAAAAATTTCAAAAGCAATGTATTGCTGAGAGTCAGACTACAAAGAAATGCACTGTGTGCCTCTTAACAACACACTGAATTAATGACACTAATTTGCCAGTGAAGGACTGTAACCTAAGCTGACTACTTTGACGGTGCCAAGAGTGTCTTAAGCCTAATGTTCCATATTTTGAGACATCATCTATCTAAGAGTTGCTTCAATGAACATGTACCTTAATATGTTACTTAAAGAACAGATGGGTTCTCAAGCAGAGGGGCTTTGACTTCAGTGTTCTTGCTTGTGCACTTGTCTCATCTCTAGAAATACTCCTGGAAATGTACCAGATCTATTATTTGGTGATGAAAACAGGTTGATAGACTCTGCATATGAAACTGAATGAATCTTTCTTCATAAGAAAACAGATTCATTTGCTCAATTTATGATTTAAAATGTGAATGCTCTTAGAGATCACATGCCAGGTTCTGGAAGAAACATATGTGGTGCTCTTAATAATATTCAAAAAGTAATCTGAAAGTTCGGGAGTTGGACTGGATGATCTTTGTGAGTCCCTTCCAACTCAGAACATTCTATGATTCTGTGATTGTAAAGTGCTGAGTCTATGAAAACAGACATAGCTTGTTTATTTTCTTTTTAAATTTTGGTAGCTGTTTTGACTTCTCTAAGTTTTTTGGTTTTTTTTTTACAATCTTTATAAGTAAATATTTTTTTAAATGGCATTTGCAAAGGAATGTTTTTTGATTTTGCCCATTTACAGTGGAACACATGTGGGCTGGAGTTTTGGTGCTTTTCTAAACAAGGGATGCAGGAGACACAAGAAACAGCAAATTATTACCAGACTATCTGTATTGTACTGTGATGAAGCCTAGCAGCCCCAATCATAAATCTGGTACTCAGCAAATAAAGAGGGAAAGTTAACACATGCCAGTGTAAGGAATAAGTCAGAGGAACGAACAACTTTGGTAAATAAACAAATATTAGAAAATGTATTTTCCTCTGAGCGTGTTGTCAAGGAATGGGAGATTCGGTGCTTTCCTCAAATGCATCTTTAAACTGCCGGATGTCAGATGCCAAACATCAGACAAAGTAGAATGTTTGCTGGAATATGGTTTTCTTCTAAAACTCCCCCTTATCCCCAGTCTCTTGAGAAGGCTAAAGTAAAAGAAGAGTGTTAAAATCTCTTCTGTATGAAATCCATATCCATACATTCTCTTTTCATAGGAGGAAAAGCCATGGAAACATGAAAGCAAGCAAAATTTAAGAGCAAACACATGAATAAAGGAAGAGCAAATTAAATAACCTTTAAATACAGAAGTAAAAAGTAGGTTCATTATTTCAACTTCATCAAACAAAAAGAGCAGTAGGAAGTGACCAGCCTGCAAAGCAACTCTTCTTACTTTTACCTCTTCTTTCCCTTTAATAGTTTTTGTTTCTTTCAGTGGAAAGTGTTGGCTTCTTTTTTCCACCTTGTTTATTTTCCTCTTTTCTTTTGGTGAAAACATGTTTCCTTCCAGAAATCCACTCTGCCTTCATCCTGGCAGAAGCTTCCCACTGTCCTTAATATCCTCTTACACTTAGAAAAAGAAGACTAAAAGAATGATTTTTCTAGTTTAAGGAAAGACCTGTGCTCTAACTCTAGGATGCCCATATGCTTCTTGTAGGTTATCCAAATGTCTACTGAAGACCACTCCATCCAAGTCCGCAAAGATCTGATAGAATTATCTGGATGAATGTCTAGTCTTTAAAGGAAATAGTTATTTTGGATGATTCACAGTGACTGCCTTTTTAGCTACTGCTTCAGTAATAAACACACTATTTCAATGACTCTTAGAAACAAATCCTGCAGTCCTCACTCAACAAAACTCCTGTTGACTTCAATAAGCTTTCCTGAGCAAGTTTAGAAAAATGGCTTCAGTATTTGGCTGAAAATAAGTTACCTGAAATGTGTCTTTTTCAAAACATTAATAAAATGTGTTGATTTTATTTATTTTTTAAATAATATCTTTCAATATCTTTGCCAAACCTTCCCAAACCAAGAAAAAACTTCACCACTGCTGGAACTAAATGTCCTTCAGGCATTTGATTTTTCCCAAGAATGCCAGGGCCAAAATTCCTTTCTCCAGTGTTTGTGAACTGGAAAAAATGTGTATTCTGGTTTCTGGCACATGTATAAGTTGGCTATTATTCCTCTGCATACTTTAATGGTCATAATAGTTTTCCATTACTTGTTCACTCCTGTTAATAGTACAGCATCAAGGGATCACAGTAAAAGAAAAGTTGATAAAATTCTGTCTCACATGTAGCAAATGGAAAGTTGGATGGGCTTAGCACAATGAAGGGCTCCTCTTGATGGGCAAAGACGTGTTACTGTAATAAACTCAGTAGTGGTGTGTGGCATTTTTACTACAATGAATATGTACCCAAAGGGAAGATAAAATTTGACACTTGTATTCTGCTTCGGTTCTGAATGCACCTGTTCCTTGTGAATGGCAGAAGGATATGTGACAGCTGCTTATCTGCTCATTCAGAACTGGAGATAGCTTTGGGCTACATCTGGAGAAACTGTAGTGCTACAGAGAAGCAGAGAGAGAGGTGGGCTAAATTAAGGGATGAGAATATTTTTCTTAGTCTGATACTGAAGTTATTGCCTAGTATTAAACAAAAGTGATTTTTTGGTGATTCCTTAGCATTGAAACAGGACACAGATATGCACTATCTGTCATACCCCATATAGTATGATAGTGTGAAGGAATAAGACGTAGGTAGAGCAGCACATGAACTTGAAGTTGAAAGATCTTGGCTTCCTAGATCATGGCTTTTTCACCAATATAGATGCCTAATAAAGAGTTGTTTATTCAAAACTGACATTTTTATCCCTGTTGTATGGAAAACAAAATATGCTAAAAATAGAGTGCAATGATAGCTCTTTTGTCTAGCTTGCAGAACAACTTCGGAAGCTGGCTAAACATAACACCTCAGCAACCTAGCCCAGAAAGGGGCTTTTAACACACACTGGTCACTGGATCACACAAGAACTCTCTGGAAGGAAAGACTGTGATGAATGCAGCAAGACTTTTTCAAAAACACTTTTTTTTTCAGTTCTGCTCTACATACCACTGCTTCTGCTAAATTTACTGCTCTTATTTTCCTGAACATGTAGCCTATCCCTCAATTCAGAGAAAGTTAATCCATCATTATTCAACCTTTCTCTTCCCCTCCTGCTTTTATAAATCATTGCTCTTTTCCTGACTTTTTTCTTGTAACTGAGATAAAGTTTTGCACTGAAATAGCCATATTGCACTGACTTCTTAAGTTCTGGTTTCCATAAAGGAAAGACAAATGCGAATGCTACCTTTAAGTTTTTTACTCCAGGGTATTTCTCATATAGTTAGGAATGAGGATCTGTGGTGAGAGGAAACAATTATTTAGATGACAATTGCTTGATGATGCTGGAAATCCCAAGATAAATTCCTTCACTTTAAAGTTAGCCCAGGCAGTAATGTTCTCCAGTGGGAAGAAATAGTCTTCTATCCTCAGTGATTTTTCCACTGTATAGTCAAGTTCCGATGTTAAGGTCAATGAATTGAGAACCCCAGGGCTTTTAAAGGTACTTCAAAACTTTCTAATCAAGTCAATTTAACCGTCAAGTCAATCAAACTTCTGTAATACATCTAAGTTACTTATATCTATTCAAACTTTTATAAATAAATACAGTGTGAAAATTTAGCAAATTTCAACTAAATATAAATGAAAGATTAGTCCTTTTTTATATTTTATATCACAGAATCACAAAAGTGTAAGGTTTGGAAGGTACCTCTGGACATCAACTAGTCCGACCACCGCTGCCAAGGCAGGGTCACCTAGAGCAGGTTACACAGAAATGCGTTCAGGTGGGTTTTGAATGTCTCCAGACAGGGAGACTCCATGACCTTCCTAGGTAGCCTGCTCCAGTGCTCTGCCACCCTCAGTGTAAAGAAGTTCTTCCTCGTGTTGAGGTGAGTCTGGCACCATCCTCCTGGGACCTGCCTTCGAGATATTTATGTGCATTAATGAGATCCCCTCTGAGTCTTCTGTTCTCTGGACTAAAAAGGCCCAGCTCCTGCAGCCTCTTCTGCATAAGAGATGTTCCAGACCCTTAATCGTCTTTGTGGTCTTCCCCTGAACACCCTCCAGTAGCGTTTTGTCTTTCTTGTACTGAGGAGCCCAGAATTGGACACAGTATTCCAGCTGTGGCCTCAGCAGGGCTGAGTAGAGGGGCAAGATCATCTCCCTCAACCTGCTGGTCACACTCTTCCCAATGCATACCAAGATACCATTGGCCCTCCTGGCTGCAAGCACACACTGCCAGCTCATAGTCAACCTGTCATACACCAAGACTGTCAGCTTCTTCTCAGCAGACCTGCTCTCTAGTAGGTCAGCCCCCAACTGGTACTTGTGGTTATTCCTCCCCAGGTGCAGGACCCTACACTTGCCCTTGTTAAACTTCATTAGGTTTCTCTCCACCCAAATTTCCAGCCTGTGGCAGCATAGCCTCCAGGTGAATCAGCCACTCCCCCAGTTTCACATCATCAGCAAACTTGCTGAGGGTATATTCTATCCCTTTGTCCAGGTCATTGATAAACAAGTTGAATAAGACAATATTGATCCCTGCAGAAGGCCACTGACTACAGGCCTCCAAATGTGCATGTATAAAATGCGTATTTTAAACACTGTAGGTGCTTTTAAAGCATCCTGAGGAAATTATGTTTGATAAAATTGACTAGTGGTATCATGAAATGATCATGAAATGCATTGCTATATATTGAGCAAGAAGCAGTTTTTCAATTACTTTGTTCTAAGTCTTTCTTCAGGAAAAGTGTTGGGTTCAGTTTTTTCATTTGATACATACTTTGAGGACATAATGTAAGCAACACCTGTTTTAGAGGGCTGAATTTGTTCTCCATTCTGAATACTTAGTTACACTGAGTTTTCAATATCGGACACGTTTGAATATGTTTTAATTCTTTAGATCAATGTGTGGCCCTCAAACTGTATGCTAAAGCCTGCATTGGGAACCAACATCAATGACATTTTAGTACATTTGAATGATATTCTACTAGTATCCAAATAGCGGATGTGCATATGTATTCTTTTTGAATCAAACTAATTGTGATTTGAAAAGTTTGTGAAGAGGTTGATTTTTACTGCCTCATGCTACTCCAGCAATATCAGGGTTGCAAGGATGCTTTTGGGGCTATGTGCAATGCAGTTATTATTCTAGAAATCCAAATCACCGAGCTACCTGTTGAGATGTTGTTAATAACTTTATTTATTTTTTTTCTAATAAACAAAGCAGCTTTTGGAAAACATATGAAGAAAATATATATCTAATCTATGTGCTGCAAACCTGTATAATGCACAACATATTTATCTGCATTAGAAATTCTGAAGCCAATTGTACTGATCTCTGATTCAGAGACTTGCTAACAAATTCAATTTCCACAGTGCCTTAACATTGTTTCAGGGGGTTTCTTGCAAGACTATCCCTGAACTTTGTTCTGCACTTGATGTTTTTATTAAGAGAAATAGCGGGTTTATTGAAAATGACAGCAGGGATTGCCAGACTAGTGGGAGAGAATTTACTAGGCAGGTCTTTGCACAAAATGTGACCTATGAATATGTAGGTAATTTCTGCATCTGGCAGTTGCTTTACCATCCCAACTCATACTTTGATTACAGATGGAATTCCAGCCCCTCAGGACTCTGATTTGGATCTTACTGGCATGCATCCTTGCCTTACATTGCTATTGTATCTTTGGGTGGGGAGTGGTGTTGATATTTTGTGCTGAAGAGATAGTAGTGGGTGAGTTTCACTTTGGTTAAGAAAATCCAAACTAAAGAAAACTTCCATTAGTTTTTGTGACTTGGCTGGATGGATTACATAGGCAATCAATTAGTCATGTTGGTTTAGAAACTGTTATATTGAACAGCATCTTTAACAGAAAGCCAGCTATTGTAAGTAGCTGTAGCACTGGTAAGTTATATCACCTTACACCAGCCCATCTAGCACAATTCCCTTGGAGGTCACATAGCAAGAATCTCTTCTCACCCAACACCAAATATTTCTCATTGAAACTGGCACTGTTGACTTGTTTGTGACAATGCATTTTTTCTTTCGTGTATTGCAGCTACTATGGAAGTATTCTTCTCTGCTATATGATAAGGCAAGCCATGTTTTTTCATTATGATCAGGACCATGATTCTTGATAGAGCTACTGTTTTCCAAACAAACTATTAATTAACTCAGGAAGTAAGAAGGCCACTGCAATATTTCTTTCAATAAGCAGCTGTAGTGGGTTTCTGTGGCTGGGTTTTGGTAGTGGGGTCAGGGCTACAGGGGTGGCTTCTGTCAGAAGCTGCTGGAGCAGGTGGATGCATGAAGGAGGCTGTGACCCCGTGGGAGGCCCAAGATGGAGCAGGGTCCTGCTGGGGACCTGCAGCCCGTGGAGAGGGAAGCCCACGCTGGAGCAGGTTTTTCTTGGGTAAGACTTGTGGTCCCTGTGGGGGACCCACATCGGTACAACTCATTCATGAAGGACTGCACCCCATGGAGGAGTGACCCACGGGACAGCAGTTTGGGAAGAACTGCTGCTGAGGGATGGACTCACTCCAAAGAGGTCCATCCAGGACTGTCTCCCGTGGGAGGGACCCCACAGGAGAAGGGGAAGGACTCCTCTCCCTGAGCAGTGGCAGAAACAACAATTGACCGTAAACCCCATTCCCCGTCCCCTTGCACCACTGGGGAGGAGAAGGGAGAACGTGGAAGGAAGAAGGGGTGGGGGAAAGGTGTTTTTAAGACTATTTTATTTCTCGCTCTTTGGCTCTTATCCTGTTAGTAATAAGTTTAAGTACTATCTCCACTTTGAGTCTGTTTTGCCTGTGAAGGTAATCAGTAACTGACCTCTCCCAGCTGTTATCTTGACTCATGAATCCTTCGCTGTTTTTTTCGTCTCTTCTGTCAAGCTGCAGAGGGAGAGTGAGAGAGTGGCTTTAGTGGGTACCTGGCATCCAGCCAGGGTTAACCCACTACAGCAGCAAGGACCCACAGACACATTTAGGACATGGGATAGACACCTACTAGGTAGGCTGAGAGCCTGGCCGGTTCCTTCTATCAGGCAGGTTCTCCAGCCCTTTCTCAGCTCACCATAGATAAAATGTTGGCTCTGTTAAAGTCAGCAGGAGATTGGCCTTTAATCTGAGCAGGTCCGGGATTTCACATCATAAACCTGAAACTCATTTTATACTCTCTTCCAGGCAGCACCATGGCAAGAAGGAAGTATTGTTTCGCTTCCACGGGGATTAATCTGAATTTTTCCTTGTACTTGACGTGAAATGTGAAGCAGTATGTCTGAGAGCATATGTACCAGACACCAAACATTCATCTTCATAATGCTACTGAGAACCTATTTGCCTTCTGTGTTTTAAGTAGAAATATATGAAACATTTTAATCGATTGGCCAATTGGATTGAATGTCTTGAATGTTCACGAAGGTTTGCAAGTATTTGGAAGTTCTTTCTTTAACTTTCATATTTAATTTTGCTGTACTATCTCCTGTTTCTGTCCAGAACCAAGGGACTGATATATTACATGAAACATGGCTCCTGTGTAGCCCTTAGCCTCAATAGAACAAAATTCCAAAAACATGTCTAGAACTGAGAGATTTAGAGATCGCATTTGCAGATTACATCAGCATCTCAACTTTTGGATACTGATTATCTCAAGCAAATCTCTGCATCTCTGAAGACTTGTCTACCACCTTTTTGTATGAACTACGATGCTTACCAGGAGCTTTGAAGGGACAGGAATTTTAATCTGGACTGAAAATACTCACTGTGTCTTTGGAGCTGTATCTCAGTGTAGCAACACATAAGAAAATAATAATCTAAAAGGACTTTCATATAAATTGAAATAGAATTAGCTATTGTGGCTCAGCATCTGTCAGATGTCCTATGCCTGAGGTCATTGGCTTAGACATTGACAACATTGATAAGATTAACTTGTCATTCCTGGTGTTGAGTTGCAAATGTCTGGATTTGGCTTCTACTGGGAGTAGCTCCAAGGATAGGAAGAAAAACAGCTTATAAATTCTTCAGAGTTCTTTGGAGCCAAGAGCCATATTTCAGCTGGCTTTGCAAGCAGTATTATTTAAAGGGTACCTGGAGACACAAGGATAATTGAAGAGTAAAATAAGGAGAGAAAAATACTGGACAGTTATTTCTATTATAGAATAACTGATAAAAACTGTATTCATAATTTTCTCCAGTAATGTTTCTCATCACTAGTAACCATTCTGTCTTTGCTGCAATGATAAGCATTCTTCAGGCAGATCACTGAAGATAAAGATCACTGACTCAGCTATGTTTACCACTCTGTTTATCACTCATTTCCTTGGAACATATTTGTGAAAACTGGGCAATTGTATTTTACTAAGATTTCCTGGGTTTTGGCCAGTAAATTCCATTAACTCATTATCTTTTAAAATGGACAAACTGAAGCTGGCTGGGAATGGCAGACAAAGAATGACAGGTTTTTGTACACTAGGAAAGAAAACACAATAATAAGTCAAACAATGAAGCTTTTATTTGGGAGGGTGGAGCCAGCACTTATTGTTCCTTAGTGAATGGAAACATATAAAGCTGCTGAGATTTTGCAGAACCATCATGGAGGAGTCTCTCAGACCTTGTTACTCTCATAAAGGTCTGATAAAGGTCTAATGGAAGTGATAGGGTTCTGAGAAGATACTCCACAAGCTGTGGAGAAGTTTAGATTTTAATCTTATCGGTTTTATCATCCATCTGATAGAATCTAATAGAATCCAAAGTCAAGGATTCTCCTGTCTTTTGAGGTCATGAAACCAAACATGACAGAAATCTTATTGGTTTGACTTTGATAGACTCCTTCATAAGTGACTAGTGCTGCTGGTCTAGTGGATTATTTTTGTAACATCTGTAGTTGGACTTTAGGGCACATACAACCTCTGGATCCTACAAAATTGGCCCTCTAAAATCTTTGCCAGCAAGCAATTAAACCAAATTAATAAAAGAATCAACAGCACAAATCAACAAAGCTTGTAAATGCGAATGTTAATTGCAGGCTTTATATACTTCATCTGCATATTCATTTCTCAGAGTTAAATATGTTTGCAAATAAGTATATCTGCAATGAGATAAGCTTTACAGCCTCCTGCATAACAGATACCATTATACTTCACCTGCTTATCAAATAACTTATGTTACACATGAACGAGATTGGTTTTGGTGCACAATTCCAGTAATTTTGTCTTCACTGTAAGCAGCTGGTCTCCAGCCTGCGGTATTCACTCTGCTGATTGAAGGTACTTTAGATCAGCTCTCTGCAAGAATCACACTATTTTTGTGCTCGTTCAGAGAAATCTGGTAATAATTATTTTACTGTCTTTGAAGTTAGTTTCTAATTTTTTTAGCTGGTGGCTAACTTCCAGATATTTAACATGCCTTAAGAAATTAGTGGAGTTTCCTCCAGTAGCTGCATATTGTCACAGGTGAAATTTAAGTGAGGAATACTGCAGTTGGAAGACGTTGACAGCTGCACAATGAACCTCAGAGAGACTAGTAACAGGGAGCTGTCTTTGAAAAATGTGATTATAGCTCAGATTCTCTGAAGGTTTAGCTTGTCAAGAAAAAGGAGCTGATGAAAACTAGGAGCCTTGAAGTTTAATTCTTCCTGTGGTCTTTTCAGGTCAAGGGCCAAATTTAACTACAGACAGAAGTAAGACAATGAAATCAGTTAAAATGATAGTAGTCTCAAATAGAGAGATTGCTCAATCTCTCAAATCTCACAATAATTAGAGAAAAACAGAGTAATGTAGAAGAGCTTTTTTTTTCCCCTGGCATTTTCATATGGCTAAAGGAGATCTAATGAGGGTCTTGACTAAAGAACTAAGAGTGGCTGAGCTGTGAAAACACTGCTTTGAAATTATGATCAAATAGCAACATTGCACACACTGATCTGCAGAGCTGGAGCTGTGGAAAGCCAAAGCCAGGAAATACACTAGTAATGAAGCCAGATACTGGCTGTAGCTGAGCAGTTCACAGCAGAGCTGAAGAGCACAGGATTTAAAAATTAGCTATAGTCACTCTTTTGCATAAATGAGACCAGCTAGGGATAAACAGTAATGATAACATCTTGCTGTGCTTGCATTGTAGTTACAGCAGAGTTGCACTGATGTAATTGTGACAAAAAATTAGTCTTGTAAATTTTTAGATGGTAATTCTGGTCCAGACTTTGGAAAATCTGTACCATGTTCTGCTGAAAAGAACTCACGTATTCATGCATTCACCAAGTATTCATGCTTGGATACTAATTAAGGGTGTCTGAACCATGCTGTTGTCCCTTTCTTTGAAACTTGATATTTTTCCTGAAAGCAGCAATAAATTTAATCCTTGGAACTGTTGCAGACCAAAAGATGTATCAATAGACCTTTCTGCAAAAAGAACTTAAAAATGTTCGAGGTTTTTTGCATTTTTTTTTAACCGAAAGGTGAGAGTAATGTAAATGTATAAGTATATGGTTCTATACATTCTTTGGTTTTCTTAATCACTTCCTTTTTTCTGCTACAGAACCTTAAAATAGACAGAGCTAGACAGACTTTTGATCTTACTCAAAATGGCTAGTTAATGCCTTTATCTTCCTAAGTGTTTCCTTTTGTGAGTGCTACTTAAGGACTTGGACTGGAATGATGACAGATGCTATTCAGGTTGTCTTCTACCTGTTTCAGAATATTCTAGGATGACAAATTGCATTCTGACTCCCAGGCCTCTAGTTTCATCACCCAGCCACCAGATGCCTTCTGGATGGGAAAGTTTGGACCTTGACACTAAATTCCTTTCTGTCAATGTTTCCAACAAAAAAAAAATGTTGAAAGCTTGAATGTTACTATGAAAACAAAATACATCCCTGCAGACACAGATGTGTTTCAGGTTTCTTAAATAAGTATTTCTAAAAATTTGCACAGTATTTAAGATTTGTCAGAGTACTAGATTAAAAGGGGTTTTGTAGTCCATGTGATTATTATTTTTTAGAGTTTTTTAATCAGGAGTGCCTAGGGACTAAGTATTGCTTGCTTCTCTGGGGGTACATATGTATACAAAATTTAAAAGAAGTGGTAAAAAATAATTAAAATTTCTTGTATCGTGGAGCCAGCAGATATAGATCTGTGGCTAAAAAGGCTTCAGTTTCATCTTCCAGTGAGAATTTTTGAGTTTTTCTGAAAAAACTCTAGTTGGAGGCTGCTGTTCTCAACACGGGACACAGGAACAGCCAATCACATTGGAGTTCACATCCACTCTGTGAACCATCATTACCTACTTTAGCCTTTAAAAATGTTACATCACCATAGGTTGAATTGGAGGTATTATTGGAGCTGAGTGGGAATCAGTACTGAAATAGTTATGATTTTACATAAATGGAAAACTCTCTAGACAGAACTTTGAGTCTACAGGAAACTGAAATGACTATGAGAACAGTTTTCTCACAGGAATAGGATAAAGATGTTTATAGGCTTTTTCATGTGTTATGACATTTTTACTCCATAAGAAATTTATTTTTACTGAGAATATTGAGATGCACTTACAGATAAGTAATGGATTACATTCCTCTTGGAATGTGTGTTTGTGTGATTTAAGCATTATCTTGAGTTTATTCAAGAAAAAGTAGAGAGCAGAGGATAATTTGTTAGCAACATGCTAAGAGAAAGAAATATGAATACAATGATAACAAAAGTGGAGTATGTCTTAGGACAATTTGTACACCATATCCAGCTAAAAAATACCAAATGCTTATGCACAAGATATTAGGACACTAATTTCCCAGGTCCTTTTGCAGACCCTTGATCTTATGTTAAAAAGTAGTTATAGGTAATATTGCTGGTCGATCACTATCAAATTAATGGTTGATTGCAGGATAGTTTTTTTCATATTTATGCTCACAAGGTCACTAATATATCTGAACAAATTTTGTGGTTCTGCAGCAATGACAACAGAGGATGAATTTTGAAAGAATATAAATGGTTCGAGATTTGACTAAAACAGAGACTTTCTGGAGGAGAAAAAACAGAAAATCTTCTCTCCCTAATATTTCAAATTAACCAGGTCTTGTTGGATTATTTACGTATCTTTGTTTACTCTTTACTGTTTCCCATAGTTGTGTGCCACATAGATCCTATTTGCAGCTCCTCCAGGTATCTGTATTATCTCAGAAAATGGACTAAATGGAGGTGTTAATTTTCTGTTGGTGAAGGGAGGAATAATTTGGTATTATAAAAGGAATCATGATGCATCCTGAGTTTGAGCAGACATCTCTGAAAGCATAGAACGAGTGGCAAGGTAACTCTGTGTGCCGAGAAAAAGGAAAAAAATAAAAGAAAATACATTTTATGAACTGAGAACTACATACCCATTGACAATATACAGAAACTATGAATTTCTTAGGGGAGTGGAAATAAGGGTTGCTTAGATCATCTGTTGTTGTGATCAGTATATGTTATTGCATATAGTGTCCCAATTGTCTATCAGATGTATTGATAAATGTTTATCTGTGCTTGGGTAGAGCCTGAATTCAGAGAATTCCTGAATACTGTTTCCGAAAGCCAAATATTGAACCCACTGAACTGCATTTTCTGCAGTTGCTTTGCCATTTGTAATTAGTTATTCTACATTACCACATAGTGGAGAAATCACTATAGAGTCTTACAGTATAATATAGTCAGTATTCATAGTAAAATGAAGCTCCTATTTTCAGTGGCTTTTTTGTTGAATATCCAGTTTCACTGCGTGTGGTACACTTGTTTGTTTTAGCTTCACTGTGTGCAACATTAAGTGATTGTTACTGCTTATCGTATGGGATCCGTGCTCATCATCACAAAGATCTCTTTCTCAAACTCTTTGAAGTATATGCAATTTCTGTAAGACATGTTTTCTGCTTCTAGAAATATGTTTTCTATGCTACTTGAATATCCAATTGCATCTGTTTTTACCTAAACATACATCAAAAGGACCTATGCCACTGATGACTTGTGGGATTTTTCTGTATTTCATGGAAAGAAGAATGGCCTATTTCCTTCCTAAACAGTGCTGTTTTCTGACCATAAATTTCACCAAATAAGCACACTATTGCCAAGTTGGTTTTGAAAATGCCTAACTTCTACTGAGACAACTTACAGGAAGTCCTGTGTTAATCTTTAAAGCTGAGATCCTTCCATCTGTTCCCTTTTAATTACATTATTGAATGCATTTTATTTATTGAATGCAGGTATTCACAAACACCTCCTCCTCTCTCCATCCTATAGATTCTCCTTATTTTTTAGGCATGAACAAACCTTAGAGTATCCTACTCCAAATGGACCTCTGTAACTAAGAGAAAAAGCCACTTTCCTTTTTAATCTTTTAGAATATTTAAAAGCTTTAAGAAACAAACATTTCTGCTTATTCATAATATTTTTATTCCTGTGTTACTGCTGGAAATCAGAGTGGTTATACCTTTTTAATCTAATTATTCATGACTAGAAAGTTAATAAAACATGGAATTTTCTTGAGTTATTCAGAATGGCAGATTTTCAGGATAAAGAAGCATCCTTCTTCCTTGTGAGGTCTCCAGAGAAAGTGCAGCTGAACCTGATCTGTAAGTCTCCTCTTTAGTTTGCTTTCATACGAAACTATTCTGGTCCTTGCCTAAATGAGGATTGCAGGGAGTGAAAGCTTACCCTGCACTGAAAATGGAGTCAGATGGGTCTAATATTTAGACTTAATTTTTTACCTTCACAAAATGTTGTTGTCATAAAAAAAAAGGTTACTTATTTTTGGGTGTGAAACTTGTCTGTGTCAGTTTAATCCAGAACAGCCTCAGCCATGTGTCTGTATTTCGGTCTGACTTGCTCAAGGAGCCTCGGCACACCACACAAAGCTCCTCAGTCTCTGGACTGAGTAACAGCTATATGATACTCCCAGACATACCTTTCCTAGCCTCATGACATATTGCCATTCCAAGTACTGAAAGTCTGTATATTTCTCTTTCCTGTTATTATAAATTCCATGTAAAAACTAAACTCCAGAAATACAGTGAGGTGTTTGCTAGAGACTTGAACCCAAGAGGGAGTGCTTTTCTGGGATCTCTTCTGGCATTTTGGACCTCTTCACACACTCTAGTGGCCCTCAGGGGATGTGTGGAGACCTACACTCAAAACGGGGGTGCAAGAAAGAGAAATGTTTTTATGGGCATAAGAGGTAGTGACCTGAGGTAGCCCCATAAATCGACAAAAATGTGCAAAAGGTTTTGATTGCACGAGCAAAGAGAGAGCTTGATTAACCTAGAAAAGAAATGGGAAAAGGAAAGTGTCAGATCAAGGACAGCAGGGACAATGTGAGGAGACTGGGAGAAGAAAAGCCCAAAATGGGAGCTGGGTGCAACAGGCTCCAAGAACGAGAGATGCTGGGGAAAGAAGAAAAAGGTGTGTGTGTAAAATTACAGAATCACAGATTCGCACAGAATCACAGAATGGTTGAGGTTGAAAGGGACTGCTGCGTAACATCCAGTCCGATCCCCCTGCTAAGGCAGTTTCACCTAGAGCAGCTTGCACAGGATCATGTCCAGGCAGGTGTTGAATATCTCTAGAGAAACAGTCCCCACAGTATCTCCAAGCAGCCTATTCTAGTGCTTTGTCACCCTTGAAGAAAAGACGTTTTTCTCATGATCAGATGGAACATGCTGTGTTTCAGTTTTTTCCCTGTTGCCCCTTGTCCTGTTGCTGGACTATTTAAAAATATGTGTCTAAAAGGCAATTTTTGTTATTGTTTATCTTATAGATCAGTATTTAAATTTTGATTAAACAATATTTGAGGTGAGCTTTGGCCTGACTCCTTTAGGGTGAAATTCTCCATTTGGTTGACTTGAGGAAGGAATATTAACTTCAAGGGTGCAATGGTCACTGTCTGTTCAAACTTGCTTTATTTGTACTCTTCTGTATCTGAGGGAAAAGAAACTAGGAGTTGTTATATAGGAGAGAGGAGAAAAGGTGAGATCATAGTAATTGAAGGCCTGCGGTACACTTGCTGAATTAGGGTCACAAGTCAGTTTGTGGAAGAACAAGACCTAATTACACCAACGGGTGCATTACATAGAGCCACCTAGGCTTACAGTTAGATACTCAGCTATAGAAGAAATAAGGAGTTACAATATCCCAAAGTCCCCATCAACATTGCTGTGTCTACAGTGCAGAAGTGGTCTGAAACTGTAACTGACCTTGAAATGTCAGAGTCCTGTACCAAAACTATCCTTCTTTAGGACTAAAAAGTCTCCAAAAGAACTTGAATTAGAAGAGCTGTGATTTAGAAGAAAGACAATTTGACTGTGTGAGATCATCCTTTTTGTAATACAGCTGGAACAACTGTCCATCATACTTAGGACTGAGCTGAGAGGGGGAAACTGACAGCAGAGAGAGTAAAGAACTTCTTCCAAAACACCTGAACTATATCTGATGGTATGAAGATGCCTCTCATGAGCTGCAAAGCGAAAAGGTTTAGCTTAAATAAACATGGATGTAACAACACAGCCCTTTAGGATCCTGCTCAATCCATCTCATTTTACAAAAGGAAATATTATTCTTTTTCTTTTCCTTTTCACTGACAGCACTACTAGCAAGAAAGCTTTTCTATAGTAAGAGGAGTTAAACCTAGAGCTAGGGACAAGAGAAAATGGGTTTACCTTAGGGAGAGTCCTTCCTTTGTTAATGGGAAAAAGTGTACATTTATTTCTCTGCAGCAACTGACCTAATTATTCACACCAGAGGTTTTTCTACTTTCAGAAGAATGTTACTGGTTCTTAACCACATACTAAATTGAGTAGATTGTGTGTGAATGCTGACTTTGATATATAGTATGTCAACTGCAAATTTGTTTACAGGAAATTGTATTCTGAACAGTAGCATTAAATGTCACTGAGTTTGACAGAAAAATTGCATAGACTGTTTATGGCATTTGCCATATGGCTTCTGCTCAACAGAGCAGAAGCAACCTCACTGAGAGTGGGATAGAACACCCTTGTACAAGTGTACATGTTCCTTTGGGAAACAGACACATTTCCTGTCTGTTGTTTAGCTCCCCTTGTCTCTGAGAACAGAGATATTGCACACAATTTCTTCATGAGCTGGGTTCATTAGACACTATTGAAATTATATATTCATATAGGCACATACAGAATACATACAACTACACTGACAGGTGTGAAAATTGACAACATACCAAGTTTGTAGAGCTTGTTCTTCTAAGGTCTTACATGTGTGAGAAGTGTAAGAGAATGGATAATGTTGTTTCTCTCCTCTCCAAAAGGGACGTAGGAAATTATTATCAGTTTCCGAATACAATAGGCTTCAAAGGTATTTTATTAGAATGTGGGCATTTGATTTCATTCCCTCAAAGTCCAATTAAGAACCAACACTTTTTTATTAACCTGTATCACTAGAAAAATATTTTTGAAGTATGGTAACAGTCATGCCTTTAGATTTTTATTAAGGGTGAGTTGTGCTGTGATGTCTGATTTATAACTGACCCTGATTTCTGACAGACCAAGCAACGCACATGTTCATTATTACAAACACCAAACTATCTTGTGCCAACAGATTTATCTGAACATGCAGTCTCTTCTGTCATCCTTTTTCTGCTCTTCTTTTTCCCAAACACGTCTCTATAAATATTTTGGTAGAGCAGTCAGATCTTCTTTGGCTCTTTTCAATAGATAAGATTATTTCGACCCTTACTGTGCTTCATATGATGGGCATTCCTGCAGCCTCAGGTGCTGTGAGGACGGGTAGTAAAGTTCCCTGGATTTGGTCCTACTTTTCCTTTAAGACCAACTCCCTTGACTGATTCAAAGGTAGAAAAGTTTTCATCACAGTAAGAGATGTTGAAAAGAAGGAATACAAAGCCACTGATGCTGTGTTATCGCACCTCCTGGCATGCAGTGGAGTCAGGATCCAGAACCAGTGAGCTTCAAGCATTTTACTGCAGGAGTACACTTACACCTGTACAGAAAAAGGATCCTGAATCACAACACTGTCTTTGGACTGACACATGATACTTTATCATCTACTACCAAAGCACTATCAAGGCACAAAAACTCTTCACTGAATGATTACCGTGGGGACACTCTTACTGAGCGCTTCCTGCACACAACAGACCACCAAATAATTACAGTCCTCTGAGGGCATGTGATTGTGCATACAGACAGCTCTTGTTATCAAGAAATGGGGATGGCAAGTTACCTTTCTTCAACCGCTTATTCCGTGCAATAAAAATTTGATCTTTGATTAAGAAATATCCCAGAAAGAAAGAAATCAGTTGTACAAAAGATCAGTGGAATTTGCTGCATACAAAGTTCTCTCCCATGTCCCAAGCAAGGAAACTGAAAAATATTCTTTTTATTGTAATTACTAACTTCTACCTGAATCTTTCTTAATGAAGTATATTCAAGATTTTCTGTATGAATACAGCTTTTTAGGAAGACTTTTTCTACAAAAGATGGCCCTGAGCCTGGACCTGACTATCCCAAGCTCTATGAGGAAAGGAAGAGGGCGGAGATAATGATCTAAAACTAGATGCATGGCTACACTTTTCAAATGACCTCTGTCTCTGGAAAGATAACTGAACGCCTCTAAACTTTGAAATGTTGCTGCTGTAAATCTAGACCTACCTTCTGCTTTTATGGCTTGGACTTTTTCCTTTTACTTTTCAGTACTGACTCTCTGTTACACCATCTTTGAAATGTAAAAGAGCCTTCAATTTACGTTCCTTAGTTTCGAAGTTGTTACTGATGGCTTGTTCTTTGCTAAAAGCATGTGTCATTGTGGAAGCAAACTTGAGCAAAGGTCTTGTTCAAAAAGATAAGTTTATACAGCAGGTACAGCACATGCTGTTACCAGTCACATCGCCTCTAGCTCTAGGAAGCAGACTGCAGTTGCAAGACCTGAATTGCTGTAACTTGGGATAGTTCCATAAACTTAAGTGGCGCTGCTTTGATTTGTAGCAACAGGGACCTTGTCCTCATGCATGAGAATAACATATCTCCTGCATATACTATATTTTCCTGCATATAACACTTTTGTTTACCCAGTGTTCATTATTATTGAGAAGGGGTGGTAATACAAAATCACAGCTTCAAAGGAGGCTGGGGCTATTTTGCCAAGAACAACACCATATACCAGCTTTTACTTCAGGATGGAGTCTGTTAAGTATCTAGCAGATTTGTTTTTCATCAAAATAGAGTTAATATATGTGGCACTTTAAAGGCTACATGCTTTCTGAAAAGGACTCTTTTGGGATCAAATTGCATTCATTCCAGAACTTGATATGGAGATGGTGAAGTTCATTAAAAAGCTTTATGGCAGGTAGTCAATGCCACTACTACCACAAATCTACAAAATTTTTCCAAATTACAAATGCAGACATATTTTGGTTTCTTCTGAGCAAAAACAAGTGACACTGTAGGAAACCATAGGCTAAGAAAAGAAGGAAATGGGATGTGTTTCTCCACAAGTCCTGCTAACCTGCAATAATAGATTTGAGTATCACTGTAAAAATCACTGACATGCCAGACCAAAACATAGAAGATAGTATTAGGCAAAGGCCCTCCAGTTTCAAAAAAGGATTTAGATTCCAGTGACCTAACTCTGTATCTGATTGACAACTTGTTTTGACCAAGTTCTGCTTTAAGAATTGTCAAGTTGTCTTAAGTTTTGGGGTTTTTTTCCTTACAGTACTTTATTACAATTAATCTACACATTCTTAGTAGTGTATTTACTCACAGTACATTTTAGGAAATACAAAAGCTTAGGCACTGGAATTGGAATTTGATAAGAATCCAATCATTAAATTCATAGCTGTGATTTCCAAGTCTTCACTTAGTCACTGCTTATATAGTTCTTAAACTATCAATGTAATTTCCTAAATCCCCAGGTTTAAAAAAAAAAAAAAGCTTCTGGACATTTCAGTTTTGGTTTATCTGAGCATTTTAGCATGTATCACAAACTTATTGAGAGACTAGTAATTCCATACTGAAGTTGCTATAATGAGATGATTTTTGTTTCACTTGCCAGGAAGGACTTCAGCTGCAAACTGAAGGCTATAAAAATTACAAAAGCATACTTTTATCGTAGCCTCACCTGCATTTTTCGGGCTTTATAAATGTTTTGGAAGAAGTTGTCAATATAGAGAATGATTGACTTATAATTCTTCTGCAACCTCTGAGGTTTCTTAGAGTTATGATCATAGAGTTACCGATTATTTTAGGAGCTCCCAAATCTGTTAACCCAATAGAGGTGAGTCTGACACAACTCCATATTCCCAGGTCCAACCAGTAGCAAGTCTGAACATATATTCACAATAGAAACACAAACAAGTATACAAATATACAGATATATGTGGCTGGTCATACAGATCAACAGAGACAGTGTAGTGAAACGGTGATGGAGGGCTGCAGAGGAGTGGCTTGCTGTGGATGATATATATTACAGCTGCCATTAGTTCAGAGAGGATCTCTAGGAAAATAATGTGGTATCAGGAAATCCAAAATAACATTCGAAATTGTGGTTTTCTATGCATGTAAATTTGGATTTTATTTCTGAAATGCTGATCAGTGAGGTGTAATTTTATTTTTACCTTGAACCTGCTGTTGCAGTATGGAAGTAAGACATGATGACTTTCATTAAACATCTGCTGCAAGCTGTGAAAAGTGAATGCCCAGCCCATGGGTGACAACAATAGCTTCTTCTACCTGAAAGTATCGTTTAGAGTTCAAGTAATTTTGTTTGCTTAAGAATATCTTTCATGTTCCAGTGATAGTGTTGGCACACATTGCTGAGCACTAAGAAGATAGGGAGCACAGTTTATTTTATTTTATTTTATTTTATTAGCTATGGGAACCTGCATGTTGAGGATATTTTTCTGAAATAGCCTATGCACACAACTGATGCAGGACTGTAAGATTCTAATCCAAGCTCTGCCACCAAGTCACTGCATGGCCATAGTCATGCCACGGCTGCTTTGGGACAGACACTGCTTTGATGGACTCAAGCTACTAGAAATCCAGAATGCTGAAAACACACCATTGCAGCAGTCCAGTCAACACCTGGTCTACTGACACCTGACAGGATGCACCTATCTCTGAAGGGAAAAAGAGTTCTAGCACAGGAACTAATGGGGCTCATTGACAGAGCATTAAACTAGCTTGGAGGGGGGAAAGGGACAAAACCAGGCTTGCCAGTGAAGAGCAATGGGATGGAGTGCCAAAATGTGAGAAAACAAACACTAATGTCATCCCTCAATCTGCTTCAGGAGGTGGGCTATGATATACCACACCTGAAATGTTCCTATACTAATGCATGAAGCATGAGGAACAAACAAGAGCAGCTCGAAGCTTTAGCCCAGTCCCAGAGATTTGATATCACTGGCATAAGTGAAGCCTGGTGTGGTGAGACCTATGACTGGAGTGCCCTGTTGGACTCTTACAGGCTCTTCAGTAGGGATAGGCAGGGCAGAAAAGGTGGAGGAGTGACACTGTATGTAATAGAAGGGTCAGAATATATGGAGCTCACAGCTGGCAATGTCACAGTTGGGAGCCTCTGCTTAAGAATCAAGGGGCAAACAAATAGTGTGGATATCATTGTGGGAGTCTACTATAGACCTCCCAGCCAGGATGATGATGCCAACAAATTATTCTTTGAGGAACTAAGGGACACTTCCAAGTCAACTGCCCTTGTCCTTATGGGGGACTTCAACTTGCCAGAAATTAATTTGGAGCACCACACAGCTGGTAGCCAGAAGATTCCTAAAATACCTGGATGACAACTTTATGGAACAGGTCCTAAGAGAGCTGACTCAGAAGGATGCCCTCCTTGATCTGCTGCTTGTCAACAGAGTGGATCTCGTGAGCAAAGTGGAGACTGGTGGCTGTTTTGGCCACAGCAACCATGGAGTTTAAAATCTCTGTTGAGAGGAGCAGATCCTCAGCTCTGGTCATGAGGAGAGAAGGGACTTCAGGCTGCTCAGGGAAATAGTAAGTAAAATATCCTGAGGAAGTGTTTTTACAGGTGCTGGGGTCTATCAGTGCTGGTCACTTTTTAAACATTACCACCTAAGGGCACAAGAGCAGGCAATTCCCAAATGCTGGAAGTCAAGCAGGTGAGGCAGAAGGCCGGCTTGGCTGAGCAGGGATCTCCTCTTGGAAATAAGGCAAAAAAGAAGGGTGGAAGCAAGGTCAAGTGACATGGGAAGAATTCAGAGATGCTGCTTGCTGCTGTAGGGAGAAAATTAGTGTGGCCAAAGCTCAGCTGGAGTTGAAGCTGCCAGAAATGTGGGGGATAATAAAAAGAGTTTTTTCAAACGCATTTTCAAAGCTGAGGTCACTTGGTCTGTTCAGCCTGGAGAAGAGGAGACTGAGGGAAGATCTCACTGCAGTCTACAACTTCCTCATGGGGGGAAAAGAAAGGGCAGGCACTGATCTCTTCTCTGTGGTGACCAGTGATGGGACCCAAGGGAATGGCCTGAAGTTGTGTCAGGGGAGGTTTAGGTTGGGTGTTATACAAAGGTTCTTCACCCAGAGGGTGGTTGGGCACTGGAACTGGCTCCCCAAGGAGGTGGTCTCAGCACCAAGCCTGACAGAGTTCAAGAAACGTTTGGACAACACTCTCAGGCACATGATGTGACTCCTGGGGATGGTCCTGTGCAGGGCCAGGAGTCGGACTTGATCCTTGTGGATCTCTTCCAACTCGGCATTTTCTGTGATTTTGTGCTTAAAATTGGTGCAATTCAGGGCCAGCATGGCTAGAAGGCCTGGCTTTGTGGTGGCTCTTGTCCTGTAGGAACAGGTGTCTTGTCACTGTGATACTCTTAACTTTCAGTCTTGCACTCAGTGCTTGCTGAACAAACTCAGGCCTGCCTACATCCAGCAATGCAGAATGGCCCTTCAGACAATGTTGCTAACCCACTGACACTGCTTTTTGAAACTTGTGGATTTATATATTGAGAGTTGGTATACATAAGTTCAGTGCCGACATATGTAATGCATTTATAGTGGTTAAACTAAACCCTAAGTCTGACCAACCTTTACGGCTTTAAATATATCCAGGAACCTGTTTCTGAATTTTTGGGGCTAGAAGCCATATCTGTGCTTTACATTATTACTATAGTATCTTATATCTACTTTGAGCATACAAAGAAATAGATTTAAATTTTGAAAATGGTGATATCATGACCAAAAATTCAGTATTTTGGCTTTTCTATTGGATGGTCTAGGGCAGCAACCTGAATTTCTGTGCAGGAAGCAGGTAAATGAAATACAAAAATAATCTCAGCGCACAGGTCATATTAAGCAAAAAAAAAGGGTGACTCTTGAAATAATTATGTTGGGTTTTATTCTATTATTGGTATTACTATGTTAACAGCAAGAAGGTTCTAACTTGACTTAGAGTCCAGTTCTGTTAGAAGTTATGTGGGAACTCCTACATGGTGGGAGACAGCCTTTCCATCAAAGGCTTAACAATCTTCACTCCAGAATTTTATTAAGACCCACTGCTTCACACCATTTTTGAGACAGAGAGGCAGCCAGCACTGTGACTGCAAATCCAAACACAGAAAGCTTTATGAATACGCTCATTGAGACCAATGTTTCTAAAGGTGCAATATGATGTTGAAAATTTAAACAAAAAAAAAACAAAACAAAGAGGAAATTTTAAACCACTTATATGTGTTAAGCAAGGTCTCGGTCCAAATTTAAGGAGGAATAAAAAGTGAGGGTGAAAGAGTAAAAACATGAAAAGCTTTAGAGTAAAGAGTAAGGCGATAAGGAAGGAATGAGAAAGGACATAAGAGGGGTGAGGGAGAAAATGAAGTAAGAGGCAAGGGTAAGAGTGACTATATAGTCTGCTTTCAACTGCATATTAATTTTCTGTGGTGTTTAGCAGACAGGGAATTTTTGCATCATTTGAATTAGAAAAAAATTATTTGTTCATTTAAAAATGAAAATTCATAATCTCACTACCATGTCAGCCTTAGAGTTGTTAGAGAGATTACAAATACACACATCAGTAAGGCAAGAATGGAGTTTTCTAACTAAGGCAAGGACTTTCCTTGTTTTGCAGCATAATGGATGAATGCTAGATCCAGTCCTGTAAATGGATAAAATAACTGGGACTATATAGTGAAGGAGAATCAGAGCAGAGGTTCAGGGTTTCAGTTTTGTAACAATTGTTCCTTTGAATTTTGTTGTCATTTGCCAGTGATTTTCTGGATAAAAAATTTATTTTTTTCCCATGGAAAATACTTTTCCATCCTGATTTTTTTGAAAATAGTTTTTTCAGACAGGATCTGAAATATTTGAACTTAATATCATATCAATATACATTTGTTTCATAGTTTTAATATTTTTCCTCCACAGCTATAGGAGAAGGAAGGATTAGTCAGAGAAGAAGAGAGAAAGACCATGAGCATGCATGTGGCACACATGTAAGAACTTACTTTTTCAAGCTGGACTGTGTGGCGAAAAGGTAGATTTTCTGACAAACTGTAATCACAGAATTCCCACGGATGCTTGAGCTCTTCTGTGGCTGAAAGTTATCCAAGAGCAAGACAACCATAACTGTCAAGCACTCAAAAGGCAATTGGACAGACAGGCAGCATGGGTGAGAGCTGAAGAAGTTTCGGTAGTTGGCCAAGGGGTGGGCAGAAAGACACTCTGGCACTCCTCCTGCTTCCTCCTTGATGATTGTGTTTAAATGTACTTTAGGAAAGGAAGATTTTCCTTTCCTTCTTCCTTTTAACTTTAAAAGTTACCTCACCTTTCCTTCTGTGCCCCATTTCCTCAGACCTAGTATTCCTCCAATGCAGAGCAGAGTAAGTGAGAAGAGGCCAGTGGTACTGTTACCTGAAAGTGGGTAAGAAAGAAAGGAGAATCAGAATCATCTAGATTTTCAGGATCAACCTGCTTAATACACAGCTTCTTCAGTGCGCCTCTTTCATTATTCTTAATGGATAATGAGTTAAATTATTCCTTTAATTGATGCAGCAAAATGTTTCCAACTCTTTCCTTTCCTTTCTTCAACTTAAAAAAAAAAAAGGAATTAATAAAACAGAATGTATTTAGAAAGTCTTTAACAAAAAGAGATCAGTGCCTGCCCCTCACCTTCTCGCAGGAGGAACCTGGAGACTGCAATGAGGTTTCCCCTCAGTCTCCTCCTGGATGAATCTGAGGTGACCTCAGATGCTCAGATACCTTCCCTCTAGGCCCTTCACCAACTCTGTAGCCCTCCTTTGGATGCTTTCTAACAGCTTTATATCCTTCAGAACTGCACACAGCATTTGAGGTGATGCCGCACCAGAGCCGAGCAGAGTGGGGCAATCCCCTCCCTTGACCGACTGGCGATGCTTTGCCTGATGCTCCCCAGGACATGATTGGCCCTCTGGCCTGCCAGGGCACTGCTGACTCATATTCAACTTGCCATCAATCAGGATCCTCGGGTCCCTTTCCATGACACTGCTGTACGTACATCCTGGGTTGCCACATCCCAGGTGCAGAATCCAGCACTTCCTCTCGTTAAAATTCATATGGTTGGGGATTGCCAAGCTGTCTGATCTCTCTGTGGGGCTTCTCTGCCTTTGAGGGAGTGAACAGCTCCTCCCAATTTAGCGTCGCCAGCAAACTTACCTAATACACATTTGAGTCTTCAGTCCAAGTCATTTATGAAGACGTTGAAGAGCACAGGACCTAAGATGGAGCCCTGTGGAACCTCATTAGTGACAGGTCACCAGTCTGATGTTACCCCATTCACTATTACCCTCTGTGCTCGATCCATGAGCCAATTGCTCACCCACCACATGATGTGTCCTTCTGGACATTTTGTCTAGAAGGATCCTGTGAGAGACTATCAAAAGATAATAATCATTATACACTATAAGCTGAGTGAAGAAGTTATTTTTGGTTTCACCTTAAGGATCTCAAGAGATTCAGTGACACGTTGAAACATGTCATCAAGTCATGTGCTTACAAGCTCAAGCTGAAATGTCAAGATGAAGGCATGGGTATTTCTTACTACTGCCTGACATAAGTAACTAGTGGAAAAGTTAATCACCTTACTATATACATTGACTTATTTTTCTAAATCAAGGAATAAATCTACATAGGTTAGACCCTAAATAAGCTGTCATCCAGAAATGAAAGAGCCTCCACTGTGATAAGAGACGCAGCACAGTTACTATGTATGAACACTGGAAAGTGAAATTTCCTTTCTTCTAATTTGATAATGTAAAATTCTTGTGTTGAACATCCAGGACTGGAAGAGCATTTGTCAGGGAAAAGCATATGGTTTCTCACATAGGGCTGAACAGTACCCTATTATTAACCATCAGACCACTGACTAAATGTAGTGAATGTAAAATTTGAAAAATGCTTATAAGGCTACAGTTGAATAGCCAATTTGGGAATTGAAATTTAGGGTATAAATTGTTTTTCACCCAGGCACCGTATTCTCCTGCTACTGGAAATGAATAACTGACACTGACTTTTGAGAAATTGCTTGTCTCTAAAGTGGGAAAATAAGGCCTTTTGTTTTACAGTGCTTACCAAAATCACAGACATGTTCTGTTCTTCGTTTTATCAAGAGTGCCATTCTGTTTTTTGTTTTATTAATGCCTGATATTCATAGATAAAAAGTCTTCTTCTAAGTGGTGAATTTGTAGAGCAAAATTCTCATTCGCTGCCCAACCTCATAAGAAAACAAACCTATAAGGATCTCCAGACAGAAGCAGAAGCCATTGAATTTAGTGCACGGTCATAACTAAATATGCTTAAGCGTATACAAATAGCATTCACATTGCCTTTTTCACTTTATTTTTAGCTCACTATATTGTCTTCTAAATCAATGGAAGTACAATGGTGGGAAAAATTGATTTAAAAATCTAAGATAAACGTAATATTAATCTAGGAGACAGAAAGATGCAAAGGTGTTTAGATAAATGACAACAAAGAGAATAAAGAAAGTGGGTATTTTAAGTGTCAAAATGTATGAGGCAAGTATTAGAAAGGAAAAAGAAATCTCACAAAATCTGTAAGAATGTGAGAAGCAAAAGTAACGTGATGAGTGAGGCATTCTGTTACAGTCTGTGAAGACTCGTACTCTTAACGGATCCTGAAGTAAGGATCAGATTACATGATATTTTGCAATAGGAATAAAAGACCCTCAGATTCCACACAGACAGATTATATGAGCAAAGTAGCTAAATTAATGAACTGAGGAAAAGCAGGTTGATTAATCTGTAGCTGTTATGACTGTGGTGAGAATTTGATAAAAAGCCAAGAAAAGCAACCATAATAGGGGGCTCCTGTTAAGCTTTCTAGCCAAGAAATGATGTTAAGGTGTAATTTTAATTAGGATTGTGAGTGAAAGACAGCAGAAAGTAGCTTTCACATTTAAAAACTGATGAGTATGAAACATTTTCCATATTGTTCATTAAAGTTTATCCATTTTAATTTTCTGTCTGAATTATTTTTTTTTGCATACTGTGAACACTTTTTTGAATATTCATTAGACTATTATTTTAAACCTTATTCAAGGAAAGAACAATGCCTGAAAAGCAACTGAGCAGGAAGAACTCTTTTTTTTTTTTTCTAGTCACTAGAGAAATCTAGCTTATCCAAGTTTAATGTTTGAAAGAATACTCCTAGAGGAGATGCCTTAGTTCTATAAATAATTAGGTATAATTTTAATTGAAGCTTAGAAACCTAAAAAACATTTTAAAAAGTGTAGATTTTTTTAGGGATTGGTATGTCAGTGCCAAAGCCCTCCATTTAGCCCTTGGTCATATTAAATGATTACTTCTGTGGAATATGTGTATAGTGCAGTCCTGCATGCAGTACATAGTGTCATCCTATATATTAACCACTAAGATTTGGTTACATTAATTTAACTTCTTTGACCTGAGTAGCCCTGATATAAATCTTTTCAACAGTTTGCTCACCTTTATCTGCTGAAAGATTCTGCAAAGCCTTATCACTGCTGTCTTTGTACTCTTACCTTAGGAAAGCTGCAGCAACATAGACATCAAGTAGCTAGGAAAACATCTGCATGTGCATTACATTTACTTCTTCAGGTTCAGCTCAGCTAATGAGCTGGCTGCTTCCATGTAAATCAAGTCAACTAAAAACAGTTAATGCTTTCATCAGGTGAACAGTGCTCTGGAGTCTCTTTGAAGGTGGCACCGCGTTCACTGCAGTGGCTGAATGTTGCCCATATAAACACCCCATCTCAGAGATGTTGTTCTGTTTTTCATACAGACTTACTGTTGTTGGGAGGAAGCGTGCCAATATTCCAGGTACCAGAGGCCAGACCAATTTACTTTGAATTTGTGGAAAGGAGGGAAGAAAGAAAACACCCAACAAAAATCCCATGAGTGGTTTTGGAGACCTTAACAAAATAGAAAGCATGAAAAGCTGAGATCACACCTGGGATTTATCACTGTGTTTTGATAAACTTTTGCATGTAGCCAACACTCTGTCCTGCACTGAGGATTCAGTGAAATTACAGCACACATGCTCTCAATGGAGTTTGTAAGATCAACTTTACACTTGAGTGTTTTTGACTGATTAGTTACTTGCACAGACAAGTGCATTCAGAGAAAGGTGACTTTTTCTTCTCACGAAAGTTAAGCATGAGAAGTATTACTAGGCAGCGTGACCCTAATTAGAAAAATGGAAATTGGTAATCTGTTTCAACCTTAATTTAAAGGTAATTTCTTGATCTTCTTATAGAGTAATAGATCCAATCTACTTAATATCAAATAGATGTGTCGATGTATTGCCAGTAAGGGAGAAGTCCATAAAAAAAAAGATTTAAAGATTACTTAGTCTCAGGTGACTTGTCTATGGCCTTTCACAGTGCATGAGCTCTGTTATCCACTTGGAAAAGTCAAGAAGAGTTCTAGTTAATAAACTTTAGAGTAATTTTTCTATTACTGTATATTTCACTGTTTATGCAAAAATAGGACAGCTTTGACTTGAGAGCTGCTAACAGCTGTATCCTTAGAATATTCTGTGTTCTGTCAGGCCCTGCCTGAAAGTCTAATGTATTCATGGGAAGATCTGACTGTCCTTCCTCATGGTCACGCTATCTAAAATTACCTTTTCAACATATGTTCCAGGTCACAGTCCCTGTCCTGTGAGTCTATGTTCCTTTTTTACTAATGCTGCATGTTTCCATTTGTCTGTGTTTTAAAACATGCACTTTCCATAAAGTAAGTTGAGAAAAACATGAAGATTACTCTATGTAAGCAATCTGTTATCTTTGCATTTAGCAATTATATAGTCTTTGTATCTTTGTTTCTTGAATTTTACCAGACATAATTTTGTCTTTTGTTCAGATAATTTATGAAAGATATTTAACAGTATTTTACAAGGATCTATCTCCATTCAGAACCTTCTTAGAAATATGTACACTGGAGGATGAGAACAATCTGAGAACAATTAGTTAATTGTATTTTAACTGATTTTCCATGTACATTGTTGATTCTGAATTCTTCTTAGAAGACAAATATTAAATCAAACCAGGAGTCTCTCACAGTATGTAGCTGTAAGTTCTGTCTTATGTAGAGATCTAGAAATGGGATTAGCACTGCTGCTATCTTTTATACCTTTTACCTATATGGCTCCTATAATATATTAAAATGCACTTTTAAGAATGTCATATGTATCAAGCACAGGTTTCTTTCCAGGACTTCAGTTCACAGGAAGCTTTTTTCTAAAATTAGATTTTCTGCTTGCTTAGATAAGAATAACTGAGTGAAAAAAACAGTAGCCAACATGGTGATACTGCCATTTAAATTGCAATTTTGGTGACAAGCATAGGATACCCTCTAAATTTACCTGCAGTCATATCAGTAATACACATTCCATTATGTGCTATTTTGCTTTAGTATAAAAAAAAAAAAAAAGAGCACTTCTGAAGAAATTGGAAAGATGACAGTCAACTATTTATTTGAAAAGAAGTGAAAAATGGTGTATGTAAACATAAGCTCTTTGTAACTCCAGATACCACAATATCAGTTGCCTGGTGTGTTTATGGCAATCCAAGGATAAGTGACAGAGTACAATGAAATGTTAAATTAGCCTGTAAGGGGTTCCTAAGGACAGAGGATACATTTTATTTAAAGAAAGTAACATTGTGCCTCATGCCAAACTGAAGTAATTTCCTTCCGCTTTCTATACTTCCTAGGTTTCCAGATTTATAATTTTTAATGGCATTTGCCAGAGCTCACCTGAAGAAAGCATTACTCAAAGTCTAAAGGAAATATTTTTGCTCAGAATCCAGACCCATAAAGAATAAGTACTGTATGTTAAAGGAAAAAACCCTGTAATTTTACTACTAATTATGCACATAAGTCGAATAAATAGACCACTGTTACTGTGTTGAATAGAAAATTCACACATTGCTGCTTATAGCAATGCACTGGGGCTGCTTTCTCTATCACTAACCTAATTAAGGGATTTCTTACCATGTAAAGTTTGTCTTTTTGGGGAAGCCAAAGTAGATTGTGTGAAAGAGAATATACACATAATCCCACTGACTGGGAGAACTCTTAGTTTAAGTATCTGCTTCAGTCAGTTATTCATTCAAGAACTCAGCTATTTCTTGTTAGAAATAAAGGAGCTTTAGTTTAAATGAATTTACTTAAAATGTATAATTCAGTAGTTTCAGAAGGATTGTGTTGGCAACACTGATATTAATAAATTATTTCAAGGTCAAAAGGCCCAAAAATTAACCAGCAGGCGCTGGTCTCACAAGGGCATGTATGAGTGTAAATTTAGTAGTACAGTACCTCTTTTAGACACAAAACTATCATGCAGCTTCTGCTTAAAACTGTAGGAGCATAAATTCCCCTGACACTTAAATTTCCATTAATAAAGCATTTTCAGTGGCTCCATCTGCTACAGAGCCCTGTAGGTTCTGGCAGCACTGGCACACATGGTAGTTACATGGGTCAGGGACTTCAGTCCCTTTGCAGAGTGTGACTGTTTATCCTGCAGTGAGCCCTTTCCAGCACAATGGCTTCCCTTGTGCCACCTGGAAGGGATACATGCAGGAATACAGTTTGAGTGTATCAATTCTGCCAAGTAATAAGGCAAACACTGGGGAGTGACTTGAGTCCTTTATTTCATGTGTGGTGGCATTAACAAAGAATGGAAACCTTTTGCAGTGCTACACTATTCAGACTTTCTCTCTCCATCAGCATAAAACCATGCAATGAAAATTGAAGGACCCGAGAAAGAAGGCTGAAACTTTATTACATCATACATCCCTCTCCATGAAAAACATGAAACTTGATTGAAACCTGATATTCTTGGGAATGTATGAGGATAATACAACTTCAGTATGAAATAATCACAGAATCATTTTTTCCTAATACTAGACAATTTTATTTATTTATTTATTTATTATTTATATAATTATCAATTTATTAACCCAGGAAAGAAGTACGACCTCTGTCTTTCCTTCTTTTTCAACTTGGATTTACTAGCCAACAAATTGCTCAACTATGTCCTGGTTTCTTCAGTCCTGTTTACAGAAAAGTAGATGTGCCCCCATCTATCATCTCTTTTCTGAGTATGCAGTGTTATCCAAGAATACTTCACAGCAAATTAGATATCCAGATGAGTCACTGATTTCAACAGTGACCTATATCTGCCTGTTTTATGTGTAAGAATATTTTATTGTGCTGGTTTAAGAGTTAACCAGCAGGGGAAATGAACTCAACTCAAAGGAGAGACCACAAGTCAGAATAACAATTTATTAAAACAACACAGCAAGCACAATCACACAAACAAACAATTGGTCCTAACCCACAAAACCCACATGTACAACCT
>NW_016690348.1:1566363-1592828 GCF_001604755.1 Lepidothrix coronata | reverse complement strand
ACAGTTTCTGGGAAATGGCATGGAAGGCTATAGAATACACAGTTTTGGGTTACACCCATACCATGATGAACTCAGCTGTCCTAACTAGGACATTTATACAGATATTTGAGTTGGTTTCATTCATTCTTGAGCTGTGGCTCCTCCTGTTCAGTATATTGAGGATCAAGCAGGTGAACTGCCTGCTGCCTTTGGTTGGGGCTATGAGGTGCATGTCAGTGATGCTGGTCACAGGCAAATCAAGTCACCCTGAAGCAGTTAATGATACTTGTGCCTGACCTCCTGAGTATTTTGAGTGGTCTATATAGTATATAAGGTCTGAAATTCACTTTTATTCCACAGGAAATTTGGTTTCACAGGATCTCCATGTCCTGGGTTTCTGAGTTCTGTAGTGAATTTCCCAGTTTGGTTTTGTTTTTTTTTTTTACGCTATGAATTCTAAGGTTTTTATAGTGCAAAAAGTCATTGGTTGTTGTTTCTTAGGGGAATGTGAAGCCTCTGCCCTCAATATCACGAATCAAAATTAACACAGCATGGAAACAATAAAAATTTTTAATGATACATGAGCTCAGTCAAGTTTTTATGTCACTTCAGATGACTATAATGCAGAATGGACAATACCTGGTGGAACTTATTTGCATTCTTGTTCCTTGTCTCAGGGGTGATCAAAGTCTAGTGGTCAAAGACAGGCCAAATCTGAATGTTTCACACAGTCCATAGGTAGTGTTTGATTTCTATATTTGAAGAGGTAGGATCTGCAAACAGAAATGATCTATTATGAACGGCCCATTGTTGCTGTTGCTCAGATAGAAGGACAGGAAGAGCATTAGAGGTTTCAATGAACGATTTAATTTCTGCACAATACCCTTGCTAAATCTGCTTCAGCATTGCCTCTGCTTTAATGACATTGGTTTAGCCTCAGGGAACCCTGATAAAAGGCAGTTTAGTACTGCATAGAAGACATTTAGATTATATTTAAAATATAGTTCTTTGAAAATTAGTTACTTTAAATCGATAAAACAACCTTATTTTGCCATCACTGAAACTAACCTTCCTGGAGGGTAGGAGCTTTGATTCCAGTGGCCACATTCCCACTGACTTCAGAGCTTTGACATAAGACTTCTAATCCTTATCATGTTTGCTTTGATACTGAACTTTTCCTTTATATAGCATTTATTTCATTTCTATATTTATTTAAATAACTTCAAGGCAATGACAGAGAAAAAAGTGGAGTGGAGCACCTATATGAGTCCAGATTCCATTCCTATACTACAAACAGGCCTGGGCTATTACAAAATGGAGGAGGAGCATGTTATTATCCTCATTCTATATATTCAAGTTATAGGTAATGGATTATTTTGCAGGGTGAAATGCACTTAATGCTTATATTAATCAAAAATATTAAGCTTATATTTATTATAAAACAGAAACATTAACTGTAAGCAGTGACAATTTTAGTCTTCCATTTCACTTTGGTTTTGCTGAAAAAAATATTTGCTAAATAATTGTGAGATATTTAAATTAAAAACATAGAATCAGAAAAAAAAACCATAAATTGGACAAAAATTGTGACTCAACTTTGTTCCTGCAGCTCAAAAATAAGATACTAAATTGCCTCTTTTCTTGAAAAAAATTGGTGAAGAAATAGGTCTGACTACCTGCATATTAATATGAATGTGTTGTGCATGTGCTCAAAAATTACTAAGTTCTTAAAGTATTGCAGGGACTGCAAAGAAATTGGGGCAAATGATAAACAACTGAGGAAATTATTTGTTCTGGGGACTTTGGTTAAGAGGGAATTTAAGTAAATTGGGAGGATGGGAGTTTAATAAATACACTGGCTGTGTACACAAATACATCCCCAAAAGTATGTCATTGAAGGGGAGATAATGAGATACTGAAAATTGATGTGTTTTTAACCTTCCCCCCTTTCCATTCCAGTAGTTTTGCTTTCTAAGGGGCATGTTTGCACATCTGGTTGGAGGCAAGAGATCAGGCTGAAAAGACACCTCCCTAACCATGACTGGGGGAACTAAAACCAGAATACATTTCAAAAACATACTGAATAGATTAGCCATATGTTTTCAGTGAATTTCATTTGTTTTTCCAGACAGAAAACAAAAAACTTCTTTTACAGGTGAACATTCAGCTCTGGGATTTGAGACTGTAAGTGCAGAAATATCGAGAAATGGCAAAATAGAGGATTATGGTGAATGTGCTTATTCAACATAGTGCACCTGGCATTTAGACTCGGTATTCATGTTCCTTCTTCAGTCTTCATTATCTCAACAGCTGTTTTCCAAGACATCAGACACTGTCGCTGTTCCGTTTGACACTGTATGCATGCATATAGGAATGCTACTGTGGGACTGTGACTCTTTTAAACTAATCTGTTATTGTCTTTAATATACTGACCCTAAATAGTATTTTGGAATGTCTTTGTGCCGAAGCATAAAACAATAATTTGCTATTTTAATTTTTTTTTTACTGTCTCTGTCAAGCAGTAATGTTTGGTTAATCTATGGTCAAAATATGGATAAAATTATGAACTTTCTTTTGCATAAAATCCAGAGAAGCAGCAAAAATGGACAGACTGCTACTGAAATGTGATTTCAAGGGAAGCCAATGACCATTCTGAGCAGTGAAGGGATGTTTTATACTCTCATTCTCACTTCTTTCCCTTATGATTCTTTTTATGTGAGCTCACTGCACCTCACATAAAAGTTTACTATAAACTGTTTGGGATATGGAATGTACTTTCCTGTGTGCTGCCTCAGTTAAAATACTTACTAAAAAGAACTAAGGTATACATACAGAAAAAGGCATATAGCTATGCAGGAAGAACCCAACAGTGAAGCTATCCCTATTTGAATTCTGGGCAGGTTTTCTTTCAGATCTGGATCTAAACTCCATGGTTCCTAGCTTCATGTGCAGGTCAGCTGGTGGCGGCCAGCAGGAGAAAAGACAGTATAATAGTAATGAGAGAATGCTCCTAGGAAAATCAGTAAAGCAATCCTGCTGCTGCCACCTTCCCACCTTGTTATGGGAAGGAGTAGGTAATGTAGATGTGGCCTTCCCCATTGCCATAGTAGTTGAAGGCACATTATCCATCATCCTCAGGTCTGTCATGATATTTCAGGTTTACTGTTTTGGCTTAAAAATACCAAGTGATGGTGTTTGATTTTGGAAAAGTCAACATAGTTTTCAATGAATGTCAGAAATTCTTGCTTTCTAAAGTCACTCCCAATATTAAAACCAACTACTGCCTCTTGGAAGCTAAATTTTATCCAGGATCATATGGCCTCCTGTGAGTTAAAGGTTTTGAAAGAACCACATGCTGGTCAGGGTGGTGCCAAAACTGCAGCCTGAATTTAATCTTTGGTTTTCATTTGTGTCTCTGAACCAGGAGGACATTGTTTTCTGTAAAAGTTGAGAAAGAAAAAAACTTAAGTTCATGGCTGCGGTTTTACTGTTAGCTTGAGGACATGTTGCAACCGAGGCATTGTGAGGCCCTGCACCATAGCATTCTTTGGAATTATTCTAGGAACTGTAAATGGATTTATTCCTAATCTTTGTAGGCAGAAATCTATTTAGGGACAAAATATTTCGCATTATTGGCATTTCAGTTGTTTAGAAGCCCATTAAACTGCAGGGTAATTATCACCTATTTTCTCATGAACACAGGCATCCTTATCGTTATTATTGGAAGCATCTATTAAATTTAATAGTGACTGGAAGTCTCAGAAGATACCTAGGAAGAAATGATGGTAACTGTAATTCCACCCTTATATCATATTTATTTGAAATCTGGAACTATAGTGGGTTTTTTGCAAATTATTTACTGTCACGATTTAAATAACTTGTAGATGTACTTTAATATTTGCCATTTTTATATTGTCTGTGAACAGTTTGCAATTTTCATAAAGCAAGTAATCAAATATGACTTTGGAATAATAGTTGACTTTAGCTTGGTTTCTCGTAGTCCATTATTTATGTTTGATGTTTAAAATTCAGACTGTTTTGCTTGCATATTCATGAAGTTAGGCCTATTTTAGTTTTCACTTACAGATATTAACAAAATAGTCCTGATAATGATCTCCTAACCTCCTGACTCCTGGAAAAAATTGGAGTAAGCTGTTACTTTGCGACATTTTACCTCCAGAACACTAAGACTTATAGAATCCTTTTAAAATTTTTTTTCCACAGATGTTTGATACTTCATGTGTCTTGACTGGTAATTTCTGACCTGTACTAGAATAAGTTCAGATACATATCCTTTCTGTTTAAAAAATGCATGAACTTGTTACTGAAAAGGTTTATGTAGTTTGTAGATTTCTTCTATGAAATAAATCTGTGAAATGATCAGTCAACCACTGTATATTGCCAAAAGTCTCGCAATCCAGCATTCAACACAATGCATACAGAGTCCTTCTGTGCTCCATAGGTGACAGTGCCTGAGGAGGTATACTACAGGAAGCAGAAAGCTCCCTTCCTCATCACTAATGTCCTTGGCTGCAGACACTGCAAGGTAAGATGCCTTAAAATGGTGTGAGACACAGAGTGGCAGTTGTGTATTTTCATGTGAGATTGTTTATTTTTAAAGCCTGAAGGAAAGGAGGTATAGATTTCCTGTATTCCATAAATACAGCTAGGTCCCTGGATAGTATAACCTTGTGGTTCTCCAAGAGGAAATTCCATGTAACTTTATGTGATTATTAGACTCTGTCACTCAGCTTGTTTTTATCATCTCCTGAAAGACTGTTAGGAGAAAAGTGAAAGGTTAAGGAGAAATTAGGGCTTAGTCTCAGGATGTACTGAATGCTTCACATATACGCTCTTCCTCCAGAAAAGTTAAGGGAAAGTAAAGTTCAGCTTTTCACAGCAGGTGGTTTGCACCTACGAAGATCAGCTCTGTCTGCATCAGCAACGTTTCCCTCCACGCCCTGCGGTCTTCATGAAATGGTGAAATGAAGTTAAGAGATACAGTTCAGTGGAGATACACTGAGATACAGTGGAAAGACCTCCACTGAGCACTATGGTGACTGGTTTGGGTGATTCAGCATCAAGCACTCTTTCCCCTAAATAAATAGAAGCCAATATTCCAGCAGACCACATCAGGACAAGAATCTACGAGCAGGTCTGCATTTTAGACAGAAGATCTGGTGGTTAGTTTTTGAAAATAAGTGAGTTTTAACCTCAATACTCTGCCTAAAAGCTAATCTAGGAGAACTAATTCTGTGTTCTTAAACTTCCCCTCCAAGTTTGTTTGGAAAAGACAATAATCTTCATGCTTCATTCTGCCCGTGGTTTGGGCCTGTAGTTTTTAACTTGCTATTTTTGCTTTGGAGCAATTATAAGGACACTACCTGTAGATTATGTTTAGACATAAGGAGAAATTTTCATCCCACTAAAGTCACAGGAAGTTCTGCCATAGACGTTGGTCCAGATTTTAAGTGTTTTGACTATCTCAACATTGGCACATAGTAAATGAAAAGCATCAATTCTATGTGGTGTCTCTATTTCCAGCACCACCATAGTATAACTTGGATGAACCTGCAACAAAATTTTATAGGTACTCTGCATTCAGGTAATTGACACTTAATCTGTTTTGCCTGTCAGATATTTCAATGTGTATCTATAACAAATTTTTGGTAGCATTTAGCATGCTGCTTTTTTTCAAAATTGTAAATAAATTTTGTTTTCCCTTCCAGTGAAACATGCAGATTATAGAGTTGTGTCCATCTGATGAATTTTAATTTGTCCAGCTGTCCACTGCCAAGATCCTATTGCTGTTGCTGACATTCTTCCTAATGAGATCCCTGCAATTCATTTAAACTCAGAATATCGCAGTAATGTTGTCTTGACAACAAAATGATTTACATTTAATTCTTCATTGAAGAATTAAAGGGTTCATTTTTCCCTCCAGAACAGTAAACTGGCAATACAAGTGGATGTTCTGATAGCAGACTCAAATATGTTCACTACTATCTCTAACAATTGTAGTACTTTTAGATAGCAGGATGGGAACACCAAGAGGGCACCATTACTCTGGGCTAAAATAAAGCTTCAGGGGTTTCATCTGAAATTTAATGTGGAGAGGTAATCATACCTTTTTCTTTTTTTCTGTATTAAGGGCTGTTGTCCATTTCTTACTTTTGAGTATCTTATGTAACAGGGCAAAACATAGAAATGTTTGCTAGTCGACTTTCATTTAATCCATAAACTTTGTATTACTATTGTGTTCAAAGGGAAGCAAAAATGGACATCAATTATCCAAACTTTTCCAAGATCAGAAAACATAGGGCAGGACAATTGAACTCATTAGGATGAGACAAACTCACCATTTTACAAGTGAATAACTGGGCATATTCAAAATAATAATCTATCACAGAACCTCCAAACCCCTAAACAATTAATTATACTAGTTAAATTATACCAGATCTTTTAAAAACCAAGAGATTTAATTAAGGGGGATCTGGATTTCTTTGAGGAATTTGACTCCTATGTGCTGTTTAAAGATGGAAAGGGCCTTTTACTTGTCCATTAGACTTTGCAACATTAGCCAAAACCTCCCTAATAATTTACAAAACAAACAAAAAATAAGATTTTAACACAGGAAGACAAAGATTGTCTTTGTTTGCAAGGCAAAAATAGTATTTACTGAAAATACATTTAAATTATATATTATAAAAGAGCTTGTAGCTAGAATTTCACTTCAAAACTTATCTGTACAGAGCACATTATACTTAGGCAAGAGTCTTGAAATAAATATACTATGGTTACCATTAGACATTCCCATTTGCCAACAGTTACCACATGAAACATCTGAGATCACAAATGTTTCCCCTGCAATTAGAATGGGTCTTATATTTGTGATAATTTTGTGGTAACCAATGAGAATGTTCTTTGTGTATGATTTCCACAGTACTTGGACAACATATTGGAAAAAAGAAAGCAAAAACCGGAACAATGTTTAAGATTTGACTGGAATAAAAGTCATTATACCAAAAATCTAACCTGTACCATCGGCAGATGGCTAACAAAAATACAGAGGTCAAGACACTTTGTATCTTTAGATATTCACTTTAGCTTCTACTTTGCAAAAATAGAAATGGATGTATCCAAGCAACTCAAAATTAGAAGGCAAATTTTGAAAAACACTGGTGGAAAACTCATGCCCCCTGTAACCCGAGAGATATTTCCAGGAGTCATGTACACATGTCATGTGATAAGTCCCCTCATCAGTAAAAGTGTGTCAAGTAGGTCCAAAAAAAGAAATACTCAATACTTGCAGAGTGTGCTACCACTACTTCACCACCAGGGAGTGACTATCCCATTGCATTTAACCACAGTTTTCAGGTGCTTTGACCAAAGATTTGTGTCCTTAGTGGCTGCATTTATCATGAGAAACAGCTCTTTTCTCTGCATTAATTTCTTTGACTCAAAATATTGCTTTAGGCAATGAGCAGCTCTTTCCAGGTTATGCTCTCATACGGAAATGAAAAACAGCTCATGTTGTAATGAGAACGGGTTTCTGATGTTTTCATCTTCTAGTGTCCCAGAAACAGGTACAGATGAAAAAACAGGAAAAAATGTTTAGTCCAAGGGGTGAGTAAAGCTTCATTCAATCTCAACCAGTTCAACAGTTCCACAGTCTTCTTATCTCCCATGATTTCCTAGTAGTTTCAGATGATTCTAAGTTTTGTTTCCCATCAGTACAAGCTTAAAAGATACACTGTACCAAATTGTCAGTTTAAGTCATACCAATTACAAGAAATTATTTTAATTCATAATGTTCCTCTGAAATGAACCTAAATATCAAATAAAAGTGTATAAAAGAACAAAACATATAATAACATGACAGGCAATTACCACATAGTATGTTAATGACTCAAAACATCTTTTGGGCAAGATGCATTGAACCTTCATAAAACAAAAAGAAATATGTAGATACCAGATTGTGCTCTGGGTCTAAAGACTTGATCACCACAAAATTTGGTATTACAGTCCTGAATATTTCTTTTTTTCTTTCTACATAGAAATTTCCTTCCCTTACATAAAACCCAGCTACAACACAGGTTTCTATACTCATTGGGATACTGTGCTAACTTTGCTCCTCTTGAGGTAGTGATACAATTAGATTTATAAAGTGATGCTTGTCACAATAGATGCTCCTGTGATTACCATGAGATGTGTTTTGAAGAGCCCAATCATGTCTGCTAAGGCATAACAAGGTGGGAAGCTGAAGGTGTAGCAAGTATGTGGTATGAACTCAAGTCAAGTAAAATGTAAATAAGAGCATTCATTTATAATATCCAAAATGGACAATGTAATTGTCAGTTTTTATAAAGGAGGTGAAAAAAGTAAGCAATCAGCCAGCTTCTAGAATTGATACTGGTCAGAGTATCAGTAACTTATTGGTGTTTGAATCCTGATCATATTACTACCAATAATAATTAAAGAACCATGACCACTGTTTTGTTCTTGCACTCTTGATCTCACACATGCCAGTCTGTGTATTCCAGAGCGGATTAGCAGGGATGTGGGCAGCAGAGGACTAATGCACAATTTTCAAGAATCCCACCACTGGCAATTCACTGAATGTAATGCTGAAAGCAGATTTAATTAATTCGACCTATTAGATTAATAAAAATATTTATATATAGTGCATATGACATGGGAATATTTTCTGTGTATTTATGACATGGGAATATTTTCTGTGTATTGCAGCTGTAAATACCTGTTCCCTAGACAGCATGATTTGGTAGAGGGTAAACAGTTAATTTAAGAATAGCCCCATGCATGAGTACAGGCTGGGGACTGACCTTCTGGAAGACAGCTCTGCAGAGAAGGAACTGGTGGAAAACAAGCTGTCCATGAGCCAGCAGTGTGCCCTTGTGGCCACGAAGGCCAGTGGTATCCTGGGGTACATTAGGAAAAGCATTGCCAGCTGGTCAAGGGAGGTAATCCTGCCCCTCTACTCAGCCCTGATGAGGCTGCCTCTGGAGAGCTATGTTATGTTCTGGGCTCCTCACTATAAGAGAGACGTGGAGCTCCTGGAGTGGATCAAGGGGAGGACTGAGCACCTCACATACGAGGAAAGGCTGAGGGAGCTGGGCCTGTTTATCCTGGAGAAGAGGCAACTGAGAGGGGAATCATGTCAATGTATACAAATATCTTAAGGCCAGATGTCAAGAACCCTTTTCAGTAGTGCCCAGTGACAGGACAAAGAACAATAAGCATAAACTGAAATATCTGAATATAAAGAAAAACTTCTTTTCTTTAAGGGTGAAAAAGCACTGCAACAGGCTGCCCAGAGAGTTTGTAGGGTATCATTCTCTGGAAATATTCAAACCCCGCCTGCACACAATCCTGTGAAATCTGTTCTGGGTGACCCTGCCTTAGCAGGGTGATTGGACTGGGTGATCTCCAGAGGTTCCTTCCAATCCCAACCGTTCTGTGAATCTGTCTGATTCTGTGATACTGTAATTGCTTCTAGTTTTCTAATCACTGTCCAGTCACCATAGTCTACCTAATGACTACCTAAAGCCAAACCTAGCTCTTGGCTTGAAATTCCCCAAAACTTGGTAGTGTCAAACCTGAATTTTATGTGAGGCTTATCTGTGATTTTGTGCTCATTTCACTGTATTTTTAAACATTTTTTTTTGTCATAACCAGACATGTACCTTGAGAGGTACTTAACAGGCAATGCCAGAAAATGCAAACCACAGTGCTAATTTGTTCTATTCAGTGGTGTAAATCTTCAACTAGAGACTAATAAGCTGTTACCTTATGTAGGGCATCTTTAAATGCTTGGTGTTTACAACATACTGCTTGTATATATATATATCTCTATATATATGTAAATAGAGTTCTGTTACGGAGCCCTATGCACCTTGTGGCAGGCACTGTTTTAGGTTAATATGATAGAATTAAGATGCAACTAAACAGCACATCCTTGTTTCAAAGGACAATAACAGCTTAAGATTTCAGGAGTACGGATTTCATTGTGAGAAACATTGAGGATCCTCCTAACTAAAAGTCCTGCTAAAATGCATGACTAATGAAGATTTATTAACTTGAAGCCAATTGCAAGAAGTTGAAATTATTCCTGCAGTTTTTACTTTGCTCAAGTAAAAAGTCAAGAGTAACTGTAGCTTTTGGATTGATTTTTAGCTTAGGATTTCCATTTTTCACTTTCCATCAATGTCCCTTAGAGCAGAGTGAGAAGAGTACAAAAACTTAAAGTGGATTGTGCAGGCCACCATGGTACTCCTGAGTATCCATAGATATTCTTTACTCTGTATCTTAGTTAAAAAGAGGAAGAACATGAGTTCATTGTAGCTGAACAGGAACTGCCTATTGCTTTATTTTTTTGAACTCCATTGTTTAATCCAGCCACAAAAGGACTCAGAAGAACTATGTACTTTAACAATGTGGACTGTAAATTGATACAAAACATTCATAAGTATGTGTTTTCCTTTCTTGTTCCTGTTAATGCATTTTTAAAATTATGGTGGTGGGATTCATTAATGTACCTTCTGCATCTTTGCTCTTTGAGGGGCTAAGAGTAGTTGCCATTCAATAATTGCCATTCAAAAATCAACTGGAAGGTTAGATTCCTGCAAAAGACTTCATCTTAAAAAGAGTTTACAGCAAGAAAAATAATAACACCTCATAGCAATAATTCATGTTTTAAAATACAAGACATTTCAAGTTATTGAGCACACAAGAAAATTATAATGTTTAACTATTTTAACTAGTCATTCCTTCCTGCCTTCTTGCCTTCCTTTCTCATATTTTGGAAACCAACTAACATTCTTCCTAAAAATTACCTAAAAACTGTTCTTGGCTAGCCAATATGTGAGCCGAGGTTTTGATACTGAGAGCATGTTAATGGCCAGATTATAAACCCTTGAGAATTAGACTTCAGAAGACAAACATTAACAGACCCTTAACTGCAGTAGCACAAACCAAGATGCTATAAATTACGGGGTGCTAGTGTTAAAAGCACTGGCTTCCTGGTATCTGGCACCCAAAACCTTTTCATTTGCGTGTATATCAGGCTGCATAGAGGTTGCCACTTGCCACTTGGCCAGTATTCAGCTGGCTGAGATGGCTCAGGCCTGCAACTAAATATTTTGTTGTTATGCCATGAGAAATATTTACCCTTCTCTGTTTTTTTCTCTTTCCTTCATTCGTTAACTCCTCTACCTAGGTTTTTTATGTGACATAATACTTGCCAGGTTTTGCATCTATATGTATTAACAATTCTGGCCCAGTATTTTAATGAGCTAATTTCCATCTTTATAAGTGTACATACAGCCAGGATACCTTCATGGATTTCTCATGGATCAGGGGCAGTACTTGTCGTATGCCTTCCTTTGCATGAGCACATGCTGTGTTTGATACCAGGGCCAAAGGGAAATTTGAACGCAGGCATCTCAAAAACTTGGTAGTTACAGCCTTTATTAAGCTGAAATAGTCAGGAATTTATATGTCCTCTGTTGACCAATATCTACAATGTGACACAATTCTCTGCCTATGCCTTGTACAATTGTGACATAGTGTAAGAAGTATAACATCTCTGTTCCCTTATGCTGTTTGCTGATTATGGCAACAACAAAGCTTTTGGATACAGCCAGCCAATCCAAGTGCAAGGCTTTTAGTATGTTCTTTCCAAAGAAGTAAACAATGGCTCTGCCCTCTATGCTTAGCTCTGCCTTAGGTGAACTTTCATATATGGGAAATGATTGTCTGCACACTGAGCGGAAATTCACACTTAGCATTGTTGTTTCCTGGTCTGATATAATTTTGCTGCTTTTATCACTAAGGGACACACTCTTCAAATTTATTGAACTGAACCAGACAAAAAGTACTAAAGCAGGAAATGCTAGAATGTGTCATAAGCAACTTCTTGAACATTGCTTTTGTACCTGTTTATTCCTTCCCATGTATTTGAAGTGTAAGAAAACAGTTGTAATATGTATTAACTCTTTCTAGTGAAGAAAACCAGCCCAACTCTTGTCATTTCTAGAGTGCTGAAACCTCTTCCCTCAAGAAACACCTCACATCCACTGAGCTGATTCTGGCAGGTGCCATTCAGCCTCCTTAGAGCTGAATGAAAATATTCCACACAGAGAACTTGTCTAAGGTTAAGATTATTTTCCACACAGGGTTTGGGAGTGATGCCTTAATAGTTTCAGCAAATCCCCAGGATCAAGAGTTAAACAAATGATGCTGTGATGTGTCAGTAGTTCCTTCCTTGCTGCTGCTTTTTACTGCTCTGTTGGTTGCATGCGTCTGACTCTGAAACCATTCATAAGTAACAACTGAGTATGGCCTATCCAAAATGAAGTCTCCTTTGGAGATTTCCAAGGATATAAAGGCATAATAACTATTTTACTCTGCCTGTGACCATAGACCTATACCCACTGTTTTTTATTTGCAAGTATTCTGGACAAAATGAACTGGACTATAGGAGAAAAATACCTGATTTTTAAGACATTTGTATTTATTGTTTCACTGCAATAATAAGGTACTTATTAAATTTGAGGCCAGACTAGCTCTCAATGAAGACTAGGTTTCACTAGATTAGACTTCACTATGCTTCCTAGGCTTTACATGTGTTCATGGCCCTGTGGGAGGACAAAAATGTTTCCACAGATATATCACATAACATGGTTGGACAAAGCCAATGAATATGATGCAAGATTTCTCTGCAGAATTCTCTATTATTTGAGGGGGATCTGTAAGTACTAATACAGTCAACAAACCTGAATAGTCAAGAATACTAACCCCGAGTCCTTCTGTGTTTAATCATAGGGTGCATCTCTGACAAGACGTTATTTGCTCTCAAATGTTGAAAGATTATTTGTTTGGAGCCTGCTGTTTGTATTCATAAAATCTTCCTCCAGCCAACATCTTATTTACACATTTGTAAACCATTTTGTTGACCTGCATGTAATCAGCTGTGATGTCAGATAGCAGTGCTTTAAATAAGAATGCTCTGACGCTGGTTAAAAAGTCAGTTTCTGTAAGGGCAACAAGTTGCACAGGAGAGTAACACTGAAGAATTAAGGACAGTAACTTCTTAAACTGCTGTAATCTCATCTTCTGGAGCGCATCTGAACTCCATCCATATAAACAATAGTCTGATGAAAAACCCTGTTCCAGTAATAGCCTGTTCCCTTACTTCAAGGGCTAGTAAAGGCCACAGAGAATTGTGTGATAACAATTACACTCTACACAGTCCCATGGGAAGTTGTAAAATAATAGATCAGATCTAATTCCTCACTCCAATGCATAATAAATTGCCTCTTATTGTTTTGGTTTTGTTTGGTTTTTTGTTTGTTTGGTCTGCTTTTTTTTTCAAAATTAGTGAGGTGCAGAACTAAATCACTTGTCTTTCTTTAGGAGAAACCTTAAGCTAAGACTCTGTATGAGAATAATGGAACATAGAGCACAGCCTTACATGTAGGGAATATCAGCTATTGTTCTGCTCATTATTTGTAGCATGTGGCATTCTCCGCACGTGGACATAAAATGTGCTAAACAGGCAGGAGGAATGGTAACATTTAATAATAACCCTTGTACCTCATATATTTATATGTATATTCACAGGGCAAGTAACCAGTGCTACTTGATGAAGTAAAGCAAAACAAATTGAGACTGCTTATAAGGAAAACATTACTTGATTGCAGCAATATACTAGGCTATGGAATAGCTTCCCAAGGGGAGAACAGGAAGCTTATTGTCTGAGTCATTTAAAAAATACTTCCATAAAGGTCTGGAAAATATAATGTAGAAACAATAACAATTTGGCAGAAGATGAAGCCTATTACTTAACTCTTCTTGAATATCTATGTTTTTGTAAGTTTGAGCCAGATAATAAACCTGGGAGTTAATATGCTCTGTCACAAAGACCCATAAATTTGTTCTCAGTCTGATTCCAGTTTAGAACTGGACTCCGAAATTAGGAAGCCCAGCTATAAAGCAGGGTTTACTTTTTACAGGAAAGCACAAAGTCAAGTTTGTGTCTTAATTCGAAAAAATGGAACAGGTTCTTCTCTGGTATAGGTGTATTTTCGAAACTTCTAAGAACCTGAACTGAGTCAAAAGTGGGTTGGGGGTAAAGTTGGAATGTTATGAATTTAGGTGAAAATTTGCAAAATTCAAGTAAAGTCTGTCTGGATTTCACTTGTTACCTTTGATTTTGCTAAAAGTCAAGCCAAAGTGATACAAATGTATATGGACTAAAACTAGCACATACACAAAAAGTGTTCTGCGTTTGTTCAGATGCATCCAGTATTTGTATATAAACAGTACTATGGTTCCTTCTTACCAGTAATTACAGATACAGTGGTAAGAAAAAATTCAGAGAACTGAAACAACACAAAACTCAAACAGAGTTCATAAAAAGCCCTGGCAAATTGGTTACGTTTGCTCTCTACAGCATTTTCATGCATCTGCTTTTTTTTTTTTTGGGTGATATCAGTGACAAAAAACCCTACAACTGAATGAAGTAACTGTCACTGGTTAAAACGTAGAATTTCAGAAATATCAGAAAGGATTCTTTCCACCAAAATTACACACAACGTTTTAGAAAACAAAAATTATTCCATGCTTTAATATTGTTACAGGATTACAAGTCATTCTGGAAACTTCAGCAGTGAGCTAAAAATATGACTTCTTCCAAAGGTTTACGGTCTCATTTAGCTATTAATTGAAGAAAAGTCAACAGAAAAATAAGGCTAGGGATGGAACGGAAGAAATATGAAAAAAACCTGTTTCTCTCTTTTCTAGTGACAGATTTGGTATATAATATGTTTGTTTTTTAACTCTACAGGCATTACATACTCATAATTATAGAGGTCAGGGTTTTTTTTGTTATTGCTTAGCTAAAATGGCAGAAAAGACTAGATAAAATCTGTGGAAGGGTTTTGCTTTTCTTCTAAAAATGCAGAAGCCTAAAGTTGCAAATAAACCTTATGTCATAGTTTAAATTAATTTTTTTTCAAATTTTTCTAAAGGGCTGCCTGTTTTAGAAACAAAATATTTTGAAAATTATTAACTATCCTCCAAAATTCTTTTGAACATTTCTATTTTAATACTGAAGCTTGGAACTATCTATCATTAAGTACTAGTGATAACATCTGCAATAGAGCGTAGGTTCAGTTAAAGTTACAAAATACTTACTTTGTTTTTCCACCTCTTTTTCCTTGTCATCAAGGTATATAATTTAAAGGAAGCTAATTTGATGATTACACTTTGCTATAAAGATGGAACATTTTGCTATGAACAAGAAAACCATTTTAGTATGATGACATCAACATATAAAAGGAGTAGACAGTATCTAAGGAAAAAAGAAGAAAAAAATTTTAATAAGAATTCTATTGTGGTCCTTATTTAAAATTTGCACTTGGAAATATTGAGCACCCTCTCAAAATAGAGGTGTTAACACATATTTCATGTTGTTTGCAATTCCTGACTAACAGAGAGACTAAAATTTCAGGAAATCTCAAGTTAAGACACTGATTCCTTTCTGATCCATCCTGTTTCTGCCACTCCCAATTTACTCACATAAGAGTAACATCTATTAAAAATAAAGATGAGTGAAAAAAATTGCAAAAATAACTTCAGCTCTGAACAGAAGGCAGGAATATGCACAACTATGGAGAGAACACTCAAAAAGCTAAACAGAACATTATTGGTATAAGATTGAAAACAAATGCTTTCAGCAACTTGTCCTGGGCAGGGCTGTCTTTTCTCCACAGATTTCTTTAATTTCCCCTTTGCTATTGGGCCTCTTTTTGCTGTCCAATATCTTACCTAATAATGAGAAAACAAATACCAGCCCTTAAAAAATATGATCACATGCACCCTCATGGCTGTATATGAATTTAAAAAAACAAACTCAGTCTTTCTCAGGCATGCAAATAAGTAATTGATTTCCTGACATCAGTTAATCTAGGAAACTGTGATCAGCTCTGTCTCTTTTACTGCAGGCAGACTAGAGTCTTATGCCAGCTGGTCTTGCAGTAACAATTACTGAAGCAGAAATTAGCTTGAGTTTCAATCTGTGACCCTAGGTTTTAAAAAAAATAGTAATAATAACAATAATAAAAAAAAATCACCGCTCCTGATATGGAAGACTATAATCAAAGACTGAGAGCACTATGTAAGTTTTTTCTATTTAAATATTGAAAATTGTCTGTTGATGTGTGTGGCTAGCACTGGTAATTCACAAGTCTCCTTTGGTTTTGGGTTGGGAAGTTCCTGTTATGGGATTACAGGAGACCAAGAAAATGTGCATTAAACAGCATGGAAGTTCACCAGGCAGTAAAACTGTACTTCCAACAGCATGAGAATAATTTTTGTTGCATGTGGTTTGTCATCTCCCTTTCAGATCTCAGCAGGAATATTTCAAGAAAAGCATTGCTAATGTTAATTGCATTCTTTCATTTTCAGTCAGAATCAGGTCTAATGGGAGCCTAAGCTGTTCTGTAAACCTAAAATGTCTGAAGAAAAAAGTCTGCAACCCGAATATATGAAGGTAAGTGCTGTTGGGGAAGTTTTCAAAGCCTATTTATCAAAACTTTAAGCACATACATGCTCAATTGTGATCTCTACTGAACATATTCTGATAGCATGTTTATGAAAATTGGCACTACAGTTGTTCATAACTTTGATAATCCCCATTTTTAGAGCACTAACAATGTTTAATTACTTCATAGATTTATATAGCAAAAATGATCCTCTGTCAGAAACAAGTTACAATTCCAGCAGGAATTAATGACATCCAGTTTATTTTATACTGGCTGGATTGACCATTCTGAGATGTTGCTCACATAGCAAAGTATTTTTCTTTAATCATATGGTGTAAGCACCTGGCTAACTCTGAAACTCCAAACTCTAAAACAGCAGTATTCTGCTTTTACCTTCAGATTCAACCAAAGCTGAATTATTTGTGTTAATATCTCATGATCCTTGCAGGAAAAAAAGTTAGAGGAAGAATCTGATTTTGGAGAAAATGATGGCTTAGAGACTGGATTTTGAAATGGAACTTAAAGTACTTGGACAGCTTTGTGGAGTTCTCTGAAATTTAGATTTTAAAGCAAGATATTTACATTTAAAACCATGCTTTATTTAGATATTTAAAATAAATCTCCCAAGAGTTTAGTCTCCATATAGAAATTGTATTTGAAATACATACATATTTATATGTATGACTTACATTTGAAAGGAGAGCAGGCTTTAGGAGTAAAATACTCTTACTGCCAAAAGCTAAGTCTGTTAGAACCATCATTTGGTCCACCAGAAATGCCCTGCTGCAAACAGGGCTGCTTTGTGTCTGTGCAAAAGGAAGTGGCCGTATTGAAAAAAATCAGCAACTACTCAACAGCCTCTTCTCTGTATACTGTGTCCTAAACAAGGAAAATAACCAACAACATTTACAACAAGAGACTTTGGAGGAAAGTAACACAGGCTAGTCCAAACTGAGCACAAGAAGGGACATATGAAAGACAATTTCTAACATGTTATTTATAAATAATCAGATGAACTGACAGATGAAGTAATTACTTTGCTATTTTTAATATCTTACTTGAATTTTGTCAGTTAAATGTTGGATGAAAATACCAAGCGTATTAGGTATTTGTTCAATGAGTGGACAATATATGGAGAATGCCAACTATTAATGTGTTGTAGCCAGAAGTTCCCCCAGACAGGTTCAGTTCCTGCTTTGCGTTACTACAAAGTGAGCAGAAGATTTTACACTCAAGCAGGAAGACCAGAGATGACAAGTGCATACGGATAGACGGGACAAGTAAAAAAGTAGTCAATAAGTATAGTAGTCAGCATCTCTGAAATTTAGGATATAAATTTAGGATATAAAGTGTCATTATAATTACTCTGTGAAACATAGGATGGAAATGTTGTTATTCCAAGGGTAATCTTTAGAGGTGTGTATGACTGAAGACGTGACCTTGCTACGTGGTCAAGACATTCTTGAGTGTGTTTTTGACTGAATGTACCTTAAACAGTTTCTGAACTATAACTAATTAGAGGGTCATCCATTTTCTGAATGAAAGTGGAATGAGAGAACCTTAAGTGTTTCAATCGCTTCCTGTGGTGGTTTGTGAATCCTTCAAACAGTTAACTGGCACCAGGAAAACACTTTTCAATCCTTAACTTTTCAGACATATTTATCATGCCAATGTTATAAACAGTGTAGAATTTGGAAAGACATGAAAAAAAGCCCTGTGATATAGTTGCTGTGGTATAACAGAGTTTCTAAAACACAGCAGTATGTTTTTTCTGTGGTGCAGCTAGCCAAGCATCTCACTGCCAGGTTTCCATGATCTCCCAGGGTAAAATGGCAATCATTTAAGAGTCCTCGATACTGTAACTCATACGGAGCAACAGAACGCAGAGGGAGGGTAGATCTACAGAACTGACCTGTGGAGGAAAATGATGAAGCTTCTGTACACTCCAGCTTATGGAGCAGAACTACTAAACTGACTCTTTGTTTGGTTTTGACACAGTGCCTACTAGCATAGCAGTACAGCCTTAAGGAATGTTTTTTCTATCATATGCATAAAAGTATCCAACCAAAAATATAGTGAATGCATGCAATTTATACATAATACACACATTTGTATATATATGAGGGTTTATCCTATTTTTGTGACCATTTCACAGGCATGAATGCATACATGTGTGAAAGCATATGTGCCATTTTGATTTTCTGTTTATGAAAAAGCCACTGTGGGAGAATTTTATTAACAGATGCTAAAATGTAGGCCTCTCAGATGCTTCATACTAGTGTTTCGCTTTATTTGTACTCAATGGGACATTCAGAATATAGAAATCTGACATAGCCCTTCACCATGTATACATGTAAATATATCAAGCTTTCTAAGACAATATTTTTTCTAATTTGAAAATTTCATTCTGACTATAGATTTTGTTCAGTTTAGTGTCACAAAATTTTGTGATAATGATCAGGAGCTCTGAGTGTTTGGAACTTATTATTGGATCTAATATCCATGAAACACTTACTTTGTTCTTTTCATTTTCCCTACCTGAAAATTTTAGTTGTTCAGTCATGAAAGGGGAAGGAGAAATGGCAGCACTCAGATCAAGAGTTTGTGAATAATTTGCTTCATGATTCAGATGAATGGTATGAGGAATAGTCAAGAGCCAGTACCAGCAGAAGCAATGGGAGCCTCTGTTGGACATTGAGATATACAATATGTCATTGAAAAGACTGATATTGTTGCATTGTTTCAGTTAATTACACCTGAATTTCCACATTTGTCCTTGATACTTGTTCTACCCATGAATTTTATAACGAGGAGCAAAACCTTGAAGTGACATCAAAAACTAATTGAAAACTACATGAGCAGTTTGGATATAACAAAGCTACACAGAAAACAGTACAGATCAAAAGTCCTAGGAGAAGGGAGTGAGAGCTGCTATTAAAATCATCATTTAGCAATCAGGAAATGCAAGAAGGAATAGAGTATCACTAGAGACAGGACCTGAGGGAATGGCCTGAAGCTATGTCAGGGGAGGTTTAGGTTGGATATTATACAAAGGTTGCTCATCCAGAGGGTGGTTGGGCATTGGAACAGGCTCCCAAGGGAAGTGGTTGTGGGACCAAGCCTGAGAGAGTTCAAGAAGAATTTGGATGATACACTCAGGCATGTAGTGTGACTCTTGGGAATGGTCCTGTGCAGGGCTAAGAGCTGGACCTGATGATCCTTGTGGGCCCCTTCCAACTCAGCATATTCTGTGATTCTGTGATCACACTTTGCAGTATGGCTTAATGGAAGAACACATCTGACCATACCAATTGATGGGCAGCTCCTCCTTCTTCCCAGTTTTCCATTGCTACACAATCCATATAATTGGTCCACTGTCTTATGATGCAGATTTTTGTATGTTTATACTTTTCAGTTACAAAATATGGAATTCCATCTATGATTATGTTCGTGTAAGAGTTTTCTTAGAAACAGTAACATTCTGGCCTAAGAATGTTTGACTTTTCTTAAACTTTAAACCAAGTGAACTGTAAGAGAGGGGTTTTAGTCCAGATGCATTTCCCACTATTGGGAAACGTTCTTCCAGTTTAAATGAGTGAAGTCAAAAGTAATCTTACTTCTCTAGTAAATCAGTCTAACTCTATTCACGAGATCTGAAGGGCTGATTCAAGATGATAAATCCTTGTATTTCAAATAGAGTGAATAAATAGTAGGAAACTGATGATAAGTCTGAAAGTGTGAGACATGCTCCCAGAGTGAATCATTGACAATGATGGAGAAGAGGCATCCAGAAAAGCATGGGTTCCAAGAGAAGAAAGGCTTGCAAATAAGTGAGAACCAAACCACTGTCATTTATAGACAAAAAAAGTGGATAGGCTTTTGGGTCCTTCTTGTTATGGAAGCAACAGGTCCCCTTGTAGATATGGCCCAGTGAAACAGAGGAGATGGAAAACTGACAGTCTGTCCTTTGTGGCTTCAAAGGAATCCAAGGAATGTTTGGTAACAGCACAGTGTTTAATCTTTGTTTGCCTTAAAAATTCCAGTTCTGGTCATTGCATTTAGCCTACCTAAATTACTTACATGTTTTCGATTGGCAAAAGTTATTCTTCACTTCCTTTTTAATTTAACTACAGAATTTCTCTGTTGTGGAAAACCTATTTGGGAGGGTCTTTTGCACCAAAAGTGGCAGTATTTCAGGCAAAAGTGAATTACATCACTTCAAAATACTTCTGAATCTTTGTGAATTACAGCCCCACATCGACACAGTAATAATAAACCCAATTTAAAACTAACGTTGACTGCATTTTGAGTGCTCAAAAAAGGCACAGATTCAGTTGTCTTTATTATCTAGCAATTTCTGAGGAACATATTACATATTTGTTTCCAATATTCCATTGGTTTTTTCATCAAGTTCCTTGCTGTTACTGTCTCTGGATCATATACCTCAGAATTTTGTTGTGGTTTTATTTCCTTCCTTTGACCATTCATGTCCAGAGTCACATTTCCAACTATTTCCTTGGTTCCCACACCTCAAGTATTAATATTAAACTTCTCAATACAACTTTGACAGAATGGAATTTTTAATTCGATGTCTGTAAAATGTATGCACTGCTGAAGTCTATTAGCAGCAGAGACAAAAGCCTTATTTGAATCCCAAGGTGATATTATTCTACAGGGGATGAGCAGATGGTTTGGAAGGAATCCAGGACCACTCAAACTGATTATCTCCTATCCTGCTACACTAATAACAGGTATTTGAAAGTGGACACAGAAACAGCCAGAAACATTCTGTATGGTGTCATGCTGAGAGCTCTATTGATTGCTATTGGAATGGAGTATTTAGATTCCCTACATAGAACTCCACCACTTAAATAAAAAGGAGCATCTGATTGAAGTACTAGGCTATCATTGTATTTGTACAGTAGCACTTGAGGCATGAATTTTACAGGTGTTTATTGGAAGCTGAAATGTCTTTATGTTCAGCAATTTTTGATTCATTTCCATGTTTTGCAAAGAAATGTGACCTGGCTGAACCAAACCTCTGAAGTCCTGCCTGTCCACCAGGTTGTGTCACAGACTTGTCTCTGTCTCCAGCTTACTGTCTCTTTCCTCCATTTTTCTCACTCAGACTCAGCTTTTTCCCTCATGCTTGTCCTTCTCACCCTAATCCTTCACAGTTTCCATGTGTCTTTTCTGTATCAAATATTGTTTTCCTGGCCACCTCATACCTATTCCTGCCAAAGCCTGGGTACACAGACAAGACTTCTTTCCTTGTCACTGTGTTTATCAGGCCCCGAGGGCACTAATGGGTCCTCCTGTTCCTGGCACTCCAGGGCTCCCCCCACCCTGCCCACAGCCCAGGGTCCTGTGTTAGCCCGTCAGCCATTAGCCCCTGCCCCACTGATGCCACAGTAAGGACAGGCTCCAGCTCCCCATGGCCCTGTTCTGCCTGGCCATGGGCCACGTCCTGGCCTGGCCCCAGCAAGGTGCCTGGTGCCAGGGCTGAGACCACCCCCGTCCCAGCCCTGCCTTGAGCCCTGCCATGGGGAGCCCCTCACACTCCCAGCTTCTGGCCCCACAGAGTCACCAGACTGCACTATGTCCCAGCAGCATTGATACTCTCCATTGGAGCTGGGAACCCCATTTAAAAGGCTAACACTTTCTCAGCCCAGGGATGCTGCATAGTCAACGTAGGCAGAGCTTTTAGGAAACATTTTCCAATCAGCAAACATCTACTTCAGTTTCATGTACTAATTGGGCCTTCTGAAATTTTTGTCATTTGGACAAGGTATGGTGGATTTTACACAGAGTTAGGAATGGGACATCCTGCATCAAAGCAAGGGAACCCTTCAGCATCATAAAGAGCAAAGGAATTTATCACTCTGGACATGAAAAGCTTTTTCAATTTTCTCCCCTCACTTGCCTTCAGAAATCGCTGAGCTGTTTGGACTGAAAATTCCCCAAATAGCTCAAATAGCAGATAACTGCATGGAAGGTTTGTAGCTAAAATTAGAAAAAAATCTGAACTGGAAGTTAGAATTTGGCAAAGTTATAACAAGTTGCAACCAACTGGAAAGGGTCAAAGCAACTTGAAGAATATAGGTGGTGCTCCCTGCCACACCTATAATTCACGCAGCTTATTTTTCTTAAGCTAAATTCATCCATTGACAAATTTATGAGCTGCTGAGTGTTGTGTTGTGTCTGGGCTTCAGAGTACTTTGAATTAATACAGGAAAACCTCTTTTACACTGAGCATGAGACTTGCTTGAAATGCTGGCTATAACACATTTTCCAAAAATTGTTTAAAACAATATAGCCCTATAAACACTGGCTTACCATACTTGGGCTTGCCTCACTCCCTTTTATAAAAAGCATCTCAAATAGTTTGCTAGTATAAACTCATAGCATGTATGATGTTCAGAGGTAAGAAAATTAGATTATATTTTTTGAAAATTAGATCATATTTTCTTCTCCTTTGGAAAAAAACCCCTGGGAGTTGAAGCCTGAAACTTCAGATTTTCTGAGAATTACTTATACTCTGATGACTCACTACAGTCACAGAACCAGAAGTATGGAAATTAATGCTTCCAGTCTCTCTCATTTTCCTCTGTTATTCCTGGGTAGTACAACTCCATACTTCCCAACTCCATACTCCAATCCATGAATCTTTCTCCCTTGAAATGCCTCTTGTACAGCCCTCTTTTCTGTAAATTAGGATAGGCTGAATTTTGGTAGGCTCATCATTCATATCTTCCATGAAGAATGGAGAAAATTCTTGGTCTTCAACAAATTAGTCCAAATGAATAGTGCCCACACTTGCTGAAGGGAAGTAAGCACAGGGAAGTATGGTCACAGTTATGTTTCATAACTCTTTAGGCAGAAGGACACATATCTGTTTAAAAATGACACAGAATCATCATATTCTACCACTACTTGCCTCAAAAACCTGAATATAGCCCCAACAGCTTTTTTTCTGTAGGATCAGATAGGTTGTCTGTTGCAGTGTGATACAGGGCCAAAAATGCAAAGAAGTACTCTGTTGTACCATATGGAAAAATTTCCGTATACTCGTGTCTTTAGGCGTAGGTAGGTCTGATTTCTTTGGGAATTCTTTTCTGCAAACAACACACCCAAATTGTGCATTTTCCCAGTTGACTAAATTCACTCTGTTTTCAAAAGCACTCTTACTTGGTTAATGGTGTCCAAAATCTGGTTGATTATGTCTCAAGGACTGAGGGCTGTAAACAGCGAAAGTGAAAAGTAAGACTACTGAAGTTAAAGGCTAATGAAAGCAATGTGAGAGAGTGTTATGGCCTTCCACAAACACTGAGCAACTGAAGAGGCAATGGAAGGGATTAGTTGTGCAGCAGAGCAGTTTCGCCTGAGGTATGCCAGATGTCTGAACTGCAGTGGAGGACAAAGAACAACATTCAGAACTCTCTGGGTTATTGAGAGTATCCTTCAGACTTTGCTGCCTCCCATGCTACTTTGTGGAGAGAGGAGAAAATAGGATGACTTATTCACTTAGTGTCATTCTCAGCATAACCCCAAACCGAAGTGTATAATTATTGCTATTATTATTGCTATTATTATCCAAGACTAAAATCTTTCATCTAGGAAAGATTGCAATGCTTCTTTTTCTTATAAGGAATGATGTTGATTACTGTGGTAGAAGCATACTGCTTTGGTGCATTGATTTAAGTACAAAAATATTAATATCCCCCAAAGTCTTGACTTTGGTGGTCTAAGTCTTCTCTCCATCCTCACTGAATGGGAGAAATTATATTCTGAGGGCCTTGGTTAAAAGTATGTTACACAGTGATTCAAGCAAGATCTTCCGAAAACTTGATTGAATGGCATAGCTGATGTAAGTGAGCAAAAAACAGGGACTACTGACTATTGGAAACAGCAGCACTTTTACAGATGAACTGGATTTAGCTGCCAATCACTGCTTTAGACTATTTCCCTTTTTCCTGTTAACAGACATGAACTTACTACTGTATCTTGAAAGTAGTCAGTTATTTTACAAAACAAGTGCCAAAAAAGCAAATACAGAAACGGAAGAGAGGCTTGGCCTTTTAATTGTCATTCAAGCTGTGCCTTTAAAAGTGTGTTGTTCCTTTTTCACTACAGGAAAAAAATGAAAGTGTTCTTTTATTACATAAAGTAGAATAATGCAGATGCAGCTTTTATCTGTCCATAAAAGGCCAAAACTAACTCTGCCTTCAACAGGAAGCATTCATAATGAACTGAGTGATATGCAGAAGAATTTTTATTTGTATCTTAGGAATGCATAACTAGAAATATTATAAGCAATTCCTTGACAGTTCCTATTCTACTTAGAAAATATGCTAACAATTTGTACAGTCTCTTTATAAAATCTTCCTGGACGTGTCAAACAGAAATACATGCAGGACCAAATGTTTTCTCTGTTGTATTGCTCATGCAGACTTGTTTACTATCATAATTTATTCATGAGTTTTATGTTACTGATTTCTATTTATATTTTTAGCCTAAAATTTTTAAAACATTTGCTCAGAGAAATAAAAAAAAAAGAATTTTATTCTCTAATATCTCTAGTCATTATGGATTCATTAAGAATGAAATTAAAAGCAACAAGTTAGCCTGCTCTGTATTTTCATTAACAAGGAACATACAGATATTCACATATGTGAATTTTGCAGGATTCCAAATTTTCTCTTAAAAATCTCTCTCCCTTACTTTTAAAAGAACTCACCTGAAACCATGTATCATTCCTCATCAGAACAACAGAGACTGAGTGAGCAGTCTGACTTAATAGGGAGCAAGTCGATTAACATCAGTAAAAATTAGCAGTCTGATGTTTCTTACAGGTCTTATCCTGAAAACCATTTCTCGACAGTGCTATTGCTGCTCTGATTTTCTTTCAGTTTCAGTACCCAATAGAGAAAACCATTTTATATTATTTGTTTAAATAAATCATACTCAGAGAAGGGGTGCTGCAGTAGTGAACACTGTTCATAGTCCTGTCCTTAAGATTACAAATTGTGCTGCACCGTGATATGACACTCCTTGATTCCCTAAGCGTTGGTTAGCAAAAAACTATGGTCCCTTCACTTTGTGGGAAATTAATTTCTACCTTTTCTCCCCACTGTCTTTTCTTGGGACCCCTGCTATTGTCATTCCTATTGTATCAAAACTATTTTCTCCAACTGATTACTGTTGATATTTCCAGATTTCTTGACAGACTTGTTAATGAAAGAAATATTTTTGGGAGGGGTTTTTTTTGTGTTTTTTTTCAGACTTGTTAATGAAAGAAATATTTTTGGGAGGGGTTTTTTTTGTGTTTTTTTTGGGTTTTTGTGTGTGTGTGTGTTTTTTGTTTTGTTTTGTTTTGTTTATTTTTTTGTTGTTGTTTTGGTTTGGTTTGGTTTTGTGTTTGTTTTTTTGTTGTTGTTGTTGTTGTTTTTTATCTCCTTCTTGGTCTTAAATCATAGAGTCTAGGATAGTATAAAAATCATGCTATGCTCATTTTCCCTCTGAAATCCATCTCTGACTGCTTTAAGCTAGATTTTCTGTATACCCTGTCCATTCATGTCAGTAAATACAAAAGGGGAGTGTGGGGAGTTGACCCTGACTAAGTGCCAGGTGTCCACCAAAGCCTGTCACTTCCCTCAGCTGCACAGGGGAGAAAGAAATATCAGAAAAGCCTTGAGATAAGAACGTTGAAAGATCAGTCTCCTATTACTGTCACAGAAAAACAGGGTCAACATGGGGAAAATTAATTTAATTTATTGCCAATCAAATAAGAGTAGAGTAATGAGATAATGGCCCCCTGGTGGTCTAGTGATTAGGATGCAGCACTCTCACCGCCGCGGCCCGGGTTCGATTCCCGGTCAGGGGACTTCCCCGGGCAGATGGAGCTCATCAGCCCTGTGTGGC
>NW_016690348.1:1476556-1563233 GCF_001604755.1 Lepidothrix coronata | reverse complement strand
TGTAAAAGGGATTAATATGTTATAAACATTTTCAAAGTTCACAAGATAAAGTTTGTACTGTCTCTTTTGCCCAAGTGCCAATAAAACCAACCTTTTCCTGAATTGTATAGTTTGGTCTGCTATGCTCCTTGGCCAGAGGGGTTTGAGTAGCCTATTGAAATAATTTACAAGGTTTCTTGTGCTCCATTTTCTTTGAGCTAGAAGGTAGTACTTTTGTGGTAGTCCAGAAATAAATCCACAAGTAGCTCAGTCAAGTTTAAATGGTTGACAATTGCCTGTATGAATTAAAACAACTTAGCCAAATTCACTGATGAGTTACAATGAACCAAAGCAACCTGAGGCTGCTTGCTGATACAGTGTGCACAAAGATAACTGAAGGGAGAATTTGGCTTATGTTCAATGACAGTACTGCATGAACTAGTGCACCAAAATGGAAATTAAAGATAGCTTTACCCAAAAATATATTTCTTCCAAACAAACTTCCCCCTGGAATGAATCAAGAGAAACCTAGCAGTCCATTATTTCAAAATTCTGATTTTCCAGATCCATCCTGGATCTAACTCAGTGGGCTGAGCCAGGTAGTAGCTGGAATTCATGCACAGCAGCATACAGTGCATGGGAGGTCAGCTTTAGGCCTCTGTACCTCTAAAAAAATCTGACATATACAAGTCTACATCAACTGTTTAATGCTCTGGAATATAAAATGGTCCCCAGACAGAGTCAGGCAGAAAACCAGCTGTCATTACCACTTTTCATGTAGTCAGACACAGTAAAGGGCTTTGTATAATACCATGAATGATCTGGCAGGAGTCACAGATAGGACTCCAACTGTAATGCATCTTGGTCTGTTGAGCTGAGCCAGACTGAACTTCATCTCTCTCAGCCTCCAGTAGCATTTCAGTAAATGGTAATTTTCGATAGTTCCTGAGACTTTGCCAACTATTCTGATGCAGATTGCCTCACATTCCATGTAAAAGGCACATTGGTTGGATTCACTCTAGATTTCTATGGCATAGAACAGTTCAACTCATTGCTGACTGTAATTATTTGTCTGGCCCTACAGAGTAATGTGAAACCCTCTCATATGAACAACTAAGAGTTACGTTTTAGGGCTTGTGTCTCTAAAGCAGGAGGCTTGATGGGAACAGAATTAAAGGATGGAGAATGTCTGGTTTGGAGTAGAAGAAAGGAAAAAAAAAGAGAGGGATTTTCTTTTTTTTTAAATTCAGCTTTTGTGAACTCCTTATGTTTTCCATTACAAGGGCATCTATTTGTAGGTAAATAAATTTAATTTTAAAAATGGAAGTCTGACTTGACTGATTTTGGTTAAAAAATAATGAATGGTAAATCAAGCAGTATTGTAAAGTTTTATTAGTCATATCTGTCACATCCAAAGCATGGGGTAGAGTAGAAATTTGCGTGGTCTTTGCTTTTAAGCAGAGGCTCTATCTGTCTATATGTCAGCTAGCATATACAAATAATACTGATTGTAGTGTTTGGGGGTGTTTCAGTACAGCTGACAGAGAAGACAGAAGGCTTATCTGTGTTCGTAATGAAGTGACACTTTTGTTAAAGTCTGTGTTTTACCTGTAATCAGCTGAAGAACTTTTCAAGGATCTGAACAAGTAAATTTGCTTTTTTTCATTCAGATATTACACTACACTTTTGTCATCCAGCTTAGTATGGTAAAGAGTTTTTAGTCTCTCCCCCTTCTGTTGATATATAATTATTGTTTTATCTTAGGATCAATTGAAAAAAATATGTTCTTGATTTTGGAGGTACTGGGAAATCCCAGGCATTCCTCAGACACGGTTGGAAGTGACCAAAAAATGGCTGATTTTACCAGGAAACCAATGTTCTGTATGTCAAATCGGATATCTAATAATCCAAAGAAGGACTAACATATCTCTTTATAAATACGGCAGTGTTTCCTTTGTCTTAGGGAGGCATCTGTAGACCAGCCAGTATTAAGTTGAAATATTTTTTTTACAAAGTAATTTTGAAAAACCGTGCCATACTATGTATCTGACGTCTAAGTATTGCAGGATATTTTTGTCTCAAGAATATGCAGAACATTGGAATAGTAACATTCCCAGATTAATGAATTAATTTTAGCATTTTTAAAAAAAATTAATAGTGTGCAATCAAATTCTGAAATTTTGTGGATGATGCAAAACATACATCATCCTTCATTCTGCATCCTGCTCTGTAAAGTCATCTGCTACTGACAGTTATGTAGATATAGGAACTTTGGAAGGATAGACATAAAATTTCTGCCCCTTTGACTGCAGAATTGCTGTAGCCTATTATAAGAAAAGACTACATTTTTTTTCCTGTTGAAGACTTTACTATTTTTTGTTGCTTTCCGTAGCTGAATGTTATACAGTCACTTAAGTTTAGAAGTCATAGTTAAGTCTTTATTTTTATACACACATATTTGTAGAACAAGTAGGGTAACATACCACATCAGGAAAACAAACACCATGCCTTTCTTGCTGCTGTCACAAATGCCACAATATGGTGTAACACCTAGTTTTGAAAACAAATCTCTTGATGACAGAAAGAATAAATTGATGTAGGATCTATCTTCTAACAACAGAAGAGGCATGATCTTTGGATTTTTTGTGGTATGTTACAATTATAGAATATATTGCCAAGGAAGACTCATTGTGGCTTGCAAACTTGCAAGTTATCTGTCATGTTTCTGACCTTCAAGAATACTTCTGCTTATGCTTCAAATAAAGACAGTCCCATTTAGAACAGTGAAAATACATGGAGTTCAGCTAGTGCTTTGCATCTGCAATGTTTCATGCAAACTTACCAAGCTTTAATCTATATCTTATATAGATGAAACTAGCAAATAGATTGCATTGTAGTCTGATCTGAATAATCCATGTAGCCAAGGAGAAAGAAAATGAGGCCTATTAAGTAATCTTAATATTAATACTGTTGGATTAGTACTGTCAAACTCTTCTGTCTGACACAGCTGGGAAATGTTCACAAAGTGAACAGTGTTATTATTGCCAAGGGCTGAGTATATCTTTAGTGATAAATTAAACATGAGTTCTTGTTTTTCAGTTCTTTGTTAAATCTGTTAGGCTGTACTGTCTCTAAATCATTGATCATACAAGGAAAATATTGTGAAGGCATTCAAGTAAGAATAGAAATAAGATAATTTGCTTTCTGTTTCTCAGGAGGGACAAGAGATGATGCAATGTGAGACAGATACAAAGGCACTTAAGTGCCACCATGATAGGTGTCATATCAAACCCATTTTATTAGGATACATTAATAAAATAAACAAAAGTCACTCATGTAAATCTAATCCTAAATCAACAGCACAATTCTGAAAGTCCCTTCTGTGGTGACAGTCATACACTGAGTAAACTGAACTGTAGCTTATATTCCATGTCTTGTTTTCGTATGTAAGCCTGCTGAAAAACTAGAGAAAACCCGGGGGTCTAATGGCATCTTTATCACGTTTCTTAACTCCTGGAGGTAAAGCAGTGTAAACCAAATTGCCCTTACCCTGTCAGCTAATTCTTTCTCTTCGCATGTCCATACTTGGACAAAAGTCAACTCAGCTTCTTCAGGCAAAAGGTTAGAATTTGACGCTCCTTGATGTTCAAAAATAAAAAGTAAAAATAAAAGAGAAAAAAAAGATTTATTATGTTTTGAATCTGCTACTGGGCGTATTATTTCTGTGTTGCTCTTTCTTTCCAATCAAAGTCCAACAGATTTTTATTTTTGTGTGGCTTACCACAAAAAGTAATACTTTTTTATTTTCTTTACTGAGCAAGAACACAAAAATGAATCATTTTTAGAAACTTTTTGGTTAAAAATAGATATGTCCCAACCTTTTCTTTCTTCACGGTATGTGAAATCTGGTCAAAGTATAATATTTTTGCCTACTGTTACCTAGATTAAATTTCCCAGGGCAGACAGAACGTTGGAAGCCAGAAAATGAGTATCCTCCTGCTGCTTCATAAACAATATCACACCTAGCTGGGAAAGACAGAGCTTTATAGGAATCTTGCTTTTAATGGCGTGTCCTTATTTCCCCTGGATTTTTGCTTTTAGTACTATTACTGAAAAGTTACATGGGCCATTATAATGCACATATGTTCATAGTGCGCATGCACAGGAATATGGTTAAGCAAACCATCATGAGGACAGAGGAAAAATTAATATGGGGGGAAAAAAAAGGGGGAAGGGTTATCTTTGGGAAAAAATCAAGCGGCTATCCCTAAAAACAACACTGCCTGGATTCAGGAAGAAAACAATGTAGGTTTTTGTCTCTAACCCATCTCTTTCAGAATGCTAACTAAAACTGCAGTTTCTGATTTTTAGATCAGTTCCATGATTGTTTTGACTAGGTCAGAAGGCATCTTGAAAAGAGAAGTTGGGATTGATTCTGTCTTTTATATTAGTGCCCAAAGGATTAGTCTAACCCCAAAGATATCTTACGGGGAAACATAGCTTGTCACTCAAAATGGACATTTGTGCACAATGACACTGGAAATGTGGTAGGAAAGTATCTTCACATGTCTCCCATGCTGACCTGTTTCTGAATGAAAACATCCAGCCTAGTACAGTGCACATTGCTAACACCACTGTATTAACAACTGGTATTTCCACAATAATCCCTCGGTCTAAAAAGAATTTTCTTGGGATTCTCTAAATAATAGCTACCATATTCAGTGATTAATGTAGTCAAACTATCAAATACACAAAGGTGTGATAAAATCGTGATTGATTGCAAAACTAGGGGGACTGTTGTGAATATAATTTTCCATTGAAAAAAATAAACAAAGTACTACCCTGACTAGTCCTCGTTTGAGTTGCAGCATTTAGTTTAGAAACAAGCGAACAGACATTTACAGTAAGAATAAATCTGCTAGGACCTTAGGTAATCCACTAGATCTTTATCCTCATTGTTTAATAAGAAGCGAATCTTAGTTCTAATCTAAATTTTCTAGTTCTATTTCAAGTAACTGGATAGATTTTGCATCTTTATTGAACATATGTACACCTAAAGGACATCCAATCACAATTTTATTTAAATACAGATAATTACACTCTATGTCCAAGTACCTCTTTGATAGGATATAACAGTATTGCTCTCATTCTCTCTCCATTTTTCTCTGGCATTTTTTTTGTATTTTGCCTATTCTTTAATTCACTTAAACCTTTTTTTTGGGGGGGGGGACGGAGAGGAAGATGGATGGGGATACGGAACTTAGTAATTTATCTAGATTCATGCCCTATACACATTCCAGAAATCTGTAGAGTCTTGTTTTAGGTATTATTTGAATTTTTAAATACACAAATGTAAACTGAACACTCTGCAGGTCCCCCTCAAACAGCCAGCATAACAAACTGTACTAAATCCAGGAACAGAAGACTTTTAGGATCATTATGTCATATTGTCAGAGCCTTCCTATGCCTTAAGGGCTTAGGAAAGAATCCAGGACTTGCAAGCCAGTAAGGCACTATGCAGTCATTCTCAGTTCTTCTTTCTCTACTTCAGATAACTCCATAAGGTACAATGGCTGTAACCAAAGAGCTCACCTGTTTATCCTGGTTAAAACATGCACATGGAGCAAGGAGAAATACACTCAAGGAGCTAATTCAGGTTATTCAAAGAGAGGATCAACTGTGCATTTCTAAATTCCAGATGAAAGGATAAACTTGGAGATATTTATCTGGATGAGAGGGATCAAGGTAGCTCCATATTAAATAACAGCTGATCAGGTGTTAATATCTCAGACTGGGATTTTAACCATTGTGCTTACGTGTTAATTTCTTGCATGCAGACTATAAATTAAAACATAGAACACCTTATGGCTGGTCTATAAAACTCTGGTACTAATGATGAAAATCATAAGGAGAAATTCCGGAGTTTCATGTAAACTTTATTTATTTTGGTTGGATGCTGATAGAACCTGGAAGAAAACCAGAATAAATGGTGCTGATCATGGCACCGTTTTCAACAGATTGTTAGAAGCAAAATGTTAAATTCAAAGCAGTTTTGAACTGATTCAGAGCTTGACTTCGCTAGAGCTGCTCTAATTAGAAATTTATCATCTGTTAGTATGACCACTTTACAGCATGGATGTTGATTTCTGAAATTCAAGTGATGCCAGTCCCCTCATGCCTTATCAGAATTCTTGTTTTCCCAGTTAGGACAGAAATTCTGTCATTTTTGGGGGAAGGAATACATTAGGTAGCTCCATGTCTTATCAATCAAATAATCCTGGGATGTGTTCTGCTAAACCTAATGTTGCATGTGGTTGGGACTCAGTCCAAAGCTTCTGATTGTGTTTCATTTAACCATGTCTGTTCTATTCCTTTGCACCATGCAAGCAGGAGCCATTCTTTATGGCTTAAGAAAACTCAACACCAGCTTATTTCTCAGTTACTACAGCTGTGAAACATCATTTTGACTACAATATGGTCTTCTGAATACATGGGGGGAATCAGATATAAGTTCCTTCTTGACCCACTGACAATATGCCAGAATGGCATAATTTTAAGATACATTCTGCAGTTTCCTGCTACATCAAAAAATGCATTCAACTGAATAAACTCTTTTTGCTAGTTTTCTGTGACCGATATTGTTTTTTAATGCAACTCCAGGAGAGCACAGCTGTTCTACATTTGACTGAAAAATTTTTCCAGAAAGTCACAGAAAGTTTTGTGCTGAGCTAAATTCCAGTCTTAATAAACAAGTTAAATAAAACCTCCTAGAAACTCCTTCATATCCTTGATGCACTCTCATTTGTATCCAAATATTTCCCTCATCACGCTCTTCTCAACGCAAAACAATAACAAAATTCTGTTCTTGTTTATTAGGACTGACAGCGCTTGGAGTTGTTCAACAGTCATTGAAGGCACATTAGCTATGAACTTTGAGGTAGTGACACCTGAAAAAAACAAAGCTTTTTGTGTAGTTTATTGCTTATTGAGCAATTTGACATATGAAAAATTCATTGCTTGAAAACATTACTGTGGGTCAGCTGTTCTGCTTGTTTGCACAGTCTTATTCTGCAGTAAATGTGAAAGACTTCAGCAGAAGACAAATAAATAACCATATGTTTATGCTTCATTGTCATGTGGAGAAATAGTGTGGGGATTGTTGCCATGCTTTATCTGCTCCAGGGTGGCTTAGTTGTGTTTCAAATCACTTAGATAACAAGTCTTCCAATATTCTAGCCAATGATCTTTTATTGTTGTGCAGTGCAGAAGAATAATTGCACAACAAAGTTTCTGGCATTTGCACTTCATTGATTTATGCAAGCGGACTTAGAATCTATTTTATTCTTTCACAAACCGAGTTGCCACTAAGTATCTCTGTGTCGGAGATGATAGCCGCAATAACCTTTGCTTAGCTGAATGAGATATTTCCTTGAAAAAGAAACAGTTGTTTTCTAGACTTGATACAAATGGGACGGTCCACTCAGTAGGAAATGTCAACATTTCATTGCTTGATTTCAATTCCTACCAAAGCAAGTAACTGAAATACAGTTTTTCTTCTTGTTTGCAATGAAACATCCCAAAACAAGTACACAGGAATAACCATATTTTGTCATGTGTTTTGTTTTTAAATTAAAATCACATATCTCAATATTGTCAAACAAAAATGTTTTGATTTGGTTTGTTGAAGAGTTTCTTTTCATTTTCACACTGAAATATGCTTTTCTGGAGTTGTACATATCTCCAGGGTATACAGATTAACTCTTGAGAATGGGAACATTCGCATTCTACACTCTGAGATGGCTTCATAGATAAAATTTCCCGTGAAGCATTAAAGCACTTAGTTGAAAGGCTGCACTGTATTATGTGGGGACTTGGTCAGAGACATGTTTCATATGTGTGAATTAGGTATGTGAACCTGGATTCTCAAGAAACATTGTGTGCTGAAGTTAGCCTTAGATTTTTAAGATTCTCTTCTTAGTTTGATCTTTTTTCTTTGTTTGTGTAGTGTTTTCTTGTATGCGAATTTAAAACTATTTCCAAAGTGTCTCCTTCCTTCCATTCCTCCCTTCCTCTGTTCCTCCATCGATCCCTCCCTCCCTCCTTCATTCTCTCTCTCCCTCCCGTTCTTCCCTCCTTCCCACCTTCATTCCTTCCCTCCTTCTCTTTCTTCTTTCTTTCTTCTGTCCTTCCTTTGCCATGTATAACTTCAATGTTGATGGTGAATATAACAGTTTGGCTGCCTTTGTTGCTGATTGCTTGAGTTGTTAAAGCTCTCACTGACTCTGATGTTCTGTAATAATCTATCATGACAATTGTTTCAACATTCACTGCTAACACAGCATTGTCTGCTATGACCTGTTGTTGTGGTTTAATTCCAGCCAGCAACCAAGCCCCACACAGCTGCTTTCTCACCAGTGGCATCAGGGAGTGAATCGGAAGGGTAAAAGCTAAAAAATAAGAGGGTTGAGATAAAGGCTGTTGAATAGGGAAAACAAAAGCCACGCATACAAGCAAAGCAAAACAAGGAATTCATTCACTGCTTCCCATGGGCAGGCAGGTGTTCAGCCATCTCCAGAAGAGCAGGGTTTCATCATGCAGTAATGGGTACTTGGGAGGACAACTCAAAATGTCCCCCCTTTCCTCCTTCACTCCCCTGCTTTATATACTGAGCATGATGTCATATATTATGGAATATTGTTTTGGTCAGTTTGGGTCACCTGTTCTGGCTGTGTCTCCTCCCAGCCTCCCATGCACCTCCAAACCCCTTGCCAGAGTGGCAGTACAAAAAGCAGAAAACGCCTTGGCTCTGTGTAAGCCCTGCTCAGCAATAACAAAAACATCTCTATATTATCAACATTCTGTTCAGCAAAAATCTAAACCATAGCCTTGTACTAGCTACTGTCTACCCTAGCCAAAACCAGCACACCTGTTCAGATATCTATCCTCTTCCCTCAATACCACAGCATACTTCAGTATAACTACTCTCAGTGCTGTTGACTGTTAACATGGCCATATGATGGAAAAATAGCACAGTCTTTCCACAGATCTTGACTCCCTTTTGCCAGCCTATAGCCCTCTGACTAGGTTGTCCATAACCTTACTGCACCTAGATTTCACAGACTCCAATAGTTAATTTACTGATCTGCTATGCTACTTTTTTTTCTTGCAGTCATGATGGCTCAGAATTAATAAAGTATTGCCTTTTGCCTAGACTTACAGTCACAACATTAATGGGCAACACGACAGTAACAATTAGATTTATTAGATTCTGCCATGTACATTTGTAATATGGAAACACAAATGGGTATTTGGAATATAAAAACCACATGGATGCAGAACATTTTGCAACATGTATTTGAGGCAGTTTAGAATTACTGCTAAAATATTCTAGCATGTGGAGACAGCCAGATTGCCTAATTTCAAACAACACTTATGAATGAAGTCACAAAAAACTTGGTTACATGGACCTAAGAAAATCTTAGCTGTGGTTTCCTAAAGGCTAGTCATGATTAAATCTGACCATCAGGAGCTTCTGTGTGACAGTGTATTAGAGAACAAAGCAACTAAGGTCTATCATACTAAGAATTAGTTCTGTGACAAAATTATGGTTTTTTAAAGACTCTCAGCTGTGTGGCATATCAAAGAAGCATTATTATTTTAATGTAAAGCAATCCGATGGCTAGACATCTATGCAGAAGCATATAGCTAAAGATGTGATGGTCCAATGACTAAACATTTTTTTACCATTAATTATTTGGTAACTAATGTCACATTAGGTTATTTTCTGCTTCTTTCTTTGGTTAAAAAGAGCCAGTGGGTATTTTTCTTGTTGGTGTCAAATATTCTGATTAGTTAGTAAATCTGCCATCCCAAGTGTGTACCACTAAAAGAAAGAGTATAGTGATGAGTGGTTGGAGAAACTGCCTAATAAATAAGTTTTAAAACACAAACAAAGCATTATCCAACTATAGAAGCCAAATGAGAACTTAAGCAAAAAGAGCTCAATTCAGCTGTCACTGGAGGAGGAAATGCTCTTTCAGACTGCTGGTTTAAGAATCAGATGGTGAATTTATCCGAGCTTTGTTTTTCTTATTATTTAGTCAAGAGCCTAAAAATATCAGGGTACTGTCACAAACAGAGCTGGGCAGTCTATTTTTAAGGAAAATTTATTTAACAAAACCCTTGCACAGTGTTACTGACCCTTTAAGTCCAGTGGCCACTCTGCTCCCTTTGGCAGGATCTCAGGAAGGGAGGGAGGACTTAGCAGATGATGGAAAATGTCTGGAGCTCCCAGAAGTACTCTCAGATCTAGTGATTGGTAGAAGAGAAAGAATTGAGCAGAGCTATTTTAGAGCCTAGTCAGGGCAACCTGAGAGCAAGAACTAAAAAACTGATGGAAAAAGCAGTGGAAAGGACCTCTGAGATGGAGAAATGTGTTACACAAGGAAGACATAGGAGAAAACTTGATAAAAATGTGATGAGTAGGTGAAATTTGAGGAATAGGAAGTATGATAGTCAATGTTTTCAATAGGTGACATGTAAAATGGGAAACTGGAATAAAAGCACAAATGGATGGTAGGCTGCGGGAGCCTAAAAAGCTTTTCCCTAGGAAGGATTCCACAGGTGTACTTATAATCAGTGCACTGGCAACAAGGGTAGTTTCATACAGGACTGTCACATCATGCTTTTCCAGATGATCTGTGTCTCGTAGCGGTCTCTTGTCAGGAGGCTCCTTCAGCTTGTTGCAGCTAAGCTGGACAAGGATCCTGTTAGCAGGCTGCCTTTGGGATCGTGTGTGCTGCCTGGCCACACAGCTGTCCACACTTGCAGCCCTGGTCCGATCACAGCAGAGGGCAGCCTACCTACCTGGGTGCCAAAGCCTGCTCTACAGAGGCAGGGCAGCTCCAGCTGGAGGCCCCAGTGGCCCCTGTTGTCATCCTTGGCCTTCGCGTGATGTCTGTGCAGGCTGAACACAAGCTGGGCTTTTTTGTCAGCTGCGTGTTGTTAAAAATGTGTTTGAGTGGCCTACGGGTGGCTTGCTGATGCTTTGTTGTCACTTCAGAGACTGCTCTTTGCAACTGTGTGTGTTGGAACTGGCTTGGCACAGCCTCTATATCTGCTCCTTGGCTGTGGGAATGACAGGCTGGCCATACTTAAAAGATGTTGAGTGTTTCTTGTGAATATATGTGAAAAACACATCCTTTCTATGAACGGCCTTATGGACAAGCCTTTTATTGCATGCATGTTTGGGACCATTTGACTAACTCACCTGCTCTTATAGATAATATATGCCATGGCATTTCACATAGGTATTTTCAGAGAAGAAAAACAAAAGACTTACGTGCTTTATAAAGTTATAAAGTGAAAGGGATTTTTAAATTTTTTTTTCATAATAAGTGTGAGTAGATGATTTTATTAAGACACCCACACTAGCAGTTTATATCACACTTTGTACTACACCTTGAGAGCAGATAAAAAAACCCCAAAAGTCCAGGCTTTCTGTGAGAATGATTGAGTTCTCTAAATTCTGAGATGACATTCTAATGCAAAAAAACTCCCCAAAACCGCCCTCCAAAAAAAACCCAAAACAAACCATCACCAAAAAGAAAACAAACAAAGAAAAACAGCTCAAGAAGACTGTCAGTGGGAAGTATGCGTATTTAATTTCTGTAATGTTTGTTTGCATGTCCCCAGAAAACTGTATTTCTTTTACCCAAAAGAGAGAGGGAGGGGAAAAAAACAAGGTCATCATGAAACTTAAAAGGAAAGACTGCTCCAGAAAAAATATTAGTTTTGAAGAATATTAGAGTTGTCATAATGCTGCCACATTCTTAATAAATTTTAATGTGATGATATTTTAGACCATAGACAGATTGGTCTTCAAGTTGTTGGGCCCTGAATTTGAATGTCCTCTGGAATGAAGGAAGAGGTATCCAGTGGTGTGTAGTTAATACACATTCTTTTAAGACTTCATTGCAAAATGCAGAATCTGAGCTAACCCTGTCAAAGAAGAGCAACATAGGCTGCTGCCTACCCTGTGCATTCTGTGAGCTATCTACCTTCACAGAGAAATAGATAAGGAATGCCTGCCAGTCCTGCTCTGCTGAGAGGTTATAACCTCTGTCAGCAGAAAGAACAAGGTAGCTGGGGAAGCAGATAGATTTGTCAGACATAGTTTGATGCCCAACTGTGTCTGATTGTGCCTTTACAATGCTGTGCACTGTTTTCACATCTGAAAATCTTTTCACATACTTAAATTCTCTGAATTTGTTCAATTTTATAATAGAATGCAGACTATGGTTTGTGAGAGGTTCCCACAGATCCCTCAAAATCTGAAATCATGATAAATTTCAAATCCTATTTTGTTTGGGAACTTCTGTTCATAAAATGAACAACGTAATCTATAATTTGTATTTTAAGGCTAACCCATTGTTCAAAAAAAAAAAAAAAGAAAACAGTCTGCAAAGTCCCATAGAACAGGGAAGAAAATGTTTGTAATTTAAAATTTGAGTTTTCTATTGTATCATCAGAATTTCTGTTCTGTTCACAATCCTTCAGCATTTTCACCTTGGAAATACCTGGGGAGTGTATGTCAGTCACATAGCCAGGGTACTGTTGCCCCATGGCCAAACATCACGAACTTGATGCTGACCTTTTCCCCTCCTCACAGTGAGAGTCTGACTTTTTATCACAGCATTCCCTACCGGGTGACTTTATACCACCCTTTAACATCAGGGCTCCATGACCCTGCGAGCCTGGGAGTAATGTTGGCCTAGTCATGGTTTAAGAAATCCCAGTGCTTTATCATCACCTTTGTCATCTTCCAGTGTCTTCACTTTCAATCTGAAAGTAACTGCCCTTGTAATCCAGTGCCAGCCTCTAGGACCTCCGAACTCCTTGTCTTTTGCAGTTTATAAATGCAAAACATACTAAACATGTACTTTCTGTGTAAGAACATTATTTCAGATGACTGTCTGGCAAAGCAAATGTTTCTGGATTGGAAAAAGCAGACTAGTTTGCAAATGTTGCCAAAAACACTGAATCTTTCTTACGGGCAGACACTTTGGATACTTCAGCTGGCAGAAAATCACTGAGGAATATTTTTCAAAACATTAAGTACTGTCCCTTTGATGCTCAGTTCTTTAGAAGAATGTAAAGTATATTCACACAATACTGGAACCCAGCCACCTGACACTGCTAGGGTAGGAATAGTTTTGCAAATCAAAATTGTACATGGTATTTTAATACTACTAATAAAATGGACTGAAGTGAACTCAGGCATTTGAGTGAGAGTTTATTTTTAGTTAACTCAGTAGCTGAAAATATAATTTCCTATAGATAGGAACCACATTTTGCCTCTGGTGTGGGTGTTTATATCTGGACAGGCTTGGATATGACTACTGGTGATGGATGAATTATCAGTTCTGCACTCATGGCAAGCCACACTTACATTGCACTGGAAGCATAATGTTGAGCTGCTGAAATGCTGAACACAGAGTCTTAGACATAAACCCAGATAGCTCTCTGTGTTGTGGGCACCAATTCTGTAGGCATTCTCCAAATTGCTTTTGGAATGTGGCATTCTTGCTAGCTTCTAGCTCTTTGGGCTTTTAGAAATGTTTTTGAATGAATTATATAAAAGTCTGCCCCTTGTCCCCTTTGTTCTGTACTTTTGTTCATGTGTTTCCTTTCATCACATATCTCTCTGAGGAAAGTTGAAATAGTCTGGAGAAGAGGAGAGGCAATATAGGCTGTTGGATTTGAGGACAGGAACAGTAAGGATCATGTTAAGTACTGTCTGCCTAATTGTCATTACACAATTTCGTAACATGAGCCATAAAAATAAGTATTGAGAAATGAATAGGTCAGAGAATGAGAGTGAGTTCATTCTGTTGTGATTTCAAAACCATAATAGTTTCCCCCTTTCCTCTTCTCCCCCCAGTAGCATAAATGAAATTATGTCATTTTGCCTAGGTTCATCTGTCAGATTTTCCATAATTCACTTGTAATTCCAGAGTTCAAGCAGTTCAAGAGTAGTTTATTCCCCTCTTTATTTTTAAGAGATTTTGTTTTTTCTTTTTTCTAAATTACTGGAAAATAGCCCTTCACATTATATTGGATTATAGATACTTTTCTTACTTATAACAAAAGGGATTTTTTTTGAACATGTCTTTGAAAGAGAATACATTGAGAGCTTTCCAGACTGTAGTCTAACCACACAGAAGACATAGTATATACCCATTAGTATCAGTGCTACTGTATTGGTATGAATGGATTTCCATAGTCTGGAAGGACTCACTACTCAGAAAGTGATTTTGCTTTTGTAACTCACCCTTAACCTGTTAGCAACAAAAGGTAATAATTAATGAAAAAAAAATCACTTACACATCGCTGGTGCTTAAAAATTTGAAAACAAGAAAAGACTGCTGATTTCATAAGTAGAAATCAAAAGATTCTTAAATGTTGAGATCCATAGGATTGTGAAATTGTTTCTTCTAGAAACCAAAATAAGTGAATTAAATCCATCAGACGCATTCAGACCACTGAAAATATAGTGTAGCGTTTAAAAATGAATAATGTGGCAAGATGAAATATACTTCTATGATATTCATATGTAAAGAAAACAAAACAGTGGAGTAGTAGAAGCCCTTAAGCTGTCATCCACATGGAATGGTACAGGTCAGGCAGCACAGCTCATGGAACAGTGCAACTGGATAATACTTGACCTGTGTGGATGCAGTTGTAGTGATTCTGCTTCTCAAGCCCCTTCACATGGCAGTAGTTGACAAATTGAAGAGCATAGTTTGGAAGAGAGATAGGCAGTTGAAACCCTTATTTTGGAATATTTAGAACTTCAGGAGGCATGCTAAGAGGAAAGGAAAATGTATCACTGCCTAGAAAAGTGATTCTGAATCAGAAGGAATCTATACTAATAAACTCGCAGTTTAAAAGCAGAAGGTTTCCTGAAATGGTAGCTTCATCTCAAAATAATAACAATAATATCTATTAACTCTGATATTTAAGTGTCCTTTTACATTTGGTCCTGCTGTGTATTCAATTATTTTTTTCAAAAACTGGTGACTACCTGGAAATATAAATGTCAGTACGAAAGAGAGATCCACCCCAGTGCATCTCCAGGTAACTCCTAAAATGGTTTAATTATACAAAGTCATGATCTAGTCTTGAAATGCTTACTTCAGTTCTCGGGAACAGTTATCTAAAACCGTATTCATATCAGAAACTTGCTCCAGCAGAAACTCAGTATTTTCCTGTTACCACTTAGGGGCATAAAAACTGAGCTAGAGAGTTATGTTTCCTCTGGCTTATTCTTTATGTCCCCATGATTGCAGCCTGCACAGTCTGGGCACCCAGGCTCAGGTGGGATCCACTGGGTCAGATGTTTCAGGTCAGGCTGTCATGGAGATGTAGCTGGTATCACGAGGTTGTCCTGTGTGCGGAGACGGCTGGCTCTTCCCAGGCTTATATCAGCCTCAGCAGCAGAGAGGCCTCCTGAGTGATCAGGGCAGCTGGGGCTCAAATGGGAGCCTAAATCCTGTGGCTGATATGACAGTGTCCTCAGCTAGCAGAACTTCCATATGAGACATGGAGAGATTGGTTCCCCTGGAACCGAGCTGAGGCCAAGTAACTCAGTGGTGCTTCTTAGGCACTTTTTCTGTAATGGACAGGGAGAGATGGGGTCCTCCAGAGTGTGATTACAGCTTTTGCTCTTACTCATTCTTAAAAGCAGCCTATCAGTCTCCACTGACTATTTTGGGAGCCTGGCAATACATATACCCCCAAAAATATCTCTTTGATGAATGACTAAGGAGACAGGTTCCTAACTGGCATTCTGAATCATCTTACTGTGGCCAAGCATCTTTTAGCTGTTGAAACAACTAAGGTGGATGTGTCTTAAGCCAGTCTCTCATAAAACTAGGAATCAAACCAAAGAATCCTAGTTAACAGATTTTTTTTCCTGCAACCTTTGGAAAACACATTGTACTTTTCTACCTCTAGGTATTTTCCATGATTTCAACTTCCTTCTGATACTCAGATGCAAAGCTGCTTGTAGTATTTGACTTTCAGATATACAAGGATATTCTGATATAAATACAGACCGAAAGTGGTTTTGTAATTTTTGGATTTTTTAAATTTTATTTAACTGTAAGAAACATGCTTGCAATAACTGAAGATTTGGCTTCAGTGAAAGACTGGTTTCCATGAATGATACTCAGACACCTTGTGCTAATTTATGGGAGCTGACAGGACGTTAGACAAGGCCATCTTTGAATAATTAGAAAGAAAATGGTCAACTATTGGAATGAAATCCTAAATAGGATCTAGACAAGGAAGTAATTCCTAGAGGACATGAACTTATGTAGTAATAAATTTCAAAGTATGAAACAACTTTTTAGGAAAAGTAAAAGGTACTTAAGATACCACTCTATGACACCTGTCCTCACTTAATTTTTGATCGCATATCATTTATCTAGCATTAATTTGAATGTGGTAGAAGGGCATGTATTGAGATTTTTAGTCCCAGTCAACTTTGTATAACAGGATACCTCACATGCGAAATTGTAAAGCTGAATTTTTGCAGTCTCCAATATATATGTGATATTTTATATCTGATATTACATATGTATCTGTACTAAAAATTTTACAAAATTGCTAAGGAAAGTTCTGCAACTGGAAATCAATTAAAAAACTAGCAACAAAAATAGTAGCTGGATCTATGGGGAGCAGAACTGTAACCCTGAGGGTCTTACAGGAGTTACAAACTGTTTCTCAGAACCTGAGTATGCAAGATCTGTACTTGAGTACATGCTCAGCAATGTGAATTTATTCCTTTTTATTGGTTTCAAACATTTCTGCGGTCTAAATTCAACTTCTGGTAAAGCTGTTGTTATTTAAATAAGACCCATAGTTACATGTAATGAACAAAACTTTTAATAATTCACTGGTGGTAACTGAAGAGGTGAAGTATTGAGGGGCATAAAAGGGAAAGTTTACCTAAGACACGAGATCTGATCTGGATATGAGGATGTAAAGTCATTTCTATAAAGTCAGCTGGTTATTTCTGAGATTGTCTTGAAACATATTTACCACTGGAACAGAGCAGTGTTCCCATCTGAGGTGGATAGATACTTCTCCTTCCCTCTCTCCTCCCCCATCTCTCCCCCAATCTGGCTAACATACTTGCCTATGTAATAAAGTTTCATACCTATTCTAAAGTCCAGTTTTGACTTTACATAGATCTTCATTCCTCATTCTCTGAGAGAGAATTGTTACCATCCACAAACACGTCTTACACCATCTAAGAATCCTTATATATATATGAAGAATTTAATATGAAGAAACACCAAGATATCCATAATACATTGTATCAAGCAATTCAGTTATTTTCTTCTTCTAGAAAGAAGAAAAACTAGCCCAAAACCTCAGAGTTGAAAGTGAAGGTGTTATTGAAGACCACTTTTACTAGTTGGCACTTCCAAGTTGTCTTGGACCTGATTGCACTAGAAAGTATGCGTTTGTCATTAGTTCACCAGTATTTGCACATATTTCTTTCCATGTGTCAAACTAGCTGCTTCTGTCCACCTTCACTGTTGAGGATATTTGATTATACATTCCTGCATCCCAAAACAGAAAGGTTACATTTCCTCCTCATACAACACTTGTTTAATTGTGGTGGCAACATGCTCTCAAGGAAGCCATTGAGAGAGGAGACACCACTCATTTACACACCTTTCTTTGATTATTCTGGTACTTTGCAGAAAGTTAGCCAAAATCAAGCCCTCTAAAACCATTCTAATGCAGACCCAGAACAGCGCTAAACTAGCATATGTTCATTAATATAGTCAATGAGTATGTTAGAATGAGCAGTTTTGCATTTTGTAATAGTATTTGTATTATTTTTCTTGTAGTCTATTGATATAATTATGAAGTGAAGAAATATTAATACTGAACTATAGAATTCATGCATTCCAATAAGTCACGTGACAACTCTTTCAATCATTTATTTATTTTCATAAGTTGAATGTGAAATATATGTTGGGTTTGGAAAATTGCTATTCTTTTGAAGTGTTAAGGCATTCTGAGGAGTGTTGGTACATACTGTCTGTCTGTACACAGTGCATTCCAGTTGGCCGGAGCACTATATAAGAATAATTCTTGAAAGAACAGCTAATAGGGGCTCCAAAATGCACAGGGCCTGCAGAAAGGAGGTGAGAACCTGAATTGTTCAGGCACTTTGAATGGATAAAGCAACTTTTCAGGTCTGTTTCAGCAAAGTTTGAAACTAGCACTTGACTTAAAGTATGTGAATGCCTTGCTGAAATTGGTACAATCATGGATGAGAAATTAAGCACAGACTTAAGTACTTTATCAGACTGGTTTTCTGAGGTAGGCTTTTCTCATAGAGAAAAGATTGAATACTTCTCCACTTTCAAACCGCTAAGATTTTTTACCATAAATGCAGAACTTTAGATGCTGAAAACCACGTAAATAGCATAAGGACTTTTGAAAACCCAAAATTTCCAAGGCAAAAAAAAGTCATATCTTTAAAAAAAAAATTACCCTCAGAAATCTTGAGCTTACAGCCAAATGAAAAGGTTTTCTACTTCAGTGGTTGTAAATACTTTATCCAACGTTGACTTCAGATACATGTTTGCTCTTGGTAGGATTTGTAAAAATGCTTTTATTTTGAATTTGCAATGTCTTTTGTGCTTGACTTCTGTCACTGAAGTTTAAAAAAAAATGTTCTTGAAAAAGATATAGAAGTTCGAATAATTATCTGGGTAATTGATTGAGACTCATTTACATTTAGTAATATCCTGTTTTTCCTGGAAGCATACTTCCTGTAACAAAGGGCACCTCTCTTTGTGTTTATATGCACCAATTTGGTACAAACTTCCTTTGGTGTGAATAAATACTATGGGCAATGCACACTTTCATGTATATTTGTATGCTCTTCAGTTTGGAACAGTCATCCCCATTAATTTTGATTTGTTTTTCTTTTAGTCATTGCAGTATGCAGAATCATTTCTAAATCAAGATCCTGTATATCACTTTGCACCATCAAAGTTTTCTTTTGAAGCTTGCTCTCATAGCTTCTCCTACTAACATGGGTATTTTTTGATTCAAATTGCAAATGCACATCTGATCTTTTCTTTGTGTATCAATCACCTTTACCTTCATCACTCCTTTTACTAGTGGGGCAAAATAACAGGTTTGAAAATCAGCTTCCATCTCTCTCTAATCATTGGATTTATCAGATAAAATATAAAAGATGCCTGGGGAAAAAACCCAAGTCTTTCCACAGTTAATTAAGGATGTACTTTCTGTAATTAATACAAATTATTACTTAACTTTGAGAAAAGGAAACAAGAAAAATATCTGGGCAATGAATATCAGAGTTCTGCCAATCCACTTAAGGAGGTCAAATGACCTGACAACATGCCTGAACTCTCATATGGTAAAATAATAAAAAGGCGCAAGAGTTCCTGAATAACCTTCCAACTTAACTGTGCTAAGAGATTTCTTAAAGAGAAATAAGGTACAAGAGGGGGGAAGTAAAAATGTAACAAGACAACAATGAAATGATTTTGTGTCTTCTAAAATGAACAACTGTAATACATTACTGCATATTGTTTCCAGTTATACCCCTTCTTGGCATAGAAAAGTTTCTGACTAATTGAAGGCTAATTAAAAATACTTTTTTATCTTCTGCTTTTTCCTTGCCTATAGTTTCTTATGGACAGGGACATTCTGTGAAGCAATGCAATTTTATACAAGCCATTGATTAAACAATAAAAGGCATCCCGTTTGGTTTTGAAAATATCCTGCATAAAGATATCATTAACATTTTTCAGACCTTCACAATAGGCCTGATCTGGTGAAGTCAGTGCAAGTCTTTCCACTGACATCAACGGGCAGTGGATCAGGGCTCATTTATGTGCTACTTCTAGCTGTGTTTTCTTCATTCTTTAATTCTTCAGTGTTTTCATGCTGAGATTTGTTGAAGTGGATAGAGACAATTCTTGCTTTTTTTGTAATTCTACACAAGTTGCAAATTTTGTGTTTATAAACATCTTTTAATCCAGTGAGTTTTACCAGTTGTGTAACAATCCTATAGAAGGAACCAACAGAAAGAATTGTGTTTGCAAGGAGAGGGTATAGATTGGCAGGACAACTGTGTAGGAAGAGTTTTGGCGAAAGACCACCAAAATCCAGAAACTTCTAATGCAAAAGCTGTCTCAGGACTTCAAGGTTTTAGTTTCAACTTTTGTGTGCAGAAGACTGCTGCTATTTACATATCTGTAGGGCACCCCCCTCCACTACCTTGGACTTAATATTAACCCTAATAGACACTGTTTGGTCATTTTTTTTGTTCTTTTTCTTTTAATCTTGTTTTTACCAAACTTTAAAAAGAAAAGTGTTTTTCTCACAGATTTTTAGTTCACAGAAAAGCACACTTACCTGTGTGAGTGTTCTGACCTTTTGACAATCAAATAAAAATTTTGACAAAAAAATAGCTGGCCAAAGCTACTCATCCTAATAGTTTAGTCTGGAGTAATTATGGATTTAAGGAAGGAAGAGCCTGATGACTGCCAATTTCTGAAAGGGAGAATGGTCAGGTTGCTCCTTTGGAGAATAACTGGAAGTGAGGGAAAGAAAGAAGCATGAAGAACTAGAGCAAGATACTGGATAGCTGGGGTGGGTTAGCCTAACTTCTTTCTCAAATTTGCAAAAATCTTACTAATTCAGTGATCAGATGAGCCTCAGGAGTGACAGAAGGAGGAACTTATGCAGACTAGCTGCTTCTTCTCTCACAACAGTGATAGGATAGTGGTGAACAAAGGTCAATATGGGTCTTTCAGTCTTCCTGTAAAAAACAGCAACCTTTTTCACAGTGAAGTGTTGCTGTGCATCACATTTCGATTGTCTCTAAAAAAAGAACATAATACCTCCCCCCAACAATTCCCCATTGGAGTACAGTAATGAAATGCCCAGCTGCAGATGCAGCAAAATTCATTCCAGTTCTGCTCAGTTATTGTCTGTCTCATCTTTAGCAGATGGCTGGACGATGATGTCTGCAGTAATAAAAATATTAAAAATAAAAACTGCCAGCTGAATTGAAAAACTGACTAATTTCTATTTTTAAAATGTGGTACATGAAGCCATTATTTTTAAAGCCAGTAATGGCCATTTTCAACAACCTCCATGTGAGAAAATTTAGTGAAGAAAAGAAGCAGTACTGGATTTCTCCATCCCTTCTGGAAAAAGAGGGCACCTCACTGCACACATAAACCAGGCCAAAGACAGCCCCATAATGCTTCCATTTGTTATTCAGAGGAAGTGTTAGTGTAACATACTGGTAGCAGTGAGACACATTGTCCTCTGGTGAGGCAGAGATCTCTGAGGCTTGCTTTGGCACTGCTTGCACAAAGCCACATTCATTGCATGGCCAAGCACTGCATGGCTTCTCCATGTTCACAGCAAGTGAGATGTCTCTGGAGCAATCAGTACCATGAACATGCTTTTGAAAGAGTATGGCCTTCATTTACATTCCAGGTTCTCCCCTTGCTTCACGGTATATACTGGTTTTTTTAGCTGTGGTAACATAGCATTAAATGTAAGCACAGTTTCATACCCTTTTCCTACTACAGGTTCTATGTTCTGGATTATGCTATGTTCTGGATTATGTTCTGGATAAAAGCTGAACTAGGCATATACTGAGAGCTAACAGAAAGGGATGAAAAAGTGATGCTGTAAGAATATTTACTGGATAGTGGTCTTAGGGGCCCCTGGTGGTCTAGTGGTTAGGGTGCCGCACTTTCACCGCTGCGACCCGGGTTCGATTCCCAGCCCCCCGGGCAGATGGAGCTCGTCAGCCCTGTAAGGCAATCCATCTAAGAGAAGGTCACTCTAAACAAACCTACATCCTGAGACCCTCACTGCCACTGTCCAAGCTTGCTCGGCCCCGGCAGATGAACCTCAGGATTAAAGGGTGGGCTCAGTTCAGCGCACGCTGTGTCTCACCTAAAAAATCCACTGCGCAGGCTCGAAGGGTCAATGACCTTTCCCAAATCTTCGCTCGCGAAGACTGGCCATTATTATTAGTGGTCTTAATTCTCTTTATACTGGGTAGATGTCTAATGACAGAAGATCATATGGCACTAATTCACTTGTGAGAAATATTTCACTCCTGGAGAGTGAGATTCTATCACTCTGTCATTGAGATGCATTGTTGTATTGGCAACTTCTGTGAATTTTTAAATTACTCAAAATGTAAATTAAGGCTTTTGAAAAGGACAGGTGCTTTTCAGAGTTGTGGGTTAATAGCTCATTGTTTGAAATACAGTAAGGGATTCTGATTTTCAGGAATTATTAAGTATCCTTCTTGAACTCAGATTCCACAATGTTAACTTGATTATCTCAGATAATGCTGTTGTCGATATCCTGACATTTAGAGCATCCAAATAGATTAGCAGTTCTGTTACATATATTCTAGCAGTAATATTCTCAGTTAAATGTCTGTCCTGAGATTATATTGAGATCTGGTTGTTTGCTTTTTTTATTAAAGAAATTCACTGGGACACAAAACCCCCAGTTTTTTTTTGTTTATATAAAGTGCTTGAATAAACCTACATCTGGTATCTCAGATCTTATGTTTAATCCTAATTAGCATGTTAAAAAAAGAGAACACCTTCTGGACTTGTTTCATCTTTCATTTCCAAGTTCCATTCAACAAGGGTGCATGAAGAAATGTGAAATTTTGTCCTGCTATATTGTGTTCGGGTCTTAAAATTTGTAGTGCATTAAATAATCTTAGGAAAAGATTTAGTGTATTGTTTGGATGACAAAAGGTGCACAAAGCAATTTATACACATCTTATCACTTATATTTGAAAAAAAATGTTTTCCTCAGTGTTTGGGATAAAACAGACGTTTTTATTTATCATTCTTTTTCTTCTGGGACTGTGCACACCTTTTTTATTGGTTTATGTTCAGACCTATGTACTGAGTAAGACTTTTGCCCTCCCCTTGCCATCCATTGTAACCTGACAACTTCTTGTGGTTTAGGAATGTTCCCACTGAAACCACACACTGCTCGCTCACTTCCCCCTTCCCTCTGGCAGGCTGGAGAGGAGAACTGGAGGCACAAAAGGTAAAGATCATGGGTTGAGGTAAGAACAATGTACTAGAAACAGCAATGAGATAAGAAAAGGAAATGTAACAACAACAATATCAATGGCAAAAGTGTGCAAGAGAGAGGTGAATGACACGTGAAAAATGCTCACCGCAAAGACCAACCTGATCCCACCACCCTACCCTGACCAGGAAGAGACCCCTTCCCCCTTCCTGGAAAATGAAGTGAGGTGCTGTAGGTGTCCTAGTCATGTCCCTCCTGGCTACTGCAAAAATTAACCCGGTCCTGGCTGGAAACAGGACACAATTGTAGGGACAGGTTTACTTTTCAGTGAAAGATAGTGATGGACCAAAGCTTTGAAAACTAGGGCATCACAGTCATTCTTTGTCTTATTCATCCATTTTGAAAACAAGTGCAGAATGCTACTGGCCAGCTTTATAACAGCATGAGAAAAAATGCATGTGTGCAAAAGTGTTTCAGAACTACCAGTGCAAAGACTGACAGATGGAAAATTAACCTTGATTTTCTGTTTTCCAGGTGACGCTTCCTATTTCACAGTCTCTGCGAAAATATAAAATATCTCTCCCTGTGGTTTTTTTTTTCAATTAAGGATTATGTTTAAATCTGAAAGTCTTTTAGATATAAAAAATGTACTTGCACTTGTCCTTTATCTACAGAATAATGAACTTTTAGAATAAAATACTCTCTGCCTTCTGCACTTTGTCACTAGAGGATGTACTGAGCTAGACAGTAATTTACACATTTAACAGCTATTTATTCCATTAATTTCTCCAGTTTCCTCTTTATCTCAATGAAGCTTCACACAGTGCGCATGCAGTTCCACACCTTAGCAACGTCTTCAGGGAAGACACATCTGCCGCTGCTTGCTTTGAACCTGCCATCCATCTATACTTCCTATATTTGGAGAGGTGATGACCAATCAGTCACAGTCCACATATTTTTTTGTTTTGTTTCTCATGATTTTATAAAGCTTTGTCATATTTCTGCCCAGCACAAGAGCCCTAGCTACCTGACTGCTCTGTGTATGGCAGATGATGCACATACTGTCATTACTGCTGCCCCTCTCCATACCTTTCCCAAATGCACTGCATCCATTCTTGAGACAAGGGACTCATCTGCACATAGGATTCAAGATGTAGCATGGGCTTACACTGTGGCAAAACTCTGTCCTTTTTCTAATTATTGTTCCTTACCTAATATTTCCTATAATTTTATTTGCTACTTCAACTGCTGCTAAGCTTGAGCTGATGTTTTCCTAGTTCTTACACGAGTTATAACTTCCAGACTTTTTCTGTGATGATGGTAGTTGTCTCAGAAAATTCTGATTTTATATACTTGGACTTTTTCCCCCTCATTTGTGAAGAACCACTTACTCCTGGCTGGTTTTGATTCTGCCACATGCTAGTTTCATCTGATATCCTCTATTTCTTGTATTGGAGAAATGTGAAGAACAAGTAGACCTCAAAAAATATGTTCAATTTATTAAATTATCCTTTTATTCTATTGTCTTGTTTAATAAACAAGCCAAGCTAATGTATTCTACAATGATCTGATGGTCAAACTGTGAGTAATTTCTTAGAAATCTTTTAGGACACATTTCAAAAAGCCAGTTCAATAACATTCTTATGCAACTCATAAAAGTGGCAGGAAATAATACTGGAAGGAGTCATCTCCATGCTTCCTAATAGAATCCCTCAAACAGGTATAGGACAGAGTACATGCTGATGTGTTATCCTAAATTAATATCTTCGAGGCAAGATAATTTGCTTGTAAACCATAAATGACTGAATGGGACACTACTGAGAAAGAGAACTCTCCCAAACACAACTGAGCCTGGCACAGAGCCACTCTAAACATTTGGTTGGACAAACATTCAAATTTCTGGCTTGCAAAATCAATAGAAATCTTTATTTTGCCTTCATTTTAATTTTGTAAAGCTGAAGTATTAGAAAGTAGTCAGGAAAGCTTCTTTTTTTCATGCTTCTAATTCAACCTAAAAACTGGTTATATTTTCTAAAATGAATCTTAATCCTTGATACCATGTTTTCATTTCTAAATTCCTATATAATCTTCCATCATTAATTATAACATATTGTATTAACTAGCTACAGTCAGTTCCCACAAAACAAAATAACTAAACTGGCAATCTCTAATGCATTATAGGATGGAGTTTGCAATATATGTTTGCAAAAACTATGATGCAACTATATAATGCATATAATCTCTTTCCTCCTGACACTGAGTAGCAAAGGAGACATACCGGACTGGCGGATACTTCCTATACTACCTCTGAGGGGAGCCGTTATCCAACACTTCTGATTAATGCCAAGGAAACCATATATCTCTGCAATCCTTGCAGGATTATGTAGGCCTGATTCTACTCCTGTTTAAGTGATATGAATCAAAAATAGTCTGCAGTCTTAGTCTTCATGGCACATTTCAATAGGACAGACATGTAATACGACTAAAATCTTTGCAGTACAGTCTGTTGTTTTCAATATGGTACAAGGATGAGAAAGAGTCAAATGAAACTGCAGAGAAAAAATAACTTTCAGTTCTTTTTCATTTTGATATCTGATTGTGTGTAATTTGGTAAAGCTTATTCAGAAGAGAAGGCATTCTTAGCCACTCCAAAGTTCGATCATAGATAACTAAACAAATATTGAACATTACTGTTGATTTCAACATATGTTTTAATGGTACTTTATCCATTTATCTGAAGTTGAAACCATGTTCTGAAGTTTGAAACTTCACTTTCATTTGAAACCATGAGTGACATGTATAACTTATTAAACCAAAATGTCATTTGTAAAGGTGGAGGGACGTGTAGAACAAGGTGGAAAGAAGAGAGATGAAACAATTCAACTAACAGATGGGGAAATGGCATATAATCATTATTGGTATATTATGACTGGTGTTTAAAAAGAAAATACCCAATGACTTCATGCACTTTGCATTACTTTTTAGCCTACTGGAATTTTGTTTGCAAATGTTCTTATGTGTCGAGTTGTCATGATATACTCTTAGAAATATAATTTATTTATTGAGGAGGCAAACAGCAATAAGACTGAGAAAATGTCATTCTTAATTACAGTCCTCTAAGAAATACCGTCTGAAAAACTCTTCAAGGAATAGGCTGCATTGTATGTGAGAGATGAGTGAAAGCTTTTCTGTTACTTTGAACATGTGCTATTCCATGAGATATTTACTTTAAATGCAGACAAAATATGTTTCATTGATTGCAGTGAAGTCCAGAGTGATAGACATAAAAACCATTCCTTAAAACTGGAAATCTTCATATATTTGAAATGCACCAGTGTTTTTTTTATATTTCTACTGAACTTCTGTATTTGTTAATATTTTTATTTTAGACCTCCTAGAAGGCAAAACCCTGGAAAGTTAACTTTGAACAAACTTTAGGGCACATGCTTTTCAAATGCCTCTAAAAGAAGTCATAGTAAGTTGTTTCATCTTCACCATGTAGATCCTTCTGACTCTTAACCAGGCTCAGAAACAGTGTGACAATTCCGAGAAGTGCTTGCTGAGATCCTATAGGACAAGGATAAAAATATGAACAGAGTAGTCAGTGTAGTTGGCAATTCTTTTTTTTTTCCTCAGCGATGGTTTTTTCTTCTTAATGAAGGATTGTCAAGAGTGCAAAGGTAATGATGTCATTTCATGTCTCCCATCTCTTTATTTCAGATGTGTAGAGCAGAACCCGAGCAGAATAGGAGTTCTTGCTCCTTTCTTTTATTCAGAGACTTTTAACAATGTTCCAAATCACAGGGTTTTGTGAGGAATGGTGGTACTTATGTTTTGGAATTTGGACTGAGACCACTACTACATCATTTTACACAGACTTCCAAAAAACTAGAAACCCCAAAACCCAATCATATGATAACTTCTGGCTGAACTCCTGCCCAACTTGAACTAAAGTCAAATATTACTTTAGCTAAACTAAATTTCTCTTGGTCTTGGCTTTCAAATATAACAGTTGTTATTTTTGTTTTGGTTTTTTTCCCTATTAAATGAATAAATCTGCTTGAGATGTCCTTAAACATCCATGCACTGATTCTCTCCAAAGTAATAGCAGATGACATAGACAAATGATCTGAGTTACTGCTTTCATGTCTGGAGAGAGTGAGTAAGAAGTGCACTCTGTCCCTTGGCTGTCATATATTGCTTTACCATATCTCCATTAACATCCCAGTGAATGTGTTGATTACTGCTCTGGATTATCTGTTTACAAACTGTATGAAACTCTCACTGGAAAAACAAATTAGTGCTTTGGCTTATCTGTTTTTATCTCAGCACAATAAACCATTTTTCCTAATCAGCTCATTTGAAGTGAAATGAGGGGACAAATTTCAGTTGAATTTCACTGAAGTACCTCCTGACCGCAATGATACAGCTCTTTTACTGACAGCTCACGCACTCAAAATTTGGGCAAGATTTGCATGGCCCAGTACCAAAATAACATATTACAGTAGTTTTTTTTTGCGTGCTTGAAAGACATGGCGATGACCTAAAACTAGCATTTCGTCCAAACATACAGATCTGTTCCAATATATTCCAGTCAATTCTTACCTTGGGATTTAGGACTAAAGGCAGGGATTCAAAATTTGCTTTTATTTATGAATGTTGTGTGGGAGATCTGCAGAGTTTAGAGCAAAATATCTTTCAAGTCTATAGGGATAAACATGCCATGTGCTTCTGGAAGAATCCTGATGGATTTCTCAGATAACTGTTTCTACACTCAAATCCATACATTTCTTCACAGCCACCTTGCCATGTGACATATTGGAGGAGAGGCTAAATACTGAAAGACCAAAAAATCTAACCCGTAGTAAAATGGATATAGGTCGACATTAAATTCAACCCAAAACTTATCAGCATTTACCAAATTTGGAGAGGAAGACTGCACTTCAGATTGCAAAGAATTTTTTGGAGGAGTGATGAAGATTTTTCTTGATAGTTTCAAGTCACATGCCTGTAAATTGCATAAGGCCTTATTATTCCTCTTCTGATTTGTTTTTTTTCATGGCATGGAAATGTTGAGATAATTGACAGAAAGATTTGGACTCCAATTCAGAATGGGACAGGTGATATGGATTTATTTGGTTCCTATTGAAGAATGCTTCCAGCAGCTGCTGAAATGGAAAGTAAACAGAGGAAGCTTGAGATGGAATAGCTTAAGCCCAGACTTGTAAGCATAAAATTTTTGTTTCTTTTCCTTACTAACTTGAAGATGAGTCATGCCAACTTTTCAAAAGTGCTATATATATGCATAAAACATATGTATCTGCTTATTCAGGTCATAAATTGCAAACATCCAAGCCATGAAGCAAAAAAAAGCTGTAACTTTTACAGTGTTGCCTAAGAAAGCACTATTCCATTTTTAAGAGAGCAAAAGTATAGGGTCAAAATCTACAACCAGCTGAACAGACATGTCTTGAGCAAGCTAAACAGTTTCCTGTCAAATTGAGTTTCACCTACTGGAACATTTAATACCTTAGTACAGGTAAACAAAAATGTCTCTATTAAACTGGCTGAAAGTATTACAGCTTCCTAGGTATTGTTTCCTCCTCCCTCTCATTCATTCTGTTTCTTTATCTTCATCCTCTTCTACTTGGTCATTAAAAACAAAGGGTAGGAAATGAAAATAGTAAAAAAAAAACCAAAACGGGAGGGAGGACAAAGGAGTAAAGGTAAGAAGAAGAAAATGCAATAATTGTTAAATTAAAACCTGAAAAGTATTTGCTTTCAATGCCTTCAAGTTTTTTGAGTTTCTCAGTGAGATGCTAAAAAATGTAGAATAAACATTAAGTTTTTTGAATTTTTCTTGAAACATACTTGTCATTTTTCACCCAGCCCTTCTGCCAACTTTCTGACTGAGTAGTACAAACAGCTTTTCAGCTACTCCTACAATGGTGCATTCAGAAAAAGATGCATGTGCTAATGGCACCTGCACAGCCACTCATTTATGGCAGTCAAGGAGCAAGTGAATGTGCCAATCAGATAATATATGCAGGTTGGATAACTATGTATCTAACTACCTGCCTGTGTGTGGTACTGTAGCTAAGTCAATGGTGTGACATGGAGGCTGATATGTTCTCCAGGATACATCCATTTTCTCCATAGCAGGAAATTGGTTTTCCAATAGTAATGTATAATTTACATTACTAGTATGGTATAAGTTGTTAACCTTCTGAGTTTCAGATTCAAAAAAAGAAAAATTAGTCTGAAACAGTAGGGTTCTCAGCATCAAATCTATTTCATTCTTTTTCTTGTAATGCAAATATATGTAAATAAAATAATATATATATAGTTATCTGCTTACATTAAAGGAATAGTGTGTGTGTGTATACGTATACACACTATGTATATATATGTGTGTATGGAAAGTATATTTCTTCAATGCAAGAAGATGACTACAAAACAAATGTTAATCTCTGATACTGAAAATATTAAGGCCTAGGGGATATTGACTAGACATGCTATTAGAACTGTGAAATAACTCTTGCCACCAGTGTTTCTAATGAAGACCAGCTGCAAATAGCTTTATTTTTTTGTTCCAAAAGAGCATTCAAATTGTTTTTAATCCAGCTGAACTTTTGAGGGATTAGCTATTATGTTCTCATTACTCCTTTCACTGACAAATAACTTTCAGGAGCAATTCCATCATTAAACAAGTTCACCAAGCAGAATATTCTGTTTCATAAATGGAAAAAACCCCAAACAAACAAACAAAAAAAACCCAAAACCAGACCTCTAAAGAAATCACAAAATCAAAAAATAAAAACCAACCTGCTACCTCTCTATAAATTCAGGCTAAAATGGTCTTACTTTATTTAGTGTGCAGTTTCAGCTAATGATAATAATTTTCACAGTCTAGGATATCCAGAATATTCTGGATAGAATTTTTTATCACTTTTTTTCACACTCAGCTAGTATGAAAAAATAACTAGGAGAAACAAAAACATATTTGTAGTGTTTCTGATTGATTCATTATTACCTTTTAGGAATTTACTTAATTATTTTAATTTTTTTGATGAAAATGTAAGTCAAATTAACAAATGAGAGTATGATACATATGGAAAAAAAATCAGAAACTCTGTAGGCATTTCCATTCAGACTTTAAGGAAACTTAGCTTACTCTTTGACTAAAGTGCTTTCTGGATTCTCCATAACTGTGTTCTTTATAGCAGATTGTATCCTTGTATTAATTCTTAATGTATTAAGCAAAGGAAATGTGGCATTGCAATAGAAAGTATATGAAGTGCAAGAGTATCAACTGATGGAATATTTGTTTTTTACCTCCCATGTTCTGAATTTTGTGTCACTGAAACAGGAAATATAGAAATATAAACCTAGAGGTATGATGCTGTTTCATTCCATCTGTGCCCATTTTCAGGCAGGAGGTCTGACCAAATGGTTATTATAGTCCCATTTGGATTAAGATCCAGGAATTTTAATTGCTAGTCCTGAAATATTACTTATAGTCTTGCAGTGGGTTTCTGATTCATTCCGCATTAAAAAAAAACCCAAAAGAAATAAACCCAAACCAAAGAAAAACAAACACCCCCCTCCCTGCCCCTGAGCCTTCGTATTTCTATATGTAGGGCAATGTTGTCATCTGATGGAAAATGGAATACTTCACTGAAGTAAAAATGAAGTTACAATTATGTACTTGAGATGATGCACTTCTACAAGATTGAACACCAAAATCAGTATTTCTGTTACACATTACTGCAATCCCCTGGTAGAGTGTTTCTGATAATTATCCCAGTAAGATCAACAGAGAATGAAGAAACACCCTGTTTTAATCTACCTTGCAGATCCATAAACCATCTCTGCAGTTTTCCAGGGTTGTCTATGCTGCATTCTGCCTGGTGCACTGTTGGACAATATCTGCTTACACTTCTCTTCTGTCCTGCCCACTCCCATTCACCCAGCAAGAGATTTCTCAGCCCTGCCTGACTTGACTGCACCATTCACGCCATGCAAGACACCATCTCTCCCCCTGGATGGACCTAGGGACTTGGTCCAGAAATCCTGCAGATTAGCAATGTGGTGTGGCATGGTTCAGTCTGCTGGAAATCTGAGAGCCCTGGGAGGAGAGAGCCCTGTAGTGTGCATGCATGTGTGAGAATGTGGAGGCTGAGATCCTCCCCAGGGCATTGTCCTGGGAGACAAAACAGAAGTCAAAACCAGACACCTATTTCTTGTAAGAATCAGACAAAAATTGCTGTAAAAGGTGAAGTAAGTAATTTGTGTGCGAAGAGCAAAACCCTTAGTGCCAGTCCCCACAGACCAACACGTAGCAGGTCCATGGTTGCCTTGAAGCCTCCCATGACATCAGATCAAGGAAATGCCCAACAGTCCAGAGATATTTGGAGACAGAAACCAAATCATGCTATTCTACAAGAGCTGAGCTATTTTTGTCTGAACTGTTTTCCCTGGCTTTGTTATCCATTTCCTGGCCTGGAAGAGAGACATATCTGTGGGTTTGGGGCCGGTGGGGGAGGAGGGTGTTATTTGCCATGGGGCTCCCCTACCACATAGCAGCATTGAGGATTGGTGCCACAGGGAGAGAGAGAGGCCATGGGGCCATGCAGCACTGGGTAACTTTTGTGCCTAGTAGGGACTAGCTCTGCCACAGCAGTAACTGGTAGTGGCTGGCCCAGGCCTGCCTCTGTATTTCACTGGGCTGTGCACAGGCTGGCACATGGCAGCCGTGTAGAATAACTATTGACAAAATAGCATTGGGAGAATGTATGTACCAGGCGCCAGCCAGAAAGGCATGGGGTGGTTGGTGCCTACTGTTCTGGGTTTCATATCTGACTGTTTGCTAGGCAGATGTAGGTCATCTGACAACCTAGAACTTGGTATTTTATTGGCAGTGATGGAGGAGACTCTTCATGTACAGGTGGGAATTCAGAGAAAAGAAGGAAGTGAGGAGGGTTGTATTGCTTTTTTAACAAAAAGAACAAGGCTGCTCCTACTCTGGAGCTTTCCACTTTCTTTATAGGTTATGGAGGCTTCAGTTCCTTCAGGGCTCTACCCAGACACCGGGTTAATGTGGGAGCTCGTGCCCTGGCAGGAAAGATACATGTTGTGCCCATTGAGGATTAGCTGTGCATGTACCACGGCATTTTTCAATATTTTTGGGAGCATGGAAAATTATTGCCCATAGTGGTGCAGGGTCTGTCTCTTGTCTTACTGGATACATACTGGCAGACCAGGAAAATTCCTGGGGATCATCCACACTAGTGAGCATACAGAAAAAGAAGTTTCCTCTCTGGGATTTCAGCTAGGGCACAGTACTGTGTGCAGAAAGAACCGGACACTGTGTGCATTGTCAGAGAATTTGGCCTCAGGGGAGCTAACAGGGATGCTGTGACAGGATACTGCAGACACAAAGACTTATATTTCCAATCAGGATTAATAATTGTTCAGGCCATCAAACATAAATAGCTGGTGTTTAGACAAATGAATTTTATATCAAGCTTTTGGTCATATGTATTCACGCACTGCCACATCAATTGAAAGCAGGATGAGAGCCATCAAAGCAGCAATAGGTTATGGGCAATCTGACCTGATGGGTCCTGGGAAAAGTGTAGGTTTCAGTGCTGAGTACACAAATCAGCCATGCTAAGCCTGCATGGGAAAAGAACAGCCAGAATATATTGCTCATCAGTATGGCATGAGACGAGTCAGTCTGAAGTTTGTGCACGCGCACAGTGGGCACATGCATAGTCTTCTGTCTTTTGGGGTTGATTTGTTTACTGATGTTCTTACTGGCTGTATTAACAACATCATGCCTCAAAGTGTCTGGATCTGTTGCTATCACCAAAACAATGATAACCAGGTACAGAACTCTGTTTCCGTGGAGGAGATGGATGACATAGGGAGAGAAATCACAGATCTACAATGCATTGAATAAGGCAGAGGAGAGTTCAGTGGTTCTGACAGCTCTCCTCCCTGGCAAGCTGACCATTCAGCTCACCATTTGGCAAGAGCCATCAAATATGTGCTTCATAGAGAGAATTGAGTGTGAAATGCAACTATGAGATAAAATGTATACAGTAAATGAGAAAAGTATCTGTTATAACAGCATAACTCACATGTACAAAACTACCTATTAGATATGCTTGTGAGGTGATTGGAGTTGCAGTACAGCACAAACTGAATGTGAAAATTTGGCCCAGACATGTATATCTCATCTCTGACTTTTAGAATTCCATGGAATTAAACTCTAAATCATCTCAGTACTTCTGTAAATAAACAAAAGTTAGAATTTTTTTATTCACAGTTCTAAATAAATAACAGATGATGCTGATGAGATTTTGCAAGCTCCTGATTTTTAGAGTAAAAAAACCATGAGCAGCATGAAAAGGGGATTGTCCCCTCTATTGGCTATCTCATTCAGTAAAAAGCCTGATGTAGCTCAGACAGGCTGCCAAGATTTCAAAGGCTAAAAGATTCACAAATGTGGGCCCACCACCTGTGCCTCTGCAGTCCAGCTGAGGCATTGGCATCCCATTTGGAGGGAAAACAAGAAGAAACCATTGCTGACTCACAGAGACAGGTGGAGGAACAAAGCAGTGGCTTTGGCTTAATCATGGAGTTGACTGTAGAGGAAAATTTTTACTGTCAAAGGATACATTCCATTTGTGATCAGCTCCACTGTTCTTGGCTAAAAAATAAATATTTCTCCTTGATGTTCCATTGAGTTATCAGCATAGGAGTGAAGCCTTTTTCTGGTGTTGACTCAGTTAAGAGTCTCTAGGCCTCATTCAAATGCTGCTGCAGTCAACCAGATAGGAAAAAGAGTTAGTCACCAACAAACCATCACACCAAAACACAGAGCGTTTGTTATGGACCTGAGTTATGACTCAGACTGACGGCTAAGTAAAGGCTCCTTCTATTTGCCTTTGCTCTTTAATTATTAATTTTCATAAGAAACATTTAAAATAGCCTTGTTACAACACCTTGAATTAGAAAGCTTTTGTTTCTTTCAAGCTGGAAGTTTTTACAAAAATAGAATCTTTGAAATCTTATAGAATTTAGATATAAAAGTATTAAAGGAAGATCAGCATTGTAATAAGATATTACAAAATTACTGAAATTAAATGCTTCATCTGCACTCAGTTCACACATCTTACAGATTTTCAATTTGTAGAAATTGTTGAGATTTTTTACTCTCATCCTTACCCGAGAGGAAAAAAATGCTAGCAGCTCAGAACTATCTGCAGTAGAAGAAAGGAGTTTCCTATCCTACTTCAGTCCCATTTGGTTGCTCTTCATTGTGAAGTTATTTGCTATGGGTGACTTATTCCTGTAATTTATAAAGGCTTTCTAATGGAAGAGATGGGATGAGGCAATGGAAGTTGGTAAGTACTTCCTGAGTCTGAAGACCAAAGCAGCTCATAACTTGTGGTCCCCATTTCCCTTCTGCTCTATTCATTCCCCAGACTGGCATTACTTCTTGTTTATTGGGCAGGGACAAGCTAAGTACCTTCTAACACACAAGTCTCAGCCACAGTCAGAAACCTTAATGAAGGTTAAACTTCCTCCAGACTAGGTTTCAAAACATAAGAATATTTTTGAATGCAATTAAAAGTCTTAATAGGTTTCCCAAAGCGAATGCCGAATGAAGAACACTGCTCTTTGGCAACTTGCAAATAATGGAGAAAATTCTAACCACAATGTCTCTGAAGCTATCCCTAGAGTCAAACTGGAATTTTTATTGCTGCATTGCCTTTTTAGTCATGCCACTTTTTAGCACTTTCAGTTTTAGAAGTGAAGGATAAACCTATGAGCAAAAGTTTCTGATGCCATTAGAAGCAGCTTGTTCAGCCTCTGTTGTTTATGAACTGCAGGTCATTCCATTGCTTTCAAGCCTCTGCATTCCTAAGGTTTCCAGGAAGTTGTCAGTACTGTGGCGTAAATTAACGAGTAATTTTATATACTGCACTAAGAATGGCTATCATTCCATGCTGGCAGAACTTATCCATGTTCATGAGTGGTAGGTTGACCTTTTCTGGACACCAGTTGCCCACCGAGCTGCTCTATCACTCCCCTCCTCAGCAGGACAGGGAGAGGGAGAAAATAAGATGGAAAAAACCTCATGGGTTAAGACAAAGGCAGTTTAATAAAGCAAAATTAAGGTTATGCTTGTGCAAGCAAAGATAAGAACCAAAATATTTTGTTCTGTCAGCAAGCAATATTCGGTCACTTCTCAGGAAGCAGTGTTTGCACTGGAAGACAAATATCAGGATAGTGAATGGCCCCATTTCCTCCTTTCTCTTTTATATCTGAGTAGATGTCATATAGTATGGAATATCCCTTTGGTCAGTTTGGGTAAGCTGTCCTGGCTATGTCCCCTCCCAGGATCTTGCCTACATCCAGCCTACTGGGGGATTGGAATATTGGAGAGACATGGCTGATGCTCTGCAAGCACTGCTCAGCAGTAGCCAAAACACTGATCTGTTATCAATACCTTTCTAGCTGTGCTTTGCATTGATAGCTAGAAAGGTAGTGATAACACATCAGTGTTTTGGCTGAGATGGAGTTCATTTCCCCATAGCCAAAACACTGATGTGTTATCAATACCTTTCTAGCCATCAATGCAAAGCACAGCAAGATGAGAGCTGCTATGGGAAAATGAACTCCATCTCAACCAGAGCCAGTACATCACGTGTAAGGGCCTCTGTCAGTAACTGCACAGTCACGGAAGTGTAATGATGGTAGAATTGGTCCAAATAAAGACATGTCCAGCCAAAAATACATCATTGCTCAGATACTACAAATTTACCTCATCAACAAAAGAATTCTGATAAGACAAGATTTGTTTTGTAACAATTTGCATTCAATGGTGTATAAATGCATTGACCAAAATTATGTCTTAGAGCCTCAAATTTGGGACTTAACCAGTGTGTTGTTAAAATAGATTAATTGTTATCTATCTCCCTTCCAGAAAAGATTCAGGGCAATGTTCTTAATTTTCTGACAGATTACTTCACTGAAGACAAGTATAAGCTGTTTTATTTGCTAGTATGAACATTTTACAGATGGAATAGCCACTCACAACCCCCCCCCTCCAAACCTGCATCTTGTACAGGCAATGAGGTACCTGTTCTCAAATGGCGATAGCCAAAACAACAGTGGTGAAGGACTACCATCAGTAACATGGCAAGTCATGACTGAACTAGAAACAGGTGGCACGTGTCCTTGCAACCAGCTCAGCATCTTATTATTTCTATTCCATGTAACTGCTGTAATCAATCAGCCCCGTATATATACATTTCATCTGTCACTCCTTAAATTGGGACTTTTCTGCATTATTGGGTACATGGAACTGTGATTAGGGATTTGTAAGACTTGCCAGGCTCAGAAAGTTTTTGTATGGTTAAGTGACCTTTAAGTCTAAGTGTTAATGAGCTGAAAATTATTTAAAACATAGCTATCTCTTTTTGAGTACAGATATAGAAATATTAGAAAGCAAAAAAATTATTCCTTGGTTGGTTAGCACCATTAAATTTGCAAACACTGTCATTTCTGGCTAGGAATAGGAGTAACAACTATCACCCTCTCCTTCCTGTTGACTCCTATGTCCCGCAAGTGAGCATATCATAAATAAAGGGGACATAAAGTTCATGAGTGTTTTGCTCCCATATGAATGACAATAATAGCCATCAAAAACCATATTGCCTGATTTCACCCTTATGCTAAGAAATTCCCTTTCAGGTTATCACTCTAAACATGGTATTTAAGATCTATCAGAGTAAAGGAAGTCAAAGGGAAAAAACAGTGACATCTGCTTTAGGATCTGCTGATCAGTAACAACAATTTTAATTACACCTAGAAGACACTGATTCCATGAGTGAGCTCACATATATTTAATTGCTAGAAGTATAAGCAGGTATTTACAAACACTCCCCAATAGAACCGAGACATAAAGTACTTGCAAGAAAGTCTTAGATTACTAACCTCCAAAATTACATATGCTTACTATTATCCTGTGAGTTCAGATGGTGTAATATTAAACAGCAAAACCAATCTACTCCCCCTCTGACCAAGATTATAAAATTGGTGTCATTCAGTTGGATTTTTGCCTGTGTGTACACCCATTAAAAATGCCATGGGTTTTTTGTGTACATGTATATTTGCCTGTGTGACATCAATGTGTCAATATACAAACAGTGTGTGTTACATACATTTAAAATATCTGTTTTGCGTACAATTTGTGGTGGGGTTTTTTTGTTTGTTTGTTTAAACCCCATATAAGCTTTTGTCATTCTACATTTTTGTTTTCAGGGGTCCAAGGATCACTACTGAAAGATGCATGCAGAGTACAAAATGCATTTCTTGAAAGAAAGAAAAGAAGAAAAACAACATTACAAAAGCAAACTGCTTTCGTCGTACACAAATATTGTAGGGCTATGTCAGGCATATCACAGTCTTGAGAATTTTCTCTTATTCATGCATACACATAAATATGGATACAGTCAGAATGTCAGTTGATACCGTGATTACAATTATGACAAGAGCTGACTTGGATGCATGATATGTCAGAAGTTTGTCAGGCCAGGCTGTGGCTTGGACAGCTGTGTTTCGGTATGCAAAGTGTGTTGTTGCAGGGCTTTCAGATGGGAAGAGGTGCCTTTGCTTTGTGCCTGGCTCAGCCTGCTGAGGGGAGCACTTAGGAAAGAGGGAGGCACAGCTCCTCCCTTCCTTTCCCTCTTTGCAGATACAGGAAGGAGGAAGTTATTCCACGTGTCCTGCCACGTGTCCTGACTGCAGACGAGGACGATCTGAAAAAGCACGAGAGAAACAGGACATTTCCTTTGGGTTTTTTGTGTATGTTTATATATCTTGTGTTGTAATTTTTTCCTAAATCAAATTTCTCTTAGACATTTATTTCTTATTTATTTTTGGTCTGAAACAATTAACCTAAACATTTTAAAATTTCCTAAATTTCTGTAGACTGACAACTAGCCATTATATTGATTCTGTTGTATTCTTTCTATGAGGCTTATTTATTAAAAAACTAAGCCCAAGCTTATTTCATATGGAAAAGCCCCCCACCTTTCTCACTAAGCATTAATATGTGTCAAGCTCTTTTTGTGATCCTGACCTCCATGAAGCAAACTCATGGCCAGTTTGCAGTAGCAGTCACCATGTTGCTTAGTGGATTGTTGCTAATAAGAGGATGAATTTGGTGTCCTGGCAGGAAGTTAAAGTATGGTTTGGCAAATACGTTTAGGCTTTGATGCTGTGAGTTGTCCTTTCCAAACAAGAGTTTCTGGGTGGTATTTTGAAGTTACGCAGTCTGCTGCTGTTTTCCTGGATATGATAACACTGCAACATGCCTGTTTTGTTAGAGACCATGCTGTATGAATACTGCCCATTTACTATCTCTTCTTATGACCTTTTTTTCCCAGAAGTGGAAATGACAACAAATGAGCTCACACTGCAAGGACTCGAGTACCTCAAGGTACCTTGGAGCACAGCCAGGGCCTAGAGGGGAGCGGACCAGGCCCACAATGGGAGCTGCCAGAGCAGAATATCTCACCCTCAGCCTCTTTCATAGCTGACCCTTGCCTTTCAGTCTGGTTGGCTGTTGAAAGCCTGAAAATGCCACTTCCACCCTCTTGGCTCAGGGCTTAGGTGCAAAACTGCGTAACTCACTGCTTGCTAAGGAGAACTTTCCTGAATTTCTAGCAGGGGCCATGGAGGAGTCACTGGCTCCCTCAGTCCAGAGTCCCCAGGCACACACTGCCAATAACCCTAAGGCTGATTGCTGCCGATTGAGGGTTTCAGTCCAGCTCAGCACATTGTGGGCACCCACCTGCCAGTGGGTGGAGGGGGATGGCCAGGAGCCACAGGGCTGCCCCTTCCCCTCGGGGCACCCCCACAACAGCAGAGCAGGACCTTCCCCTAGAGCTCCTGCTGCCTCTGGGCCTCCTGGGCGCTTGGCCTCCCTGCCAGCACCACTATCAGGCACGATGTGGCCCCTCACATGGTCAGTGAGGAGCCATGTCTCTTTGCTCCAAGACAAAATCATGACATGGCCCCTCACGTGGTCAGTGAGGAGCAGGATCCAGGAGCCCAAAATGCAGATGAGGAGGCTTGTTCCAAGCTGGCATGCCCTGAAGTGGAGAGATGGTGGAAACTGATACCTTCTCAGAGGTGTCTAGTTCAGACTCACTGCACTTGGCCTTGTAGTTTTGGGAAACCCTTCTCCTCACCTTTCCCATAAAACTTCCACTTGCAGTACAACACACTTGTTCATCTAGTCCTCAGGTACTGAAACAACTTGGCCCTTTTTTAAGTCCTGCCTGTTACAATTTTGTCTTTTCCAGAGGTGAGGCAACATCACTCTCCAAATAGGTGCTCACATATTTTGGTCTATCTAATGTGTGCCAACAAAGGATTACACATGGTCCTTCTCTGAGGTGAGGCAGCAGCATTTCAGGGAGTGGAGGCTGAGGTTGCAATATGGTATGCTGGCTTGATGCAGGATCTCAAACTTCAGCAGTTAAGAATAGCAGAAATTTTTCTTCAGAAATGGACGTTCAAAGGAAACTTTGCTTGCACAGTAGCTGCAGCCATAAATCTAAAAGGCAGAGAGAGGGGAGATAAAGTATTACATGAAAAATCCCAGGAGTCAAGATAATGGCATTTCCAAATATAAAAAGAAAAAATTCTGTCTTTTTCAACCCAGATCCTCAGATTTAGCTTTAAAAGCACTCTCAGAGAAATTCAGCATTTTACTCCAAGACAACATTTTTGCTCCAAGACAAAAAAAATCCATTTAGAAATATGGATGTAAAGAAACCTCCATCCTCTAGTCAGTTCAAATATTCAATATCATCAGTTCAGGGATGAAATAATGCAGGACATTTTTATGATTGTAGCCTATGAATTGTGAAATGTATCTCCACTTTAGTAACATATTGGTGATTTGTATTTTAAAAGCCTAGATTCTCTCTCTCTTTCTGGACAAAGTTTGAACTCACATCCTACGTTATGATGTCTTGTGAGTTTAATTTTCACATGCTATTCTTCAATATATATATATATTTATAGCTGGAGAAATTTAGCACAATTCCAGCAAACTTTGTATAAAGTACCAAATGATGACAAGATCCATCAACTTGTATTTTCAAGGAATTCTGGGAAAGTTCTTTTACCCACTTCTGCTTCCAGTGCTCATGAGCAACTCTACAAAGTTCATACCTTACCATGCCAAAAGACTGCTGGCAAACATTTTTTTCCATGAAGCAGACAGTTTGTAATTAAACACTTGTAGATGGCTGAACTCAGTGAGTTATGAATGCTCAGGGACATATAAACAATCCTACAACAAGAAGTCATTCCATAATTTGAGTCAACAAAGCAAATGAGTTCTAAGCACAATTTAATGAAGACTGCAAGACAACACAGTTACACTTCTCTCTCATTTAAATGGTTTTATGAGAACACTGTACTTACACAATATTTTTTAAAAGGTGGGGAAACCAGCAAGAAAGGAACATTCTCTATGTTTTAATCAAGATATAAAAGTTAATGTTACTCAAAGCACAGCTCAGACTAAAGAACAAGTGTGAAACCAGTAGAAAATACCATCAGTTCTTCTGGAGGTTAGATTTAAATATTTTTGCTTTTTTCCCCTCTTAATAACACCATCTCTCATTTCTGCAGATCCTGATAGACCATTCCATTCCTACTCTTTAGTTCTGCAAGTTCTGGTGCAACTTATATTAGTAGGTCTATGGTAAGGTTGGCCAGCTGCTAACTTTTGATCATGATTTTTTCTTATGCACCATAGAAGCTTTGCAGCAACAGATGAAATCCATAGAGAATTTTAACACTGTTTGGTTGAGAAGTAGAGTGAAGAATTTGTGGGTTTCTGTGCCATGATAATACAGCTAGGTTGCTTTGGGTTCATCACATTTTGAGGATCTATCAGTGCTGGACCAGGGTATACATCTTGGCCAGCCCTTTGCATATTTATCAATTTGTTGCATTGCACAGGTGTTTAGTGTCCCATACTGATTCTAGTTTCTGAGCAGCTTTCCATCAGCTCAAAATCTGATGAGATATTTGCTATAAAGGGGTAAGTATAAAGTGTAAGTGCCTTTGCCAGTCTCTAGGAAGGCAACATGACTCCAGCTCATGTGTGAGCAAGCTTAAAACAGGTTGGGAAAAGTTGAATATTTGGGTTTGATTTAAAAAAAATATTTTGACATTTCTGAACTGATTTTTTTCCTAAACATATTGGTCTCTGAAAACGCCAATTTGGGCTGAAAATAGTTTGGAAAATATCAGCCTTTTTCCCTAGGAAGGAAATTTCATCTGTCAACTCGCTGTATTATCCAAAACAAGTCAAGGGCAGAAATAAGTAGAAAACACATGTCCTAAATAGGTACCTCTCTGTCTATTGCTGAGCCCAAGGAGTTTAGCTCAAATGGGAACCATTTGGGTTGGGCTGCTTGCCCTTTTTTTTAATGGCCTAATTTTGCATCAGTAGCCATGACTATCATAACAATGAAAACAAAGGAAAACATGGAATTGGACTCAGAATTAGTACATTCTGTCTGCCTGTTAGGGGGAAGTCCAAGTCAAACCTTCACTACCAAATACACACTAAGTTTTCAGGAGGTTCAACTTGGGATTCAGAACTTCTAACTGAAGTTCATCTCTGCTAGAAGTAATTGTATCAGATCTGGTTATGAAAAACAACATGCAGGCTTCCATATTTTGCTAGCAGATTTATATTCTACAGCACCTTGGAGTTATTCAGTTACAAAGGAAAAGAAAGGAAGTGTCTTTAAGCTAAGTTCTTTGTCCTCATAATTTTGGCAGAGTCAGGGGCTTCTGAATTAGCTCCTGTAGATAATCCCAACAGGTCATGCTGCTCTGGTTTCTGACTTCCCTTCACTTTGCATGATCCCTGACAGTTGTTCAGTCAGGAGAAAACCTTCTTTGTCCCTTCAATGTGCTGGAAGCAGGCTGTGCTGAATGCTTCCCTCCTAGTCCTAATGTTGGAGCCTGCACAGTGCCCTACATCAGCTTCACTATCAGCGGCTCTTGTCAGTAGTTGCAGTGGAGGACTTATTCCCCAGATATATACAGATATTTACAGTTCTTGATTATTAACGCACTTAGAAGCCAGGAATAAAAGTGTATGACGCACCATCCTGCCTGATCTTTCTTTAAGGAAATGCTTTTTCTGCCTATGAAGTAAAAAGAGAATATGAAAGAACACACTAAACAGGGTAAGTATGACACAAATAAAGTAAAGTAAATATGTTAATATTAGATTGCCTCCTTAATAAAGGTTCGGGCTTTGATCTTGAACACACACCCCTTTGAAACTTCCCAGTATTGCAGCTGATGATGAAGGGCAACAGACTTTCTGCTTGGGAAGGAGCCTGCTCTCTCTCTTCCCTTTCAGGCCTTCAAGCCATTTGCAAGGTAGTTTCATAGTTACACTGCTGCTGTCAGATTAATCCTTTCATTTCCACCTGTTGGGCCTCTGCTTTCTTCTCCCACTTAATAAGTATCTTTGAAGAAGTCTGTCTTATTTTACAATAGGGTTAGCATTTGAACAGGGGAAATATTTTAGTCAGAAAATTATTGCTAATAATCCTTATTTTCTGAAAGAAAAGTGGGGTATTTCTTGGCAGTAACATCTGTGAGAAATGGGATTCTCCCAAAAATTTGTGAAAAATCCCTACTGCCAGCTCCACACATCACATTATTTTTCCCTCTGTTGTATGTTGCCTTTTAAACTAATAACTAAATGTGAAGATGTAGAAATCAAAAAAGTGAACCTCAAACCTTGCTGATGTACTCACCGTGCCGAAGTGAGGGACATAGCACTGCCAAAGTACCAGAAAGCTGAACACACATGGACCTCCCTGAAGTCTCCAGCACAGAAGCCTACAGCTCTCTAGGTATCATACTTGCATGTAATAGCCTGGCACTGCCAGACTATTCCCACCTGTGGAAAGCTGTAGAAAACTTCTAGGTTTATTACACATGGGAAGAGTGTTGGTTTAGATGAAAAATCTCAGTCATATCTGAGATCGTTCACAATTCAATATATAAAATGTAGAGCTGAATGTGCTGAGCTCTTTAAAGAAAAGGCTGCTATGTGGTGTTTCTGGATATACTCCTTGATACTCTTCCACTCTGTGCATGAATTATTTCTTTATTTTTTTTAAGTTTGAAACTAGTGAACTATGCATGAGGGAGAGAGATGATGGACACAAACACAGTATATCCTGTTCCTCTCAGTTCTGTTCCTTCCATTATAAAAAAAAACAGTTAAAAAATCCCTAAAAGGAACTGTGAGTTCTTGAGGTGCCAGGGAATGAAAAAAACGATTATTCATTTAATTCATTTTCTACACAGAATTTGAAGAAAAAAATGGAAATAAAACGTTTGGAAGAAAGGCAAGTTCTTTTCAACTCTTCTGAGAAACAGAGAAAAATGGAGCTTGAACTTCTTGCTTGGAAATGTCTCTTCTGTGGGGGATATGATAAAGTTTTAAGGGACAAATTTGAGCTGTGATGGATGACTTGTGGTTGTGACTTTTCAGCAGAGAGAAGGAAAGGACATTTTTCATTTCAGACTCATGGAAAACTCTCATAAAATAAGGAAGAGAGTGGTAAACATGAACATGAAATGACTCAGGTTATTTCAAATGCAATGCAAAGCCTAAAAATGTGACCAGTGACAACTAGGCTGACAAACTATAAATATAAGGAGTCATGAGAAGCTGGCTTGATATAAATGGCTTTAGGAATTTGAGGGGGAAAAGTACATTAGAATTTTGAACCCATGTCCTAAATAAATGCTTGATACACTCACTGGGTTACATATTTCTGCTACTATCTTTATAAATTTCCTTCCCAGAAGAATCTGTTCTGGACAGGATGTCTGACCTTCTGCATAACTTGGGCCATAGAGTTTCACCCATCCATTTCCACATCAACCCCCAAAAGCTGCAGCTGCATCAGAGCCTACCTTTCACAAGGGAAGGATCTCTTGCATAGAAGACTCGAGCTGATGGTTAGCAGAACTGTGGCTAGTTGTGTTTGCTGTTAAGAAATTCTGTCCTGTTTCCAAGTTGAACCTTGCTTCATCTGCCAGTTATTTTGCCTTTATGTGCCTTAGACTACTAAATTTACAAGCCCTTCAGTCTCGATTAATTGTTAGGAATAACTGGTTCTCTACCTTCCATCCACTGAATGTAAATGCCAGTGTGGAATAGCTTAGGGGATGTGTTCTCACAGTTGTCCACTCTTTGGCATTCTGCAATATCTGATTTGGATTTTGAAGTGAATAAATAGGCAGGGTAAAATTCAAGGAAATTGTAGGATTAAGAAAAGTTTTGAGAGGTTGTAGCAGTTTTCTTATTACTCACAAATATCAGTATGACACCACAAGTAAAAGCAAAATTGTACTGCTGCTTTTTCTTCATGACAATATTAATAAACATAAGCAAGGAATAATTTTCCATTGTAACTTCCTCATCTCTAACCAAAATACTATTTCTTCAATGCCATTCAGCATTTGCAACTGAATACTCCTGGAATGAGCTTGTTGAAGGGGAGGTTTGCAGATTTAAAGTATACAATCAAGAAAGTGTGGGCTTCTGAGCTGTCTGAAGAACTATTCGCTCCTTCTAGGACTTTATTCATAGAATGTGGATTTTTTTTGTCAGTTGTCTCCCAGCCTGAAGGTTGTGGAGTAGGATGGTTTGATCCTCAGTCATACCCCAACATTCTCCAGTCAGGATTAGAATCATGTTGCACACCTTTCTTAGAATTGTTCTTAGTTGTGTCTTGGTCCACACTACTTTTCATTAGGAAGGCACTGTCCTTGACCTGTTAAAGAAGTGAATGACTTTTCACTGTTCTAGTCACAAATATCCACAGTTCTCACAAATATTGCTGCTGCATGTGCACTCTCTTCTTTGTCATGCAAGAACAACTTCAAATCCTAATCCTTCCTTAAGATGCCTTTCAGTCTGGCAAAGCTGAATTTGCTTTATTCTGCCATTAGAATTAGGATTCTATGAAGTCCTTGTATGTGCTCAGCTGGACTAAGCATTTTTCAGTTGATAGTTTTACTAAGAACTGCTATATTGTAATTCTCCTTTCTTTCTGAGGCTCTATCTTCAAATTAAATTTCTGCTTTCATCCTGACTTGGTTAACTGGATGGTCTCAACTGATCTGGTCTCAACTGATCTGGTCTCAACAGCCTGCTTGGAAGCCGGCAGCTAATAGCTTGGAAGCTACAGCCCGCTGCCTACCGGGATGGTCCTGTGTTCTAGCAGTGCTTTGTCATCTATTTTATTTTTTAATGTTTGTATGGGGTAAATCCTCAAATTCCTGTGGCTTATTTTTTTGCCTCCCACGCAAAATGTTTACATGAAAGATGGCAGTTTAATTTGTTATTGTTATTATTGTTATTGTTATTGTTATTGTTATTATTATTATTATTATTATTATTATTATTATTATTATTATTATTATTATTATTATTATTTTGAACATGCTAACAGTTTCTTTCACAGTCCAAGAATAAACAACCTATCCTCTCTTGTCACTTGGAGAGGCATTTGCTCCATATGATTCTGTATTCCAAACCGGGAAGATAATGGTGTGTATCTTTTGCTTCTTAGTGATGCCCCATAAATTCTCACTTGAGAGAGTTTCTTTTCACTTTTGCAGTTCTTCATGCCATACATATGATTTTATGGCAATTTCTTTCAGGTCAGAAGTGGTTTTGAATGCACTGAACTAAGAAGCCTTGCTGATGAAAGTTTGTTGAAATACAAACACTAATATAAGATTGTTCCATCTCTTTGAAACTGTGGAATTCTGTGGAATATTCTGTGGAATATCCACAGGAATGCCCATCAAGCAAACGTGCCAGGAGGATATAGAAAAATAAAAATGTGTTAAAGAGTCAAAGAAACTCCACTGGCTGAAGCAGAAAATATATACAGGAAATATATACATCAGCTAAACGGGAATTTAGAAACATATGGGACATGGTAATAGACTATGAACAGTGGAGCAGTTAAACTGGATAATGGAATGAGAGGCAGCACTGATTGCCTTTTTCCTTGGGTCAAATTTATCACAAAAAATGATTGATGCTGAAAGTTGGATCTGATGAAATATGAAATTTCAACGAAATTTTATTTAATTGGGAGTACTTTGAAATGCTTAAATAACAAGTTATAGTTTCTGGCTTCAGAGAAAATTTTTAGTTTTAGTGTCACCTGAGATATCTCAATGGAAAATACAGTAACCGGGACATCAGGTGATTTGGAATAATTCCTAACATTTTCCGATAAAGAAGCCTCAAGTTTTTAGAACACCATGTAACTCAAAAGCAATTGTCGGAATGTTCTGCTGGGTTTCACTTAATTCCTGGCTGGACTTTTTCATCTCCATTTAGTAGAAATACATATGGACCAAAAATAAGCAAGGGATATCCTATGATTACCACATTAATCCAAGGGTTTTATTTTTATCCTGTTTTCACTCTCTTTCTTAGATATACACATCATCCTAGTTTAGGCAAGTGAGCACTTCAGTGAAAAGGCCTTTCTTTTTCTTACAACGTGGCATATGTTTTGTTACACACATTTGTGCTGGACATTACAATAATTCATGCATAAATGCTTCTTTATAAAAGAAAATAAAATATAACAAAAGAAAGCATTATTTAATTTGCCTCTTTTCTCCCTATTTAGTTAAAATATTAATTTTTTGTATTGCTGGCATTCCTAGGGACTCCTGATCTTAGCCCATTAGCCCTGTGTGTTAAGTACTAACAAACAACATGTAACAAGAAGAAAATCTATGCCTCAGAGTTTAGGGCTTGGGCAAGTTCAGGAAAAGCCAATAAACTGGGATTTTTTGCTTAAGAGAAATTAATCTATTCTTACACCATTGTGTATTCTAGCTTTTTTATATTTTTCATTTAAATTATAGTTCTTAGATACTTTGTGATGGAACAAAAACCTCAATGTTTTAAGGCCAAATTTCATCAAAGGCATTTGAATTATTTCTGGGTTCTTTCACTGTGAAACTTTTATCTAGTTCTCATAGCATCTTCTACATATACCTTATTGTTATGTTTCTGTTGTGCTTCTCATCAAAACTAATAAACTCTCTTTATGAGACATGCATAAGGAACACAGAAAAGGAAATAGGTAATGTTAATGATACATTTTTATGGGTATTTTTCAAAATTTTTTTATGCTCTGTAAATCCCCTGATTTTCCTTTAGCTAACATGTAAATGCAGCTTGATGCTTCTGCATATAAATGATGGCTTGAGGTAAATAGTGACAGGACACGCCTTTGAGGAAAATTAGTATTTATAGCATGTCTTCCAATTTGAGAAGGCTCAGTCCATGCTGGAATACTTTATTTTCTCTACTTGGCATTTTGACTGGGGTCACCTGAAGCAGCAAACCATTCTAGTAACGTCAATGTTAGTCCATACTTAGGGTCCACCATATTGGTGCAGCCTATTCCACATAGGCAACATAATCCAAGGTCCCAGGGACCTCATGACAATGTAAACAAGGAGTGGCAATTAATATATATACTCTAGTCTGAATGTAAATGCTAGTTGTTATTAAGACACTAAGAAACCACTAAAGCCTCAGAAACAAACCAAGGAAATAGCAGTGACCTTCAGCACAAATACCGTCAATGCAGGGTAGGGAAAGAGCATAAATGACAAGATAAATCTCATGCACAAACAAAACACCACTGGAAACAACACTCCATCTGAGATGGCAAAGGGTGAGAGGCAGGGGGGACGCATTTTGTCGTTTGATGCTTTCTTTATTTAGAGTAATGCACTTTATTGAATGCACTTTCAGAGTAGGCAGATCTTTTGGGAAGGAATGAAAGAAATGGGTAGTCATTACTTGAAGAAAAGGGTGACAACACATTTATAACTGGGTGTCAAAAATTCTCTGTTGATAAAGAGCTTTTCATGCACATTTGATATTTCTGCCTTCTGAAGAAAATTTACCAGTGACTCTGAATGGGAATGTTCAGTTTTCTAAGCGGAAAGAAGTCATAAATATACCTTTATGACTATTCAGAAATTTAGTCAAAGCTGTAGTATTCCACAGACATGCGAGCTGAAGGTGCAAAATCTATGCTTATTTTATTTTTCTGATTCCATTTAAGTCAGACTTGTAAAGATAAAGCATTTGGAAGAAGATAGAAGTTGCTGAGTAACATGAATGATAATTTTAGTCTGTTTGCTGAGGAAAAATAAACTGTATTGCAGACCCATAATATTTCTGTAAAAACTTAGAAAAAATAATAAAATGCTGAAATTTTCAGAATAAGTTTGACCTCATTTAAGGAATTTTTAGTCTATTTAATTAAAAAAAAAAACTAAACAAAACAGTAAATGAAGGAAAAAGGCATCTACTCTGCCTTGATGACGTAACTACCAAATTTAGGCACTGGATTCATGTGATTGCCTCATTGGGTATCTATAACATGAGACCTCAGCGTGTTGCAGTCCCAGTCTGCACAGGGGCAATGAACACTGTGTTCACATAAGGATGTTGTCCATATATGGCTGGAAATCCCAGGGTGTGCTGATGTCAGCCAGCCTCTGCGTGGGTGCAGAGGCTGGCTGACAGCCCTCAGTACAGAACTGGGATGGACAGAGCAGCTGAAGCTTGGCCAGGAACCTTCCTACAGGAATGCCAGGAATGCCCTCAGCATTTATTCAGCAGGAAGCTGTTGGCTAAAGGCACACGTCAGCAATTGCATAAGTTTCTTTAACAAAGCAATTTGTGTCTCTTCAAAACAGACATGTGCTTCTTAGTTACATGGGTAGTTGACAATTTGTTTTCAGTTATATTAAATCCTCTAAAAAAGAGATCAGCTTTCGAATATCTTTTTGTTTACTTCTTACATATAAACTAATGTTGTCTTTTGTCCCAACTGTAACTGATATGTATTTCTGAAATAATTTTGATATATTTGAATCTAACAACAGTCACAATTTCTTCTTAGAGTCACCTAGGTGGAATGGTAGATCCCAATAATAAGAAGTGATAGGTTTAAAACCCAAATTTTTACTGGCTTGCTGTTAAAAACAATCAAGATAATAAATAATAAATGTAAATGCACAGCACCAGAGAGTAAACAGTGGGGAAGGGCTACACATTTGCTTCTGAGACCCAGTCATGATCTATTCAGAATGTGAATATGTACTGACAGTGAGAAAAGAAACAAAAATCTATAACTTTGTTTTTTTGAATAAGTGTTTATATTGGTAAAGGGATAGATTAAGTTACCAGGAGATGTAAGATTTCAAGGCTACCCATAAATGGCTGCATTACAAAAGTGCTCAAAGAAATACAAATAAATTTTCAGTGTCACAAAAGTGTGTTCCTCTGGCTTACTCAGGGCTTGTTACTGTAAATGCTGAGCACTGTGGCCTAAAGGCACTGGTCCTGTTAACTTCAATTGTATTAATCATGTGTGTAAACCTGAACAACTCCCAAAATTCTCTGAAGATTTGCCACCTTGCACGTTCAAGCATTTGCAGTAGCTACAATGCAAACTGTAGTGTACAGCCTAGTACACAGAGGGAACTGAAGTAAAGTATTCGCCAAAATAAATTTTTCTGTCCTTTTTGTGAGTTGGCATGATCCACAGAGGGATTTTATGAATATACTTAAAAGCAGAGGTTAGTGGGGCACTTTCTTCTTTTTCATCTCATTTGGCATAACATGTCTTACCATGATGGGAGGCATATATTCAATCTATATGGGTTTTGTTGTCTGGTAAGTAGATTCCCAAGCCTGAAAAGACAAGATTCTCCATAAAAAACCATAGTACTCCACCATCACTTCTGCATGAATGCTTCCTTAGTTAGGCATTTAACAACTGGTATATGTGTATAGGATAGCAGATCACAGAGATGTACTCCCTGAAGTGGATTCTTACTGCAACTGCCCATTGCAGACTATGATGATTTTGTTTCTTTACTCTGCAGCTTTTAAGCTGGTGTCAAATTCAGGTGTTTCCTCCCTTGCTTTTGAACCAAACACACAAAAAAACCCCAAACCTACAAAAGAGTCCACAATCTCCTAGTGAAGGTTCAAATGTAGCAAGTCTTGATATGATTGAGCTGGAATGGTTTAACTGGGATAGCAGTTTTCTTCAAATCTGAAAAAAGGGAAGAAACTGGCAGTACCATGGAACCCCTACACACCTTTATGTAAGTTTATTTCCTACATTTATACACAGACGTGTGTTTGTGAGTATATACATGTGGTTTTGTTTTTCTGAGTATAGAGTATAGCTGAAAGGAGATAGATGACATTTTAGGTGCTTTTACTTTACCACAGGAGCAGTACATGGTATTCTCTGCTTATACAAACTATGACCCAATATCTCACCTAGGATTAAAACTTCAATGAATATTCAGATACCTAAATATTAGTGCTTTTTTAACTGGTCTGGTATGCTGTCAATTCCTCATCATTCGACTGGAAGGCAGAAATTTTCCAGATTAGACCAAGGGTGTTTACATGTCCAAATACAAATGAAAAAATATTTTTGGTTTTTGGTCAGTAACATCATATTAAAATACAACATACATAAACACATACATATGTATGTATTAACTGTAGACATTACAGTTCCAATTTCTGCATAGTCAGTAATTTGAGGAAATTGATTCTTACTCCTATGACAAAAGTATGTATTTCACACTCATCTTCACTAGCATGGATTTTTACACAAAATTTCTGATTATACTGGGTTTCCTCTAAGAAAGTAGGGCAGTAGGCCATGAATAGTCTAAATTTCACTAACCAGACCACTGAAGTAATCAAATACTCCTTTATTGTTAACTCCTGTTTAGTTGGACAGACCAAAAAGGGGCATTAGGTAGATGATATTTTTTATTTAATTAATTATGGGAATAGAAACCAGCTTACATCATCTTTGCTGCCTCTCATTTCATTGGTAGAAATTCATGTAGTTTACAATTTCTTAATAGAATGGTCAAGAGTTAACATGCAATCCTTAATAGCTGAATAGTCTCATGTGTTTTTCACTTTCTGGTTATGAAATTCACAGCAAGATTATCACCAGCATGTTATTAAAAAGATTTATATGTTTTTGAAGTAATGTGGAACCTCTGTCATCATCTTTTACCAAATAACAGTACAAATCCTGATTAAACACTTTGCATTAATTTTCTTTTAACAGGCTTCAGTTTTAGAGCAGAAAAAAAGAATGCAAGGTAATGATTTGAAAAATAAAAAAGCACATGCTATTTTGCGGGAATTGTATGGCAACTCTAAGGGAACATGCTAACTCTGCAGGAAAACAAAGTAACTGAGTAATAAATTGTGTCACTGCTATCTCTGTTATATCTTGAAAAATTTCAAAGATCTCACCAGACATTATTTTTATTAAATAAAGTGAAATAGGGATGAGGGATGCTTCATTTTGCATTTTCTTGTGATAGCAAGTTGTGATTTTGTATGTACAATAGTTTGTTCTTGAAAATCTAACGATCTCTCTATAATTTGGAAAGAGAAAGAGCTGTCTTCCTTTTCTGCATGTCTGCACTGACACACAAGTGTATTGAGTATATTATTCTTCTTGTACTCTTTTTCTTCATCAGCTGCTCCTGACTACTGATCAATATAGGTTAGATATTGATTCTGTATATTGGTAAGATGTGTTATCTGCCTTGCGATTTACACGAGGACATTGACGAATGGGCCAAAGGAAAAGAGAGAATGCTGTTGAACCCAGCCATATGCTAACTGCATGATTGCATAAGATGCCAGTGTTTTTGTTGGGGTGCTTTGGCTGCATGTTAATCCAGTTTGCACCCTCCCGACATGTGTTGACAATACAGGAGAGAGAAGATAACAGATTCCAGCTGCTCCAGAGGTGCAGTAGGGTTGTTTAATATTCTTAGAGCATGCTGCTAATAACATCAAGGTTGAGGGTTTGATCCCTGTATGGGCCATTCATTTAAGAGTTGGACTCAATGATCCTTGTGAGTCCCTTCCAACTCAGAATATTCTGTGAAATCTGTGAAATCTTAATGTAATTGAGACAGCAAATGAGTGGCATTACATGAACAATGAATCTGGAAATGGCTCTCAATTTGAAAGTGGTTCCAAAGTATGCATTTCTTAAAGATAGGACAACACATAACACATGTACTCATGTATGTAACTGTAAGATGAACACAGAGACACAAAAGTATATAAGTTGGAAAGGATGTTTGGAGTTCATCTAATCCATTGTACTGCTCAGAAGCAGCCCATTGTACAATACTTGCTGGGCAGTATCAGCAAGGCATCTTTAAATCTAAATACCACTTACATGTCAGACCAGTTCTGTAAAGATTATTAAAGACTAAATTATTTTCCCATAGTCAACAGATCCAGAAAACACAAGAACATCACTGAAGTGTTGCAATACTAACAAGGAGTAAAATAACTGAGAAATTGCTGCTGCTGTCATCTTGCTTCTAAGCTACACTATAGTAAGTAGGTAAAAAGAAATGCAAAAACTTAGCCTGTGCCCAAGAGTAGCATCCAAGCCAACAATAAAAATGTAGAAGCACTTATTGTTTGTTAAAAACCAAAGCAGCAGACAAACCGCATAACATCAGCCTCCCCACGTACCAGATAAAGCATGTTGTGACTAGTTAAACAAAACATGCATTAAAATAGCTATCCATTCTACGGTATAGATTATATTTATAGCAGCTGACAGAACTAAAATAATCTATTCTGACTTTGGGTAGGACAGTAAGCTTTTTCATTGTTTAGGAATGTTTGGGATACACCAATAATGGGAGAAATCCAGATGATCTTAGACAGTGGCATGGAATAGTAGTTTGTTATAGGCCTTTTATAGATTTGGCTAGTTATCTTCATGTTGTAAAAGACAAAACCAAAAATGTCTGGAACACAGATCTATAAAATGGCTATTGCCTTTAACTTGTTGGGTGAAAAACTACAAGAAATTAATAAAAAACTATAAAATATCTGCTCTTATATGAGATCTTACTCCAGAAATTGCCAGAGTTGCCCGGAATTGAAGCTTAGTCAAACTTTTTGCTTCTACCTACTCAAAAGCTAAAAAATATGAACGGAATCACAAGGATGAAGGTAGCCCAAAAAAGTCTTGAATTTTCCATAGACTTATCCTTTATTTCTTGGAAATGCAAGTGATATTGCTATAAATATATGGTAACCAGTATCTAATAAAAGCATCTATATACATGCATCTGGTTTCAGCATTAAAATGACATTTATATAACCTACAGTGTATTTATCACTCAATGGAGAATAACAACGATCCAGAAATAAGGACTATTAAAGTGCTATTTTTTGAGGTCTAATAAACAGAGGCATATTTTTAAAAAATTGGTTCCACTATTCTGAGTAAGTTTGAAATAGCTGCTGGTCCCATTCATTACCAAAATTTGCTTCATACTGAAGGACTGAAATACATAGAATCATAGAAAGATTTGGGTCAGAAGGCACGTTAAAGATCATCTTGTTACCAACCCCCTTCCACTAGACTACACTGCTCAAAGCCCCATCCAACCTGGCCTTGAACTCTTCCAGGGATGATGCATCCACAGCTTCTCTGGGCAACCTGTTCCAGAGTCTCACCACCCTCACAATAAAGAATTTCTGCCTAATATCTAATCTAAATCTACCCTCCCTCCTTATCCTAGCACTTCCATGCCCTTGTAAAAAGTCCCTCTCCAGCTTTCCTGTATGAGCTTTCAGATACTGGAAAGCAGCAATAATGTGCCCCCTCAGCTTTCTCTCCTCCAAGCTGGAGGAACCCAACTCTCTCAGCCTGAGTTCATGGGAGAAAAGTTTCAGTCCTCTGATCATCTTCACGGCCCTTCTTTGGACTCATTCCAGCAGGTCCATGGCCTTCTTATGTTGGGGGTCCCGGAGCTGGATGCAGTACTCCAGGTGGGGTCTCATGAGAGCAGTTAAATGGGAGAATCACCTTCATCGACCTATTGGCTACACTTCCTTTGATGCAGCTCAGATTGTGGTTGGTTCTCTGATCTGCAAACATGCACTACTGGGTAATATTGAGCTTCTCATCAATCAATGCCCCCAAATCCTTCTCCATGGGGCTGCTATCGATCCATTTTCCACCCAGCCTGTATCCATATTTCAGATTGCCCTGACCCAGGTCCAGGACCTTGCACTTGGCCTTGTTGAACTTTATGAGGTTTTTATGATTCCTCCTCTTGAGCCTGTCCAGGTCCCTCTGTATGGCCCATCCCTTCCCTCCAGTGTGTCAACCGCACCACACAGCTTAGTGTCACCAGGAAATTTGCTGAGGGTGTGCTCAGTGCTACTATCGTTGTCTCCAACAAAGACATTAAACAGTGCCAGTCCCAAAACTGACCATTGAGGAATGCTGTGTGTTACTGGTCTCCACTTGGACATTGATCTGTTGATGGTAACTCCTTGTGTGTGAACATGCAGACAATTTTTTATCTACTGATTGGTCCGTCCATAAAATCCATGTCTCTGTAGTTTAGAGACAAAGATGTTGTGTGGGACAGTTTCGAATGCTTTGCACAAGTCCAAATAGATAACATCAGTTAACTGCTATATCCAACAACACTGTCATGCCATCATAGAAAGCCACTAAATTTGTCAGGCATGATTTACCCTTGGTGAAGCCATGTTGGCTCATTTTCCATGTGCCTTAGCATAGTTTCCAGGAGGATGCACATGCTGTACTCCTTTGTTGACCTTAGTTCAGAAGCAGTTTCTCAAATTTGACATTATTTGGAAATCCAAAAATGTTCAATTCTTTTAGCTTAATCTTTCTTATTTTGTATTGTTTTATTTATGAGAAAGTATTCACAGCAAAAATATCTATTATTTTTAGTGATTGCAGGCTACATTGAGATGTCATGTCCTCTGCCTCCAAGATTACCTCTCTCTCTTCTCCTGTGTTTTGTCAAGGTTTTTTGTACTGTTTTAGTAGTGCCTATATAACTTTTTTTTGCAGTACCTTTGTCCTACTGGAAGGTTAAAGATGGAGAAAGAAATACTTTCTCCCAAAAAGCAGAAACTGATCTCTGTACTGTAAGAAACTGTTATCTCCCTTTTACTGTGGTTTGTCGAAATTTGTTTTCTTCTGTGTTTTATAAAAAGCTGTGGCATTTAACAATGCCTTCAATAAACATAACTAAAAGATTTTTCTTCTTTAGATGCCAGGGATTAATATGTTCTGTGTATTCAAAAAATTTGTTTTATTCCACAACCACAACTACAGCTTCCCACAGAAACAATTCCTAGTTAAACCCTCCGTTTACTCTAGCATTCATTCAATGAGCAGTTGTCTATTGTCTTGTAAGCAACAAAGTGAGCATGTTCATCAATGAATGGATGTAAAACTTCACTGCCTTTGGTTGGTAAGGAGAAAAGAGTCTCCAAAATACATCCCAGCAATAGAAGTAAGAACCAGTTTCTTCAGATGACATATTACTTAGGTTTTAAAATAGATTAGCAAAATTGGGACAGACGTGTCAGAGCACTGCAGTTAGACCAAAGTCAAGGCCGCTTTATGCCCTTATTTTCCCTGTAGAGAGCAGTGGTCCTCTGTGTTCATCAAGGCAGGAATAACTCCCGTGGACATTTCCAGGCCTCATGTATCAGATGTTTGTGGGTGAAAACCTAAGCCTAAATGATCAACCATTGTCATTTACGTGTGTCTGATACTCAAGTTTAGTGTAATTTGTCATGTTAAGCAGGTGGTATGTTCTGGGAAAACAAAACCTCATGCTTCTTCAGTGCATCCTGACTTTTTCAGTCACCCTTTCTGTGAAGGCTCCGACACAGATTAACAACGTCTTCCCCACCTGACACGACACCACCACTGCCTCTTTCAGCAAAAGTTTCTTCACAGTAAATGTGTTTCTGTTTGTTCCAGTAAATCTGGTAATGCCAGAAATTAATCTTTTCCAGTCTGGTTTCCTGGATGCATGAGTTTAGAGGGAGGGATTTAAACAAAAACCAGAGCTGCTGACTATTCATCAAGAAAGTATTTTATATACACAGTTAGGATTCCTTTACCAAGCTTGTACATTAGTGTATTCAATTTATTTTGTGCAGAGCTCACTTCCCAAATATTGTTCTGTCCAGTGTTATTTCACTGACCTTGTTTTTTATTAAGCAACTTCCCATCCCCCATATTAACTGACTGCTTCCTCTATGGCAGGGCTGCGAAACTTACATCTCATCACCATTTACTTCCTACAAGTTACAAGAAAATTTTTTTGATATTAAAATTAGATGGCATGAATAAATAGGAAAATGTATAGCCTGCTACGAGTCAGGTTTCTTCAGTCCTCAAGAAAGAATAGGGTCCTCGTACATGCTCGGTGGCAACTCATGGAAAGAACGTGCAAAATGCACAAACGAGCAAAGCCAGGGTGAGGCCCTGACATGTTGGATACTACATCCTTAGCCAGAGAAAACTTTCACTGCCTTTCATGCACTATAGAGGGCATGTACAGTGACAGTTTATAATCTCAGCTGCACCAGTTTACACTCCTGAAATTACACTTCTTTCAACTGCTGCTAGAATTAGAACTGGTTTCAAGTAACAAGGACACTTATTACAGGCATGTGATTTCAAAATGTTTCAGCAACATTATTTTAAAGTCATGACATTTTGATCCAAAAGAAGTGGAGAGCAAAAGAGTTAATGTATTTTACACTTATTTTCGTCAAGCTCAGTGACGAGTAAAATCTGAACTCAGCTCTTGAGCAGACAGCAGCTCAGCTCTGAAACGATGGAAGGTGGAACCTGTTCATTTCCTTGCATTCCTCGTTATGGCCAACAGTTCATTCTCTAAAAATATGACTGTGGAAAAAGTTAGAAATGTTTCGATTGATTCAGGTCTCCCTTATAAGTCAGGAATTTACTCCACAGATATAAACAAAGTCTCAGCATTATGCAATGGCTTAAATCAGACTACAAGTGGTACTCTACATTTATGTTAGCCTGAATAGTCTTACATTTATTTTTAGTTTTTAAATTCAGATTTTGCATTCCTTTGCAGAACTTTGCAGAATCTAAAAACTACAGCAAGGAATTTCTCAGGAGAGCAGAAGAAGTTAATATTGAAATGCAAATTATTATAACTGAAAGGATGTTCTCCATCTTCATTTGATTTCTGGGATTTATATCCTAAAAACAAAAAAGAGTAACTGAAAATAATATGTTACAACAAAGCCCAATAACGTTGCCTTTCTTATATTCTCAGTTTTGTTGTTTTGCTTGGAGACTTGGTACATGAAATTTCATCTATAAATCAAACTCTTGGAAATAAACTTGCTGAAATCACAATCAGAGTCAAATATTTACGTGATGATTTTTGTGAGAAGTTCAGTAAATACGTTGTCATCAGCTAGATTCTCAAGAAAACATCTCAGGTTTTTTTCTCTTTAACTTGGAAAACTATGATTCAGTCATGGACAAGAAAATTATGCTTGACAAAACAGCTACCTAGCAGGCCTGCACAGGAGCACCTTCACTGTGCTGCCCAGTTTTTAAAACTTTTATAGTGTGCTCAGATTCCTTTGACCCTTCCCACAGTTGACACTTGCACAGTCATTTACATACTCCCTGTCTTCTTTTTCCATACTGATCCCATTTGTTCCTCTTCATCACTCTCGCCTCTCTATCTCCATATGCTTTGTGGCATTTAAGCTTTTTGGTTTCTTACTTTTTATCTTAATCACCCTGCCTTCTCCCAGCAGCAAAAATTCAGATCTCATTTCCATACTCTTATTACCTCCTTCTCACATTGCTTGTCTTCACCCTTTTTTCCTTCCCTGTTCTTCTTTGTTCGCCACTCTTGTTCTGACTTCCATATCTGTCTTATCACCTTTCCTCTCTTTACACCTGACCATCTTCCCTTCTCTGGTTGTGTCTTAGCCACTTGTTCCACGACTAAAAAAACTGTAGTTATCCAGATTTTCTCCAAAGTTTAGTACCTGCCTCTCAGAAAGATAAGATACATTTCTTTCTTTCTTTGTTTATGACATGCTTTTGCAGCTACCTTGTCTGGCCTAGGAGTGCTTCTCCACTCATGTCCTCTGCCAGGGATCAGATCTTGCTTGTTTAGGTACTGATCTATTGTGTTAACAGCTGTTGTCCTGATACTGGGTGATCCATTCCCTTCAATTCTCCAGCAATTTCTCTCTTCAACAGGCTCTCTTTTCCCATCTCTTACCTTCTGGTGTGTTTAGGTCCTCATTTACTTCTTCCATACACTGGCTAGCATCTCACCAGTGTTCCCAGGGACTACTGCAACATAGGTAAACCCATGGCTAAATCAATAAATAGCATACTATTCCACTATGAGTCAAAAACAAGCTGCCATTTTAAATGTTTTTCTCAAAAGTCTCAAATGCCTATGAGTTAGATATAAATCAGAATTTAGAACACACAGGAAGTGTGAGAGATTCAGAAGCTTTGTATTGAGTATTTTAGATGGAAAGGCAACCTTGGTCCATTCTGGAATCCTCCTGAGTTTTGTGTATTATCGGAATACCAAGACAAACAAGAACTGATTTTGTATCATATGCAAAGAAGGAGTGAAAAGGAAAGGGAAAAAGTAAAACTGCAATGGAAACCACTAGTCTGCAAGTCTATGCAGTCACATCCAAAGTTTTAACTGCGTGATCAGAGAAAACCTCTGCTCACATTAAGCTGCTGACAAAAAAGCAAGTGACATGTCTGACTTTATAAGGAATAGGACAAGAATGAATGGGGAAAAATGGATAACTCTGTGGTCTAAAGACCGGGTATGACTTCATTGTAAATATTTTTATTAAATCTGCATATTCCATCTCGAAAAAGGGGATTGCAGGATTATAGCAAGTCTAATAAATGAGAGTACATAAACAGTTTTTTAAAGTTTATAGACTGCGCAGACTCAGAGTGGTTGTTTTTTATGTGGGGACAGAAACCAGGATCTTCACTAGAACCTTTCCTAAACATGAGTATAGTTCAGTTTGGATAGTTAGGTTTTCACACAGGCTATTAGTTTGGTGAGGTCTAAAGTGATTTTAAAGACCCTTTGAGATAAAAGATGCTGTATAAATCTAGATTAATAAATTTTTCCTACCGGTAATATTTATGTTAATTTTGTCATTTTTCAGATTTCCAGTGAAGGAACTGCTACTGACTTAATGTTTAACTCTGCATATTTACATAAAGCTTTTCCATGTTACTCCTCATTCCTAAGAAATAAAGCATGCTTGTTTAAAAAATTCTGAGGCACGTTCCTTTAAATTTTCATCTTTAACCTCTTCCTTGCTTTCTATTTATATTACACAAATGCAAAGTTAAAAAGCTCAGCAAATCTATGTAAATGCAGTGAAGGCAATTGCATCATATTTATTCTCCTTGTGTTCTCATTGGTTATTTCGGAAACTTACTCCTTTGAGACTCAGAAACTTTTTAACTTCTAGTCTAAATTCATGCTTTGTTCTTCATGTTGTATGTCTCTTTCGTCCTCACTGATGCTTATTCTGGCTATGCTTCAAGAAAAGATTTGTCCATCTTCTCTACTTATGTTTTGCTAAATTTGATAAACTGTGCAATTTTTTTACAGTTCTCTAAGTTTCTGCAAACATGGGGGAGCAGAACTGCTCACATTTTTTCATTTTGTGTATGGAATCCAGGGTGTGCGGAAAAAAAAAGTATACATTATCTTGAAAAAATCTCCCCTAATACATCCTATATTTGCCTAATGTTTGACTGTTTTTTCCTGAAGATTTAGCCATTGTGTTTAACTAACCTGATTGATTCCTACAATAGGACAACTGGGTAGATGAGAGCAGTGTATGTTGTCTACCTGGATCTGAGCAAGGCTTTTGACACTGGCCCTCATGGTATCCTCACAGGCAAGCTCAGGAACTGTGGGCTGAATGAGTGGACAGTGAGATGTTTTGAGAATGGGCCAAATGACAGAGCTCAGAAGGTTCTGATCAGTGGCACAGGGTCTAGCTGGAGGTCTGTAACTGGTGTTGTCCCCCAGGGGTGGATACTGGGGCCAGTATTGTTTAACTTATCCAACAGTGACGTAGATGAAGGGACAGAGTGGCTCCTCAACAAGTTTGCTGATTATACAAAAGCTGGGAAGAGTGGCCAGTACCCCAGAGGACTGTGCTACAATTCAGACAGGCTGGAGGGATGGGCAGAGAAGAACTGTCTGAAATTCAACAAAGGCACCTGAGAAAGAATAGCACCATGCACCAGTACAGGCTGGGGGCTAACCTGCTGGAAAGCAGCTCTGTGGAGAAGGACCTGGGGGGCCTGGTGTACAACAAGCTGCCCATGAGCCAGCAGTGGCCCTGGTGGCCAAGAAGACCAATGTTATCCACGAATGAATGCATTAGAAAGAACATTGCCAGCAGGTCAAGTGAGGTGATCCTGCCCCTCTACACAGCCCTAGAGGGGCTGCATTGGAAGTGCTGTGTCCAGTTCTGGGCTCCCCAGTGCAAAAAAAGGCAAAGAACTACTGGAGATGGTCCAATGGAGGGCTACAGAGATGTTCAGGGAACTTTCATGAGGAAAGTGGGAGAGAGCTGGGCCTGCTTAGCCTGGAGAGGTGACTGAGAGGGGACCTCATCGAGGTATATAACTATATTAAGGGTGGATAGGGAATGGAACCAGGCTCTTCTTGATGGTGCACAGCAACAAGACAACAGTCCCTATGAACTCAGCTTAGTCAAATATCATAGAATCATAGAATATGCTGAGTTGGAAGGACCCATCAGGATCGAGTCCTACTCCTGGCCATTCCAAGAGTCATGCCATGTGCCTGAAAGTGTTGTCCAAATGCTTCTTTAACTCAGACAGGCTTGGTGCTGTGACTACTTCCCTGGGGTGCCTGTTCCAGGGCTCAACCACCCTCTAGGAGAAAGAATTTTTCCTGATATCTAACCTAAACCTCCCCTGACTCAGGCTATTTCCTTGAGTCCTAACACTGGTCACAAGAGTGAAGAGATGAATACTTTTTTCTCCGTTTCCCCTCGTGAGGACATTGAAGACCACAATGAGTTGTCCCCTCAGTCTCCTCTTCTGCTGAACAGACCAAGTGACCTCAGGCGTTCCTCAGATGGCTTCCCCTCCAGACCCTTCACCATCCTCATGGCCCTCCTTTGGGTGCTCTCTAATGACTTAATGTCTTTTTTATATTGCAGTGCCCAAAACTGCACACAATATTCAAGATGAGGCCGCCCCAGTGCAGAGCAGAGAGGGACAATCCCCTTCCTCGACCGGCTGGCGATGCTTTGCCTGATGCCCCCTAGGACGCTGTTGACTCTCCTGGCTGCAGGGCACTGCTGACTCATATTCAACTTGCCATTGACCAGGGCCCCCAGGTGCCTTTCTGCAACACTGCTTTCCAGCATCTTGTTCCCCAGTCTGTACAAACATCCCGGGTTGCCCCATCCCAGATGCAGAATTCTTCACTTTCTCTTGTTGAACTTCCTATGGTTGGTGATTGCCCAGTCCTCTAATTTGTCAAGGTCTCTCTGCAGGCTCTCCTTGCCCTCAAGGAAGTCAACAGCTCCTCCCAATTTAGTACCACCAGCAAAATTACTTAGTATTCTTTTGAGCCCTGTGTCCAGGTTGTTAATGATGTTGAAGAGCACTGGGCTGAGGATGGAGTGCTGCAGAACCCCACTAGTGACTGGACACCAGCCTGGTGTTACCCCATTCACTATAACTCTTTGTGCCTGACCTGTGAGCCAGTTGTTCATCCATCGCGTAACATAGTTATTCAGCTGTATGCTGGACATTTTGTCCAGAAAGATACTGTGAGAGACAATATCAAAAGATTTGCTGAAGTCCAAAAATATTACATCTACTGGCTTTCTAGATGAACTAGGTGGATTACCCTGTCACAGAAGAAAATCAGGTTTGACAAGCAGAATTTTCCCCTCATGAGGCCCTGCTGGCTGTGACTGATGACTGCGTTGTCCTCCAGGTGTTATTCAATACTCCTCAGAATAATCTTTTCCATGATTTTACTGGACACTGAAGTGAGACTGACAGGCCTGTAGTTTTTGGGGGTCCTCCTTCTTGCCATAATTGAAAATCAGGACAATTTTCACCAGTTTCCAGTCAGCTGGGACCTCTCTGAGTTCCCAAGACTGCTCAAAAATCATCAAGATAGGTTGTGCAATGACATCAACCAGCTCTTTGAGGATTCTAGGATGAATTCCATTAGGCCCTATAGATTTGTAGGGATCCAGCTGGAGCAGCAAATCCCACACAAGTGCAGGGACAACTCTCTTAAACTCTCTTTAAAAAAATGCTAGAACTAATGTATCAATGATGCATGGACTTTTATGGATTTTTAACATAAAACAGAGAAACCAACTGCACATGCGTGGAAGCCCTAAAGAACCTCTTAAGATTTGGATTATGGACAAAATAGCCTTAGTCGGTGTTTGTTTCCATAAAGAATGAAAAGTAGTCTACATTTCAGATAACTCTCCAGTCTTCTGAGACTTACAGTGCCATTACATTCAATGTCTTCATAGACATAAATGATATAATAATAATAATAAAGCACAAGAGGAATTCTAGTAAACATCTATTGTGTTTTAGACCTGAAGTCAGACCAACAAAGACATCAGCACAGCTGTAAAAGGTCACTTAATTTGCAGGCCCACAGCTTCCTTACTGACTGAGTCAATAAATAAGTAGTGATTGCATATTTAATCACAGGTTGGAATTTGTGAGTGACAAACAGGACAAGCTGTATAAGGAAAACAAAATTCCTACATTACAGAAGGTGGTATAAAAGAACATTCTGAGAATTTTCTGATTCCCCAGTGAAAGGTTCACTAAATTTTCTATCAGGGAAGGTTGAGTCATCCCATTCTGAATGAACTAAACTTTGTTTTGGAGAAATCTGTGCCTGGTAATTGTTTGTCTTTTCATTTTTTGTATCATGGTTTTCCATTTGGATTGGCACTAGAGATGACAATTTGGAGATAGTTAGGGAAATTGCAATTTGAGCAAATGAAATAAAAAAAAAATCACTTCTTTTATGCCAGGTTTTTGGTTTTACTACTAGAAGAGGAAAAATCAAAAGCTGATTAGGTAAGATCCAAATGACATAGGCAGAGTGTTACTGGAAGGTAAGCCTTATTAGGTCCATGCCTAAAAATAAAAATTCTATGAAATAGTATATTTTTGTTTGAAGAATTCATCAGATTTAGAATCTGTTTACATTTCATAGTTCATGAAACTAAAATAAAAATATGCAAGATACTAAGGTACCAAGAACAGATAAAGACAATGGTACCATAGCAATTGAGAAAAAAGTCTAATGCAACCTCTTAGCAGTTGTAGAGTTTAAACTTCAGTTTCCAGCTTTAGAAGCTCACATACATTCCATTAACTGCCATTAAAACCATATATTGCATGCTAACCAATATTGTCTAAGACCTTCCTTTAGAACAACTGTTCAATATTGATAAAAAATCCTTGCACAACAAAAATTGCCCTCTTCCTAAAGTGTTAACTTGAATATGGCCTTTAAAAAATCCCTGCTGTATGAGTAGAACACAGGACATGGGTTAAATCCATGGTGGAGAAATGGACAGCTGAAACAAGGAACAAAGGGGCAGAGATGGATTCCCTCCCAATGTTTATGAATACACTCACAGTTATAAGGCACATTGAGGGATGTTGATCAGTTAGGGTCAAATATAATCTCTTGATGCCATATTGGTAGGGGCAAGATTTCACTGTTATTGCCTTGTGCTCTTCTTGTTAGAGGCAGAAAAGATTTCTGAAGTCTTTCTGGTTTTTTCTTTTCACCAGGACCACATTAACTTCAAAACAAATATAGATGTTAAACCAGAAAGTTAGTTTAGTTTGTATCAGAAAGAGCAGAATCTATCATAAATTTTAATTTAAACTATGCTGAGTGTTCTCTAAGCATTACTGCCACCTTTTTACAGGGTATTTTTTACTTGTAGAAGGAGAATCCCTAGTGCCTTGGTTCCAAATGCTCCAGCCTTAGAGGATGATAAAAATTACAAAGAATAGGTGCTGGAAATGCCCAAGACCTCCAAGATCTATCATAGCTTTTTCAAAGATAATTTCCAATCTAGTTTTTGGGGGGGTTTAATGCCTTATAAAAACCTGCATTAAACTTCTTGGTCATCACACAGAATGGGAAGTTTGTAAGTTTAATTGTTCAAGACCAGGTAGGATGGGGCTTTGAGCAAAGGTGTCCCTGCCCATGACAAACAGGTGGGACTAGGTGATCTTCAAAGGTCCCTTCCAACCCAAACCATTCTATGATTCTATGAAGTCTAGAAGAGGACAAAAAGAAATACACACCTTTCTGCTTTTCACTGGCCGGAATCAAATACTTCACGACCAGATGCACGAAATTACAACAGCGAAATTCAATATGGAAGGAAAAGGAAAGAAATCTCCTCCAGGTAAGATTTATTATTTTATTTCTTTGCATCATTCGTAGTTGAAGCAAGCACTTCAAAGATTTAGAAAGAGAAGAGTCTCTGAAGTAGATAACTCCATATGCAAAGAGCGAGCATGCAACTAAACAAACGTAATAAATCCTGTTTATCACCAAATCAGACTTTAAAGCTTATGCTACCTTCCAGCCTATATCTGGAATATAAGATATCAATGGCAGTTTACACAGTTGGCTGCAGGAGTAAATCCAGTGATGTTAAAGATACAACATATTTTATAACTGAAGTAAACAAATTAATTCTAAGGCCAAAAAATATTTAGCAGTTGTGCAAAAGTCATAGTATTAACTATTGTTTCAGCATAGTGGCTGGGGGGTCCAAACAATGTTTTGGCAAACCCCTTGCATGGAAGGCTGACTGCCAAGAGCAGCTGTGCAGTGACAAGTCTGGAATGTCCTCTGAGTAAGGCTGGCTGCAAATCTCCAAGGAAAGAGTGGGAGGTTCTTGAACAGCTTGAGAAATATGAAAGCCCCATTCAATAATTAAAAAAAAAATTAGTCATATATGAAGGAAATATGAAAATAACCTTGTAACAATGTTGCTGTTTATTCACCCTAGAAAAAAAATTTTGTGTGTGTTTAGTACACTTCCTCCAAGATTTGCTTTTTCTGACGGGTAGTTAGGGTTCAAATAGCAGATCAAAATTTTGTAGGTTAAGCTGCATTCAGGATTCTGAGCTTTCCATAATGAAAACTTCATATTCCTACACAGTATAATACAGTATTTCAACTTCCTTATTGGCTGGAATTAGAGTTTTCCGTATATTTCAGAAGTGTTACTGTGCTATGTGAACACCTAATTCTGCTCTCTAGGCTCAATACAAGGGGTCACTGATTGAGCAATGAGGTTAATCACTGTAACATCTGTATCAGTCAACTTCTCAGATATATAAAAACAACTTTTGTACTGATGTCCTGCTTTGCTGTTTTGAAATCTAGTAATAAGAGACTAACCCAGTCCAAAATATCTTCATACAAAAATTTAAATCTATACCACAGAAGCCTTGTGAAGTGACACAGAATAATGGAGAATATAATTACCTGGAGTCTTTCACCAACTTTTATTTTTAACTGTATCATATAAGTAACAAAACATAAGTCCTGTTAATGAACAGTAACTACTTTAAGATGCAGTAGTCTTCAAACACAGATATAGATATATAGATATATATAGATATATACACAGACCAGCTATATTCAGGAACAAAGACCCCATTTAGAAACTGAAGTTCTGCTATCTAAGTTTGAAACGACAAGTGTTTTGTGCAGAGTCCTATAGATTTCAATGTATTGTTCCACCAAAAATAAAATTAAAATGTAAGGCATTTCTCCTACATTGGATAGAGTGATTTTAATAAAATTTTTCAATAAAACTATGTTCTTTTTGGTCCTACAAGACTCTATGTAGGGCATTTGAAAATGGCATCAGCTGATATGCAATGTGTTGGAAACAGCTTGTTCATAACCAGCCTGAGAACAGACCCCTCCATCACCAGACAGTGGTCACCAACCAAGGCTATCAGCTGCAGCTGTTCTCTCCCAAGTTCAGATGGACAGGAACTAAACAGCTGAGATATGACTTAGACTTAGATTAGATATTAGGAAAAAATTCTTTACTGTTAGAGTGTTGAGGCACTGGAGCAGGTTGCCCAGAGAAGTTGTGGATACCCCATCACTGGGGGTGTTCAAGGACAAATTGGATGGGGCTCTGAGCAATGTTGTCTAGTGGAAGGTGTCCCTGTCCATGACAGGAGGTTGGAACTAGATGATCTTTAAGGCTCCTTCCAATCCAAACCATTCAGTGATTCTATGAATTCTCTTTCAAAACTGCAATGCTATTTGTTTGCTGTTTTTTTTTTGGCTTAGATGTATTTGCTTATGTAAGGTTACAGAAATCTAAAGTTCATTATTTCATCGAAGAGAACTGAAGTCTTTCTACATTCAACATTTGACTTGGAAGTAGATTATTAGGAGCTTTCTGTATTATAACACATATCTGTAGGATAAAGAAAAAGAGCATATAAATGATGTAGCTGTGTTCATTCTCATGGGAACAGCAGATTGAGAATATGTGTAATAAATTGACCTGAACATTGAGACACAAGAATTGAGTTCATAGAGTTATAGAACCATAGAATGGGTTTTTTGGAAGTGACCTTAGAGATTATCTATTTCCAAAACCCCTGCCGTGGGCAGATAGGCATTCCACTAAATGAGGTTGCTCAGAGCACCATCCAACCTGGCCTTGAACATCTATAGCAATGGAGACCCCATAATCTCTCTGCCCAACCTGTTCCAGTGTCTGACCGCCCTCACCCTAACCACCCTCATGTTTCTTCCTAATATCTATACCTACTCTCTTTCATTTTAAGGCTATTCTCTCTTGTCCTATCACTACATGCCCTCATGAAAAGTTCCTCTCCAGCCTTCTTGTAAGCCCCCTTTATTTATTTTTTTTTAAATGGTGGGCAGCACGTGATGCCTCATCTAACCATGGTGAGTGCTGAGCCCTGCTTTGTGCCCCAGTTCGACCAACCCAGCCCTTAGAGCCAATTCTTATCCTGAATTCACGTCAACTAAATTACTGACTAGTAATTCATTTTACCCTGCCCATTGTAGTATGGTAAATGAAAGTATCTGGTGGAAAAAAAAGAAAGAAAATTACTGATTCTCTTGACACAGGACTCTTATAATGAGTAATTTCTCATAAGGAGAGATAAGAATCTCTTTTTAGAAGTTTATATACTGAAAATCTAAAAAATGCTTTTTCTCAGTACTCCATGATCACTAGTTTCTGAAGGCACTGAGATTATTCATGTTTGCATTAAAGCCACGTCTTAAAACCTTAAATGCAAGAAAATTCCAAGTTATAATATCAAATATCATCTAAAGCTACTGTCATCCTTGTTTATTCTTTCTAGTATCAGGGAGCTCTATAGGACCTGTACATCTAATACCTAATGAAACACACTATGTTCAAGAGATTGTTCTCCAAAAATGTTGTACACAACCTCTTCAGAACTGCCAGTTTTTCAGCACTGACATCTTCATGCATGTGCTACACATGGGCAGTATGTGGTCATAGTTTCAGCTTTGCAGAGAGAACAAGTTGACTTTCATAAAGGATTTTGATTATTTCAAAATCTGGGTTTGTTCCAGTTGGTAACAAAAGCCAAACATTTCATAATTATCTGTGAAAGGGAATGAAGCTTCAGTGTGGGAGCTGGTCAGCCGCCAGGCTTCCCCAAAGCATTGGTCCTGTGAGTGCTGAGCTCTCTTGAGCAAGGGTAGGAAAGGGATTGCCCTAAAGGCTGCTCCTGATGGACTTGCTCCAGAACTGTACCCTTCAGCTGCTGGAGCCCCAGCCCCATAGCAGCCTCCCAGCTTATGGGCTTCTGAGGGAACCAGGGGAAAACAGCCAATGTCTCAGAAAAAGATTTTAATCTGTCTGCACCAGCAAATTCCTAACAGAAAATGTTTTGTCAGAACTTTTCCAGTCTCTTCCATTTGTAACTAAAGGCTTATGTTTTACTATAAAAGAGATTACTGTGCTGTATGTAGCATGCTCCTAGTTAACAACGGTGCTGTCATTTGAGTACTGGAGGAGATGTGGTGGTGCTAGTGCTGGTCCTCTCCATCCCAACTTCAAGCCAAACAAATAGAGCACCAAACAAATTTCCTCTTCCTTTAGAATTCTTTCCCATAACCTAAATGACAGTTGAAATTGCTTATAACCTCTTCCACACTGGCATGGGATTCTGAGGAGAAACCGCATCAGAAAAGGTATCAGTCTGCAGCAGGAACAGTAATGGCCTGGACCTGGACAGGCAAGCAGCAGCTGAACCCTGGTCATTTAGAGTAGTTTGTATAATATATGACAGGAATCTCTCTCTTGCAGTAGTGAAGGAGAACTGTTTCAATGCTCCAAAAATAATTAAATACAACTTTTGTGAAACTAGTTCTCATATCTTTGAAAACTCCTTATGCCACTTTATTGTTATATAAAAGTGACGGTTATGAACATTTGGATATGCTTTTCCTCCTCACTACTAGAAAATTAGCATGGCCCAGCAAAATGCAGACTGAAAACATGCAAGCCAGAATTGGCCTTCTGAGCCATGCAGTTCCTTCCATGTTCTTTTTAATCTTTTCTTTCAGTTCTATTGATACATTGCACAGAGAAAGACAATAAAGTACACAGGTCTTTGGGATACTCAGCAAAATTCTATATGGACTTCCTAATGGAATCAATTTCTTTTTTTGTTTTCTGTTAAAAAATAAAAAATACTAAGATGAAACTTTTCAAAATAGGAGTTTACACTTTTTATCAAATAAATGTGGCAATGAAAAGTATATCCTAATCTTGAAATCTTTTGTCTTTTTCCAGGAATACAGTTTTCATTTTTAGTTTGTGGACTTTTTTTTATCTCTGAATATAAAGTCACATATTTTTATAGAAAAGAAAAAAAAGAAAAGTCTTTTTTAGTGCATAGCCCTTATCCAACCAATGTATGGTGTTTTGAAATATATGGTGTCTATAACATGTACACTGGGAGCAAAACAGCCAGTCACAAAACAGAGAGCACTAGAAGACATTCCACTTAAAAGGTACAACCCATTTCAATGCAGGATGCTGCAGGAGCTGCTCTCCCAAAATTCACATTGCAGTAATTTGTTGTCTACAACAACAGTTTACAGATCATCCGCTGCTGAGTTGGCCAATGTCTCGAAGGTCATGATGGTCACATTTTAACTTGTACTCGAAGGTCACATTTTAACTTGTACTACAGACTTCTCACTGTGAGGCGTTGATCAGAATTGCAAGAGACTGAGACTAACAAAAAGAGTGCCCCATTAGCTTGCAATTGCTCCCATGTGCTTAATCAAAACTTCCTTGGCCATGATCAGAACTCAGTGCTTACATGCACTTGGCCACACTTATCTCTTCCTAAGTGATCAAGAAGGGGAACGTGAGGAGGCAATAGTACCCCACCCAGGAAAAGAATAGTTAGAGCTGTTTGCCCGAGTGATGTCAACAAGCAGCCAGAGCAGGCTGTGGCACTTCAATTAAGGACTTAGATTTAAAAGGCTGGACTACTGAAGCTGTACCAAAGACAAAATTTTACTAGGTTAGGCATCTTCCCTTGAGGTACCCACATAACAGCAGATTTATTTCTCTTTTGTGAGCACATATGGTGTAATCCCATCTATTCTTGCCCAGTGAAGAACAGCAGTGTGTCCTATTCACCACTTTTCACTAAACAGCTGTGTCCTCTTACCAAAGAAAGTGCACCCACTCCCCTGTAGTACTGTGACTCTGTCTATCAATCTCTCATGGAGCTGTGTTGAAGATATTAAGAGAAAAAATGGGGTAAGACTTTGGGGAAGGTTCCGAACACTTTCCATGGAGTTCAAATGCTCACTTCCTAAGTAAACCCTTATGACAAACCTGAGATGGATAAAGATAATATGCCTAACAATTCAGCTCCTCTTCTATGTCATGTCAAACCTTACAAAGCCCTGAGGTCTCACTAGAGGTGGTGGAGGTGGTGATATTGTGAGTTTGGGCCTTGGTGGAAAGATAGTAAATCTGCCATTCACCCAAAATGGTGGTTTTTCTACTTTGCCACACCTTTCATAGTCAGTTGTTCTTTAGATTCTTTGTGAGTTTATAGGTTGTGGTTTTTTTTTTAATATGCTAACTGTGCTATTTTTCATTAGCTTTCCTGTCAGCTGCTTGAAGTGAGTTCTAACCTCAAAAGTGTCAGTGATCCTGGGACCACTGGTTGTGTCTAAAGCAGGATTATTACAGGACTACACTGCACTGTAGAAGTTCACAGTAAGGAACCACTGAGGAGGTTTTGTGAAAGGCATTTGGCATCCCAGTGCAACCCTGATGAAGCTAAAAGAAAAGAGGGGTCTCTTGCCTTACAATAAAATACACTGGAGTAACTGCTGATTTCTGCAAATGAGACTCCAGACCATCATGGCACTGCAGGCCAGCATGCATGATGGAGCTCAAGGATGACAGAAGTGAGTTGAACCAGTTCTCCTTATTAGAGAAAAGATGTTTAACTCTGAATTGCATTACTTAGCTGAGGTGTTTTCTCCCACAGAAGTTAAAAGATGTGCAAATATATTGCCTTTGTGCCCTGAGAACAGTTCAGCTGAAATGTGATAAATATAAATCCTAACAGGAGCTAGCTGAAAAAAACTTATACCTGCAAAATATTTGAATTACTATAGTTTTCTCAGAAGAGGAATGGGATCAAAGAAAGAATATGGTAGAAAGTGTGCTAAGTATAATATCAAAGTGTTGCTGAAATGACGAGACACAGGTAGTCTCCTTTGGCCCATCCTGTTTAATGTCAGTCACAAGAAAGATGTAATAATGATGATGTCAGGCTAACATGAGAGCAAGTTTGTTCACAGAACTGTGATACCATGCACAGGGAATCCAGATCAACAGTGAGTCATTCTGTTGAAAGAAAGCAATGATGAGAGGATTGGACAAAGGGAAAATTTTTATGCCATTTCTTAGTTATGTAGAGTGGGAGGAAAAAGCCACCCCAGAGGATGAATCAATGAAGACTCTAAAATGGAGAAGTAAGAAATGTTTATTTACTGAAACTTGAGAACTTTTATTCTCACTTGGCATATCTCCCCCTGCAGATCCCCTACACACAGGAGAAGAGCACTTATCCTGTGATATTTAGCTGAGACGGGGGAAATACTAAGAAACATAGAATTCGGACATAAAGTACCATATACTTATACTATTCTGGATTTGTTCCAAGAGAAAGCTTTCTGGCTTTGTGCTCTGAGGCCTATATAAAGCAACAAAATTCTCCCCATCCTCCAACAAATATAATTTGAGAACAATTATGTGAATTTATGCAGCTTTTTTAAAAAAACAAATATTATACTACTAAAAATATACTACTAAACAACAAGCACTCTTCCAGTACCATAAACAATAATTTTCTTAAGGTGCCATGCATTTTCCAGAAATATGATAATCCTGTTGCATACTTATTAGACATTGTTCATACTCTGAGTGGTAAATCTCACCCACCTAGAGTGTCTGTGGCTTTCTGTCAGATGTAAAACATGTGATGGAAATATGAATATAGTAATACATGCAAATATAATAAATACATTTTTAATTGTATATTAGACTATGTGTTTAGAACGTTTACCTATATTATTTCTGCAGCTCAGTTGTTTCTAGCCTCTGAATTTTAAAATTAGATAAGGAAAATCAGGATGTTAGCCAAAATGCTAAAAACAAGGGCTTTGCTGAGTGTGAAATATCTTTAGTATAGTTTACATGACTCTTTTATTGAGATTTTCTTTCCTAATGGGTGTAAGCACTGTTACATCACCTAACAGCAAGGATTCCATGACATAATATTACAGCAGTGATGGACAACTCTGATAGGAGATTTCTACTAATGTAATAGAAATCACAGTAATATGTTCAGTACCTTGAACACATTAATACTGCAAGAGAAAATGCATCTAGTCTTAGAATTTACTATATGAGATGCTAATCTACAGGTTAAAAAAAAAAAGGAACCAAAATAAAGACATCCAATAGGAATCCAAGTCTCTAATTGCTAACTATTCAAACAAATGCTGCTTTTTAACACTTGTTGAATGTGTAGATCCTAAATAAAAGTGTAACTCTCTGATGATTTTCCTTTAAATCAGTCAATGTTTCTCTCTATCTAGAAAATAAAAATAATTGTATCCTGGACAATGTACTAAGACTCATAGAGATTAAGAGAATCCAGATATATCAATAAGTAAGATAAGTGTTTCTCTGACTTGTGTGGATCAAGCACCTGCAGCTTAATACAAAGTTGTTCTGATAGAACCTTCTATTTTAGTTGGCTTGTGGGCTGTGATCAATCTAAAAATGCCTGAATAGCAGCTTTGTTCCTGTTCTAGAAATTCTTGTATGCTTTTTGAAAGTTTGGCATTTTAGAGGTCATGAATGAATATGTTAATGAATATTTTATAAAAAATCGTGTTTGTTCAAACACCTATGCAGCTTTGAAAATCTCAGTCATGACAGCACTTGTGGTCCTCTCTCCTGCAGGCCAACTTTTTTCTGCTTTGTTTTTTTATTTTTATTTCTATTTTCTTCACCAAACCATGAATGTTGCAGAACAAGCTGAAGTAGCAATCTTTTTAAATCTAGGTTCTCACATGAAAAAAGCATACTGCACTTAGCAAAAAGATGAGGTTGAGCAAAGCCAAGTATCAAGTATTGTAACATTCACATCGAAATTGAGTCTCACTCCTCATCTTGCTTTTTACATCTGTTGAAATATGGTTTCTATTATGGTTTTGGAAGATTTCCATTTACTGTAAGTTTCAGATGGTATTGATGAGGTCACTGTTTACTTTGAATAGCTCTTTGATAGGAAAAAAAGAGAGCACAATGGGACATTCAGGAAGCATGGCATGTAACACATTATTAAGTTAATCATATGAGAGTTGTATTGAGACATAACCTCTCTTTAGCCCTAGGGCATAGCCTTAGGGGACAGCTGTCCCACAACGCCACATGACAGCAGGTTCTCATGAAATTGCAAAAAGTGATGCTGATTATTGATAGATAACAGCTATGTGAATTCTGCCTGCCCAAGCCACCTTGTACAGCTGTATAAACCAGAGAAGCAGACTGCAGAACAATAGGGTAAGGTGTGCTACCCACACACACACCTGCAGCTAATACCTGGTAGCAGAAGATGCACTCCTCGTATTAACTGAAAGTGGCTTCCCATGCTTCCCTGATGGGCTTCTGGGAACAGACTTGGATTATAGTCAAAAGCATTATCTAGGTGTTAGTCATGATGTTCAAGTTGAGGCTTCAGAATCAGTTTGTGGTTATATCTGCTGATATTGAAGAGGCCACCGTGCTGTTTCCATGTGCCCAGCCTCATCTTCTAACACTCCTCGCTGGGAGCCCTCCAGCAGCCAGACTGCTGTGGTGGATCAGAAAGATAAGCTCACTGATTTGTCCAAAAGTTTACTTTTCTTTTTTTTTCTTCAGTTTTAGCTTATGTGATTTGTTTTTTTATTTTAATGACAAAAATTCTAGAGAACATTAATTGCATGTAAGCAGAGCCCCAGTGATGTCGTCTGGTAACGATATGGAAAAAGTATGAAGTAGTGCTGTACTATATTACTCTGCTAAAGTACAGATATTAAAGGATATTCAGGCAGTGAGTGTATTTGATACAACTTCTAACAAATTCACATACTGTGAGGGGTACAGTGAAGATACCCTATTCGCCAGGGCTCATAACTTCTTTATTTGAACTTTTGAGATAACCTGGCAGACAGCTGATAAAATGGCCATACTTGATAATCAAATTATCACAAACAAAAAACTCTTTCCTTCATGAGAATATAAATTTGGCTGAAGTGAGTTAATGAAAATCTTCCAAGACAATGGCCTTTGAATTATATGTAAATTATTATGTTATTGGAAAAAAAGGAGTAATTAAATCTATTTTCTCTGCCCTGTATATTTTCACTATATATTAAGACAGTTCCAGGAGCATGGCTTTGATTTGTTAAAAGGTATTTTAAAGAAAATAATCGTTTGATTTGTTACTTTTGCTTGACAGAGTGTTTCATGTTTAACATGAACATCATTTGTTAAATACTCTAAACAAACTTTGTCTCCAACACTTCTTTCAAACACTGTTTAAAAATATCCCATTATCCTTTGTCTTTTATGTGCCAAAGTGTTTCTGTCAATAAGTAAAGCATGCATGAGTACTTACACCTCAGAATTTTTTTAGTGATGCACTCTTCAGGATAGCCTATGAAGTGCTGTGTTTGGCAATCCTTCATTAAGAAAAATTCTATTTCTTCATAGCAGTAGTTATTTCCATTTTTGTTCGTGTCAAGTTACAAACTGCTCAGTACTTCTGAAGAATTGTTTAGACCCCTAAATGGTGAAAAACAGGTACACTTGCTTCAAATAAGAAAATTAACTTTGATATTTAACATAAATCATCACTAATGTATAAATAAAGAAACACACTGTTAAAGTGTAGCCAAGAAAAGTATATTTAGAGGCAAATATTGAAGGAGCATAAATAAGACAAGGATATTTAACACAGAGCAGGGCCATGAAGAAGTTCTGTCTGTAAAACTGCATCTTTCCTGGGACACCACAGATCCCTAGGGATGTGCAGATTCCTGAAGTGGTTTGAAAGGAAGGCTGATGGATCAGTTGGCATATACACAAGCACAGCTGCACTGTAGAGAGTTTTAGAGGAAGTAAGATTATTTTTATAATTCGAAAACTTCAAGGTATCCATTTAAATTATAGGAAACTTCCAAGGGGGGGAGGAGGAAGGTTATTTCTTTATTTCCTTCAAATCATATTATTAAATCCTGAATATGTGCTTGTGTATGTATGCATATACAGTCAGAAGCATATACAGTTATGCACGCCTAGCTGCAAAAGGAAATATGATCTTACACACAAAGAAGTATCACAAAAAGTTTTTAAAATAGCGAATTTGATGAGAAAAATTGCAAAAGAAAATGTATTTCAGGTAACAGAAATTCAGTTTTAAATCCTTTGGAAGCAATCAGTACCTTTAGCAGAGGTAAAGGAGCATATATCTTCAAACACTTGCTGGTTTTAGTATTTTAATTAATTTTAAAAAATGCGTGAAATCTAGCTGATTCTTGTTACTAAATTTCTCTAGTCATAGGAGAGGAAGAAAACTGGCATGCTTAAATGTAAATTTGGCTGCATTAGTAGGAAATCTTCTGTAGTCATAAGCGGAAAGTATTCAAGCTAAAATGTCAGTAGTAGAAGATGACAGGAGTCAGTGTTAGAGGTCCAAATTTGAAATATTTACGCAAATATAATGTAACAGCGATGTGGAAAGCAAAGGCATCCAAGTTTGCAGATAGCACTTAATTAGCAAGTACTGCAAATAATGAAGGAATGTACAGTCAGAAATCAGAGACTGAATGGAGAAAAAGTTTGAGCCATCAGGTGAGAGTAGCTCTGATTACACCGGATTTTGGAAAAGGCAACATATAGAATATTTTTAATGTTAAAATTTTATGAAATATTTACCCTTTAAAAATTTTTGTAATAAGTAAATATGTAGCTGTTGCTGTTTGTTGTTTTAGTGTACTTTTTTTTCTCAGAGACTTCAGACTTATATCTCTAAGGAGTGAGTCACAGAGCTGCAATCATTCCACTGTCCCTTGCAGAGGCTTCAGCCTAGATACACCAAAACACTTAGTTATCTACAGAGATTTTGAAAAAGCAGAGCCCCAGATCACCCTCTTCCACAAAAAAAGAACCTCCCAATGAAGTTCCTCATATTGCCCAACAGTCTGTTTCTTCGCACACTCAGCATGGCCTCCACTTGGGCAGTGAGGCCATAGGGAGCTGCTCTCTAGGTCTCACACAGCATGCTGAGGCGTAGTCAGAACCAAGGAGGCAGAAGGGTGTTCCCATTCCCTATTCAACAGTTCAAAATCCCCAGCTTAAGTAGTTTCAAGTCTCAACCAAGATAAGTAGAAAAATAGGGGTTTTATGTGTCCAAGGACATTTCTAAAATGGTAGAAATGCTGCCTACTCAAACCTCCTTCTCAGAGCAGCCCTAGCTCATGTCAACTGTGGTTTTGTTAGTCAAGTCTTGAAAATCTGCAGGGACGGAGATTGACATCTCTTCTCTGGGTACTTGTTTCGGGGCTGTGCTACTTACTTGGTTTTAATATTACTCCTTCCTGTTGGTCTGAGCCTCTTGTGCTGCAGTTTGTGCCGATTTTCTCTTCTTACACTGACTGCCACTACTCTGACATTTTCCTAACTCCTCTTTGGGTTTCCTTTAGATCCCTTTCACTAACAGGCTAAGAAGTCCTTGCTTAGCCAAGCAGGTCTTCTGCTGAAATTTTCCAACTTCCTATGCAACAGGATAGTTTGTTCCTGAGTTCTCAAAGAGTTTTCTTTAAAAATCAGTTATCTTGGACACCTTTTCCCCTCATGGCACCATTCTGCCTAGTAAACCCCGGAATAAACCAAATTCTGCTCTCCTAGTTTGCTGCATCCCTTTCCAGCCTTCATCCAGATCCTGCCTTCAGTCATGTCATAGTTGCTACTGCCCAAGCTGCCCTTTCCTGCTGCATTTGTGATCAGTTCTTCCCTGTTTTAAGCAGCGGGAAAAGAGGAGCATGACACCAGTTAGTCCTTCTAGAATTTGCACTGGGAAATTGTCAATTATAATAGCAATCAAAATAGTGTCCCTAACATTAATATTCTTCAGAATGCCTCTTGTTTAGAAAAGCAATACATTTGGGTTAATATTTAATGAAAAATGTAAAACACTGCTATAAGCAATGTATCATTGCAGATGACTGTCATGCTTTAGAGCTTATTTAAAAAAATGTAAATCTCAGGCTATGGAATCCTTTTCCAAAGTGTTACAGAGAGTTCACTTTGAAGTGCTAATGTTAAAATAAAAGAGACTGTACATATTATTAAAAGGTTGGAATTTTGTTTATGAACTAAAATTGAACTTAGAGTCAAACCCTATATACATCAAAGCATTCTTGAACATGGCCTATAACTACATCACTATCTTTTTCTTCCTCCATAAAAAGTAAGCTTATTTTTGGGAGGTGTATGAGAAGACAATTTTGGGGGGAATAGAATAGACAGAAAAGGATACTGTTTTCTTGCTATTATTACACAGTCAGACAACTTCTCAGAGAGAAACCAAATTGCTGTTAAAAATTCAAGACAGCGCTGAGAATCCATGCCATGTAGTAGTTATAGCCTAGAAGCTGAGAAGCATGATTAAAACCACTGAGTGTGCTGAGTGTCCACCTTCAGTAAGGATGTGGAACTACCCTTTTGTAGATCAGTTAACAGACCACTTTAAAAGACTGAGAATACTGTAGCAGTAACTTTGAGACACAGCATCCTATTGCTTTAGTGTCTTGTGAATCTTACAGACATTCCAGGGTAGTTTCTCAACCTCAGAGTGCATTTTTCATTGACATAATTTTTATTATTAACAAACAGATAAATGAAAAATTAGTAGCAGGCAACATCCAAAGATAAGAGTATGCTGGTCCTCGGTGCGTTATTCCAACTTAATTTCACTAAGTCCACTGATTTTGCGAACACGGTAATGCAGCAATAGACCAAACTTTAGAGTCGACTAAGAAAAGAAAACACCAAGCAAGTTAATGAGCAGAGAGCTCTGAGATCAGCTATGAGCTGTGGCTGGATCTGTGCTGTCATCTTAGTCTGATGTTTGAACTGATGCTTGAGCCTAAATTCCTTAACATCAGATCTGCCTGCGAGTTGGCTTTTACTTGCTCTCCCAATGAGAAAGCCAACTAGCTTACCAGGTAGGGAAATTTAGGCATTGCTTTACATCTGTTCTGGTAGCAGAGATAATAGGATTCCAGAACATTTTGCTAGTGAATTTATGTCCAAATCAGAGCATGTCTACAGAAGGTGACAGAGGTAGACCTGTTGTTACCAGGCTTTAAAAATATTGAAATTTCCAAGACTTCAGACATGAATGAATATGTGATGAAAAAAATTTCATCCACTCCTTTTACTTATTACTATTTGTAAAAAAAATTGTCTTCTCAAGGCTTGAAAACATTCTGTCCTGAACTTATACCTGGGTCCTAATGTCTTTCTACATTCTTCTACTTTCTTCAACAGTCTTCTACTTCACTCTCGTGAAGAACCCAACTGGACTACTGCATCCAGCTCTGGGACCCCCAACATAAGAAAGACATTGATTTGTTGGAATGAGTCTAGAGGAGGGCCATGAAGGTGATCAGAGGAATGGAGGACCTCTTCTACAAAGAAAGGCTGAGGAAGTTGAGATTGTTCGACCTGGAGAAGAGATGGCTTTGGGGAGACCCTACAGCAGCCAGTACCTAAAGAGGTCTACAAGAGAGGGACTTTTCACGAGGGTATGTAGTGACAGGACAAGGGGGAAAGTCTTTAAACTGAAAGAGGGCAGGTCTAGGATAGATATTAGGAAGAAATTCTTCACTGTGAGGGTGGTGGGACATTGGACCCATTTGCCCAGAGAAGATGTGGAGGCCCCATCCCTGTAGGTGCTCAAGGCCAGGCTGGATGGGGCTTCCAGCAACCTGGTGTAGTGGAAGGTGTCCCTGCCATGGCAGGGGGTTGTGACTAGATGATCTTTAAGGTCCCTTCCAACCATTCTGTGATTCTATAATTATTTCCCAACACAGCATATTTCTACTTTGAAATGCACTACAAATATAATCCTCCAATTGATAATGGCTGCCCTGGTAGTAACTTAATGGTTAGCTGAAATTAGATGAGATTAATCACAACACAGCACTCCAAAATCCACTGTTCAAAGCACTCATTGATAACACAATCCCAGATTCCTGCTTTATTAACTGCCGAGTCTTTGCAGCAGAACTGGATGCATTCAGATCTGTCCTTGTACAAAAATCAGCCATGGTTAAAAACATGGGCCACACAGCTTTATTTGTATCTGACCAATAAGAAAGTAGCTGGAGAAATTCCAAGCCTAAACTGTCATGGTTTTTTTGTGCTATATCTGCATTTTTTAAAAAACTATGGTTAGCATAAAGGTAACAGAGTTTTAAGCTGTCCCATCATTTTTTTGCTACATGGACCAGTGGTCAGTCATATCAGAAATTTGTTTATTAAGCATTGTTAACAGTAAAATGTTTTTGAAAGCTCTCATGCTATGATATTTATATTACACTGTTTGATGCTTTACATACTGCTGCAAACATTCCCTTTAAACACAAATCAGAAGCAAATATTAGCTAAGGATTCTTAATTTGCGTGAAGGCATCTCCATATACAGACCATTTGGATGATCCGATCAACTTCTTGGAGACAAGGCCTGTGTCTGTTAAACAGCTTTTCCTCAGATGTGTTTTTACGATACCTTAGAATCAAGTTCTCCCCTTTACGTTTATATTTGTGCAACTGTGTGAAAGACAGTATGGATGAATGACTGCTGCTTAACCCAGCAACTCTTTCTGTCTCTATTGACCTCTTTGCCATCCTGACAATCTGATGGGGTCAAACATTTAACCTTGCAGTTTACAGATCAGCTAAGGCTTGCTCTCTTTTGACCCATGTGAACAATAATAAGGTCGCATTTTCAATAGTCTTTGTACTGACCAACCCAGATACAACGATAATTAACTTGGCAACGTTTAAAGCCACTTTGAAAATTGTTCAGTGTCTGAGGAATGTTAATAGCAGAACAGCTGTTTTCAAGAATTTCACACTTTGTGTTTCTTGTATTAAGAATTTTACTAATTCCTCCCTAATTGTTTGCTCTTATATGACGTAAGATATAAACTGATCTACTTACCTCAGAAATGTGTTTTTCTTGCAAAGGGGGTAATTTCTTATAAGAAGAACAGTATTTAGTTTAAAAGTCTAAGTTCTGTTTTGTTTTCTGCATAAGGACTTAATTTGGTTTCTCGAGTTTTTACTAACACATGCTTTGAGCAGGAGTTTGGACCAGATGGTCTCCAATGTCCACTCTAACCTAAATTCTTCCATAAGTGTTACTGAATTAAAAGTTGGTTTAGACTCCTTTCTGCTCAGAACAGCACAGGCTGTGAAGGAATCAGCATCAGCAGTTGAATGGCACTAGCCCTGATTTAATTGTCAGTCCAGTTCTAACCTGCTGCCTACAGGCATGTTTTATAAATTATGTATCTCAGCACTTCTAACTTCATGCATCCAATATGAGTCCTTTCCATATTAATAAAGTGCCTCCTTCACTAAAGGAGGACACTGCTATAGCCTAGATAAATGCCTTTCATTTTAAGGGAAAAAAAATTGAAACACTTACTTAGCTTTTGATTTTGGAAACAAGATTAACCTGGAGTTTCAGACCTGGATAACACTTTCTGTCACAAGTGAGAAAATAAAGTCTGATGAATTGCAACTCAAATGGATTATGGTGTGAATGTTATAGAAATGAGAAGGAAAGCCTACTAGTCTTCCAGTGAGTTATAAAGTTCAGTTTTCAAACCTAGAAGGTTCAAACCTAGAGCCTGACACTGTAAACTACAGCATTCCTTTACATTGCACACTAAAATATAGCATTAAAAGTATAATACCAGTTCCAGCAATAAGCATTCACACCTTACTAAATGTCAAAATTGTATTTGTAATGCAGCACTGTTGAGTATGTGCATTACAACAATATTTAGTTTCAAGACCTCACAGTACTATTTCCACAGGACTCCTGCCTTCAAGTCCCCTTTACAGTCCTTTGGCATTCAACCTCCAGTTCAAAAAATAAGACTTCCACAGGACTCAGCACCAATCCAGTCACCCTACAGTCCTATTTTCCTGTGTCCTAGATCCTGTCATCTCCATGTCCCTCCTTACAGACAGGTGCTTTGAGTCTCAGTCTGGTCCACCTAACTCCTTGTCCTAACACGCTCCTGCAGTCACCTCTGGCCATCTATGTAGTGGAAACAGAGAGCTTCTACACGGCTTGAGAAAGTTCACTGGGAATGGATATCGATGAGGTCTCACCACATGCACTTTTTGTACCAGTCCCTGACTTAATCTACTGCAAAAAAGGTACAGGTCACTACAAGTTGATGTTGTGATCAGTACACACAGCAGTCTTTCAGAGCTGTGATTTCAGAAGCCTCATAATCCTCTACTCACCATGTGCAGATTGAGACTTTTTTATTTTTTTATTTTGTTTTCTTTTGAAAGAGTGTTAAGCTATTCAAGATGCAGTTCCATGTCAACAACGAAGAGCATAGGCTGGACACCTCCATCACCCCTGCCAAATTTTATGTTTCTGTTTCAAATCATTAAAATTTCTCACAAAAGAACTAACAGAATATTTTGATATAGCCAGAATGATGTATTTTCTCCTAATTTAGTTCTTGGAAATTTTGACTGAAATTTTCCAGAAAGATTCAGCCTGAGGCAGATTACAAAATATGCAAAATTTTGGGCCAGATCATTAAAGTTTGGCAAAGTTATGAGCAACAGAATAATGATTTTGTAATGGAACTTCTGGGCAATTTTAATAGATGGTGCCACTAGTCCAATTTACAACACATACAAGAGGTACTTAAAATTTTATGAATTTTCTGGAAACCACTAACTTATCTTTCACCCCCTAGAAATAGCTTGGTACAAATTTTCAAGATTTACTTTGTTCATGAATACTCCAAGTGACTGCTGAACACAACTAAATACATCATTGGAAGTCTGAGTTTCAAGGAAGAAGGACAAGACTGTCATACAGAAATGAACAGGTTAGGAACTGGGCACATGCAAATGCATATATTCACAAGACCATCCATGTCCTTTACACTGTGAAAAACAATTCTATAAAAGAAGAAATTACTTCTGATGCAGTTCCATAAGCAGTAAAGGTTTTAATGTTACTGCCAGAGACAGCTGGACTAGAGATAGCACTGAACATTATTTCATTCATATGAAGATGCAAGTGAGAACTTTCATACTATTTCAAGATACATTTGTAAAAACATCATTTTAATATTTAACAGCATTAGTTGTTAAATTACTACTTTTACTCATGCATACTTATACATGTACACTCACTCACTAAACAGAGCCTTTGTACTCTTGTATCATTTTGTGTGGCAGATTCAAGAACTCATTTTTATAAGATCACTCTTTTAGCTCATCAAACACCAGAGTTTATTCAGGCCTAACGTAATGCCTTTTCTTTATGATGTTGTTGAAATGGAATTTGCTTGATTAACTTGTTACATTAGTGCTTAATTTAGTATGAATTGTAGTCCTTGTACATATTTTCAGCACTTGTCAGCAAATTGATTGACTAATACTTCTACTTTCAGAGACTTTCAGGCATCTTTAAATTGTGCAATATAAAGTTAATGCAGCAAAGCTAACTTGAATAATTTTTGATTCCTTGAAAAGGAAATCCATGCTTTATGACCAAAGCCAATGGATGCATATTAATTATTCCATTTGTGAACTTCGATCAGAAAAAGCAAGCTATACTGATGAGCAGATTGTTTTCTTACCCTGTCCAAAAACTTCTTGTCTTCTCTTCCATGGTATCAGGTCCACTGATGTCGCAATCCCTTAAGCAACAGCAACTGAACCAAGAAACAGTTCAGTTTGCACAGGTCAGATGGCCCTGAGACAAAGAAAGCTTTTACTTACTGAGCACATGTAGTGACACTTTCGCTGAATTTATTTGGTGTGTTTACTAGAGGTTCATGAAGATATCCAGTAACAAGTAAAGTTATTTTACGCATTATTTTCTAGAGTTAAAAATAGTTAAAATTATAAGGTGGCTGAAGTTTATCACAACCTAAAAAGGAGTTCAGGTGTTTCAAAATGTCAATTGTTAAATAACAGGATGGAATAGGCAGCAGAAGCCACACTCTGGGCATGGTTTTGTACTGTACCACAACTGTGAACAACTAAATCACTTCAGTTTCCATTCCCACATCTCCTTTTCTCTTGTAGAGCAACTTTAACCCCTTCTCTGCTAATGCCTCCCAGCTGTAGCTGTTCTCACAGCCTCAAGAGACACAGCTATGCTTGAAGGATGCCCAGTAGCAGTGTGCCTACTCACACTGGCAGCACCTGACCCAGATGCCACTGCCAAGGCTTGAGTCAGTGTTGTACCATTTAAAAAAAAGAAGCAGATCTTTAAACTGGCAGTGCTACTGGGAATCAGCCTGTGATTGTTAAAAATGTTAGGAGTTTTGTCATTTAGTCCATGGAAAAAACATGCCATAAACTTTTTAAGCTGAAGTAAAATGCTGAGGTATCCATACGAAGTCAAAAAGGACCAGGAAAAATGCAATATGCTTTGAAGTTACACTGACTTGTTCATAGAAAAAACAATGAAGAGTTGTCACATGAACCTCACCCAGGGAACATTTTGCCATCTACTCTTTCAGAAGATAAAAAATGAAGCCTAGACAAGAGACCAGAAGCTGGAGTAGATGAAGAAAGATTAGCAGTGCATGATTCTGCTTATCACACACTTAAAAGACCCAGTTTGTTGGCATAAATAAGAAAGAGTGGATGGCATTGCAGGCTGATTGAGAGGTTCCAGTGGGTCTCTCATGCCACACACATGCAAAAGAACCTTCCAGCAGAGAGCAGTGTGTATACTGAAAGAGCATTGCAACAGCATGGGAGACAGCTACAGCTAGGTCCAGCTCCCACTCTGCTTTATTCTATAAATCAACAGGTTTAGCCCAGCAGAGGGAACAAAACTAGTCCCTCAAAAGAATTGCAGGACTAAATATTTGCTGCTCTTTCCGAGGTGAACCTTCACAATGACAATTTTATGGTATGTAGGTAATTTGATGCACTAAGATTTGCTGTCATAAAATTTTACTTCCACTTCCAAGAAGACTGAAAAACCTAAATCAGTAGATTATTGAAATTATTGAAAATGGTAATTGGGGTATATCTGGATTACATAAAGCAGTGCCACATTTGAGACATCCAAACTATGTCCAACAACCATGCACACTGCACTGCCAACTTCTGCCCCCTAAACATGGCAGCTTTCACCATGGTCATACAGACTCTGATCCTTGGTCTAGCAGATTCTGTCTAGGCCAAAGAATCTCAGAGCAGTAGTGTATTGCATCATGATGAAATCTGCTTTTTATTGCCTTTGTCTATTCCCTCACCATTAATTTAATGATGAATGAATTTTCAAATTTACGTTAAAATGTAATGTAAACAGATTTTTACAAGGTACTTTAGAAGTTATAAAAACAAATTGAGACATTGCAAGGCAAGGAAATACTAGATAGGAAAGGATCAGGAGCTAAACGACTGAGCTTTAAAGGCTTCTCCATGCAAGAAGATTACCGAGGTCTTGAAAGAATATGTCTTGGCCTGGAGTAAGTAGAACTGTATTTCAAAAAAAGTAGTGGCTCTATCTATAACCTGAAAGCCTAGTTATTTTGGGAGAAGAATATTTTTTTAAGTTCTCAGTTTATTCCCAGTAGTTCTGTGATCCCAGTGCTGCTGCTAACCATTAGATGCACAACTTGCAAACAAAATTCCCACTGACTGGTATTCTTGTAGGCACATTTAGTGAAACAAATCAGTATTGAAATCCATTTTTGAGACTTGTGAGAGTTGCTAGTTACAATCTTCTTTTTTGTGTAGATCTGAAAAGCCAACCTATATCCAGTGCTAAACACCCAATATCAGAAGGTGGCTACTCTACTGAAGGGGCATAGAAATAGAAACAAAAAAAGGGGCAATTTCTGAAGACTAGTATCAAACAGAAGTATTCCTTTTCTCTGAGAAGAGGTTGCTAGGTAGCAACACACCCTCTGAGTCATCAGTAGAAGAAAGAAAATTGTCTTCTGCCTTGTATTCTAAAAAGATTATTCCTCAATGATTTCTCTCTTTAAGTGTCTAAAATTAGCATCCATCTTATTCAACATAGGTAGTCCTCTTGGGAACAAGGAAAGAATACTTATTAATGGTATGCTTTCTTTAAAATTTATTTCATTATCACAACCAGTGAGAGCCTAGTGAAAGGGCTGTTTGTATTGGATCTGACTTAATCTCTGCAGAAATCTGTAAAAGCGAAGTCCCTGAAACACCATGAACTTTTGGCAGTCGTGTGCTCTTTTGAAAGTGCTGAATATGATGAACTTAGTCTCATGGTTCAGTCTGATAACATTTGCATAAGAAATAAAAATTGAATCTACATTTAACTTTAGTGAGTGCCTTTCTGAGAAAATGAGAGGGAGAACATACAGTGAGAAAAGGAAACTCGAGGTTGAGTTTTCTACTTTGAATTAGTGTAATGGAAAATGTATTCCCCAGTCACTTTCTTGACTCCTATTTATTACACATCCTCTTGCTTTCCAGTTCAATCTTTCATGTTTCTGCTGAACAATTTCTTAAATACCATAGGCCAAAAAATTAGATGTCCTTTTTTTGTCATCTAGCCAAGTTCAGGCCAGACAGTCAGCTGGATAAAACCACAAATTTTAAGAAGAGACAGTATCACAGAAGTTACACTTCCCCTGTCTGCCTACTGATTACTAAACTGCCACAACATCTTTGGACAAGTTCATATATTTTCTTTATTTTCTAACAATGAAACACCAGAAATTCATTTCACCGGGTTTTGTTCCTAAATATTGGAAGTCTCATAAACATTGAGTTTCTGGTGTTTGCTTGACATAATCTTTTCTCAAGCTACATTATTCCTAGACAAAACTGAGTCACTTTTTCCAGGACAGTTGAAGGCATGCAATACTTCTAAGGACTGTATTCAGTAGAAGTCATGGGAAGAAGGGCTTCAGGATCTGGCTGAACACTACAGAAGGCTCTGCATCACTTAAACATTTACAGTTACAAGCTGATAGACATGTTCCTTTTCTGAGATTTCAAAAATACATAAAGTTATGACTGTAAGGCTTAGCTGAATTCTTTTGTTTCTTATTCCAGCCATTGTTATAATAAATTTTCTGTACACTAGAGAGAGAAGAGGTGTGAACACATGGAGTTTCTTGGGGCAGTGGATATTAAAGGAAAGTTAAAAGAAACTGACCTCTTCCCTGAAGGACTGTTGTCTTACCTATTTTAAAGCCTGGGATACCAGCATTGGCATTAATCAGAAATCATATGTGACATCAAAGTAAATAGGATATCAATTCCTAAAGAGGCTCAAGGAGAGAATTAGCTTGAATTTGTGACTCCTCTGTGTCTGTGTGTGTGTGTGTGAACAGGAAGACATATAATATCCAAATACAATAACCTGTCAGAAACTACTGTTACTTC